>NC_135512.1:15332500-15680000 GCF_051989575.1 Stigmatopora nigra
CATGTAGAGGATAATCTATCCTCTTATGGCAATTTAAATTCTGTAAATATATTGTGGTTAGTTTGTGTGAAAGCAATTAAAGGGAAATTAATCCCTCTATTTTTTCTTTAAAAAAGAAAAAGTAATCAGTTGAAGTGACCAATTTAATAAATGTTATCATGTCTGATGTTCATTACAGGGAGAAAACGGTATTGTTTTCTATCTGACTTTGGATGTTGTTGAGACCAACTGTAGTGTTCTCAGCAAGAAGGACTGGGAGGACTGCGAGGCTCGCCCCATTTCAAACACACCTGTAAGTCGCAAGTTCTTTCATTTCTCTGATACCCGCAATTCAGTGGTTCTTTCGGCTGACTTTAGTGCGGACGACCTGAAATGGATGCCCACTCGATGACGGCGTGGTTTTAAGTGCGAATGGTTGTCTAGGATATAGTCTGTACCACGATGTCATTTGGGATCTCTACGTGCCCCTAATAAGGGTGAAAATGAATGAATGAATGAATGAATGAATGAATGAATGAATGAATGAATGAATGAATGAATGAATGAATGAATGAATGAGTGAGTGAGTGAGTGAGTGAGTGAGTGAGTGAGTGAGTGAGGGAGGGAGTGAGTGAGTGAGGGAGGGAGGGAGGGAGGGAGGGAGGGAGGGAGGGAGGGAGGGAGGGAGGGAGGGAGGGAGGGAGGGAGGGAGGGAGGGAGGGAGGGAGGGAGGGAGGGAGGGAGGGAGGGAGGGAGGGAGGGAGGGAGGGAGGAAGGGAGGGAGGGAGCGAGCGAGTGAGCGAGTGAGCGAGCGAGTGCAATTTTAATACATAACTCACTTTATAGATGTTTGTAAATCTAATGTTTAATACTGTATTACACTAAAAGCAAGTTACTGTCTCCGCCGACAAAATCAATGATGCAAGACCCCTTTTTGAAGGTTTCCGTCTGATCACAGTCTTGAGCCCCAAATCCCTTTTTTTTGTTTTGGTCAGGCTTGTGGTGAGATTTGGGATTAGAAAACTGCACTCCAAATTAATTGAAGGGATTTTACAGAAACGTTTTGGGCACAACAATACTTAATACATTTAATCTGAATTATGTTCCCTTCAGGTATACGGACAGTGCAAAGCAGCTATTTTCATGGACAGGGTGAATAGGGTGGTGCGTCTGTATAAGTACAACTGTGTTATTAGACCAGGTATGATTAAATTATTTTTCCTTTTTTTGGAATGATACAATAAAGTGCAACAACCACTAATGCTTCTGTATTGATTATCTGTCTGTCTGTCCATCTGTCTGTCTCTCTTGTTTTGTGTGTCTCTTTTTCTCTAGTTCCAGCAGAAAGGGTGAAAGGCTGGTGCCCAGACTGTTCAACTAATATCGGTTTTGACAATACTGAGGTTCAGAAGACTGTCTCAGAATCGCTGGTGAAGTTCAACAATGATAGTGGATTGGCCAATCAATTTGCCCTGATGAATATTACCCGGGCAAATGCAGGGGTATGATCTACACTTGCAAACACATAAGAGGCCATTGTGTGGCATATTGTAGCTGAATGTATATTTTCAGTATTGTACTCAGCAGACAGTACAATTGAATAATTGTAAATGACGTTAATATTACTTGGTCATTAATGGTGAATTAATATAATGAAATCACATAAAAAATATAGGTGAAACTAATTAGCAAGGATTTCCAAATGCTTTCCAAAAAGAAAAAAACACGCACAAATGCAAAATGCCTCAAGACAAAGCCCAATTGCCAGTACATGACTGACACTCAATCACTCACAAAAGGAATCCAAAATAACCACACAAGGAATCAAAACTGACTCAAAAGTAGACTAAATTCCATGGAAATAGATAATAGGACTAAAAGTTCCATTCTGTTGCAACCCACACAAAGCAATATAGCAGTGTTTCCCAAACACATGCCATGGCACGATGGTCAGGTGTGCTGCTGGAAATAACCTGCCAAGAATTAATACATTATCTCTCATCTCATTTTCTGAAACGCTTTATCCTCCCTAGGGTGCTGGAGCATATCCCAGCTGGCTTTGGTCAGAGGCAGGGGACACCCCGAATTGGTGACCAACCAATCACAGGGTAAAAGGAGACAAACAACCATTCACACTCACACTTATACCATGCCTACCATGCATGTCTTTGGAATGTGGGAGGAAACCGGAGTACCTGGAGAAAACCGATGCAGGGAACGAGAACTCCACACGGGGATCGACCTGGATCTGAACCCAGGTCCCTCACTGTGAGGCCGTCGTGCTAACCAATCAGTCGCCGGGCCACCTTAATACATTATAATAATTCAAAATAAAAATTATAATATTGCAAGATTAAAATTATATATAAATACATTTTATTATTGCAAGATTAAAATTAAAATACAATATCGGCGGCCTGGCAGATGAGAGGTTACCGCGTCGGCCTCACAGTTCTGGGGTCTTGGATTCAAATCCAGGTCGGTCCTCCAGTGTGGCGTTTGCGTGTTCTTGCCTGTGTGGGTTTTATCTGGGTACTCCAATTTCCGCCCACATTCCAAAAACATGCATGATCGGCTTGTTGGAGACTCTAAATTGGCCTTGGGTATGAACGTGAATGGTTGTCCGTCACGTGGTGCCCTGCGTTCGGCTGGCCACTGATTCAGGGTTTCTCCTGCCTCTGGCCAGACGTCAGCAACACGTGAGGATAAGCGGTTCAAAAAACGAAAGAATGAACATGAATCCATATGGTATTGTGTAAGTACTCTTGTATTCAAAATATCTTTGTGAAAGTCTGCCTAAACCATATCTATAACCTCTGAAGCCAACATAAAGTCCTTAAGAAGTTTTAGATAATAAATATGGATCTGTCAAACTAATCTGGGTAATCCTGTCTGCTCCTGATGAATGTCATTTAATCATCGTAGGGTTTCTGACAACACATCACCCATTTGTTTTCATGTCAATTCACCTCGTGTTTCACACGTAAAATGTGCCAAAAAATGCTAAATTTATCATTAATCATTTGAACAATCTAGCTTATAATGTTGATGATGTTTGATTATTTGAGTACTTGCTCTAAAGGGTGAAATGTCCTTATATTGTGTCTACACAGAAACATTTCCTAATCTTGTTTTGTTTTCATACAGATGGCCGTAGGAATGTATTACCACGTTGAATACACCATTCAGGAGACCACTTGCTCCAAGACTAATGACAGTGTCACAGACAAGTGTCCTATCATGGAGTGCGAATTTGCTGTACGTCTAAACAAATCGACTGAAATATTTTTCCATGCCATCCTCTAGATATGTGGCATTTGTATGTTTTACTACTTCTTGTGTGGGTTTTCAATAGGTACTCCAGTACAATTAAAAATCATGTAGGTTTGTTTAACTACAGTAGAAGCCTTAAATTTGTTTACAGCTGTATTGCAAGTGTAAATGGGTTTATTGGGGTATCTTGCAATTAGAGCATTAGAGTATACCGTCTATCAGATTGAGAAATTAATACATGGAAAAATGATCAAATAATTTCTTATATTTTCTCTTTCTTCCTCCTCAGCACAAGGGTTTCTGTAAGGCCTCCCACGTCCATACTCCCACTGGTGAAAGCGAGATTAGTGTGACGTGTGAGATCTATGAGCCTGAGGTAAAAGTACAAACCATTTTGTATCTTTATATGGATGGTTGAATTGGTTTCAATAATGCAGGATTTCGAAGGTCAAAGGTTTTATACAATATCAGCTCATTCATTAAATTACAATATGATTAATGATATTAGCCGAGCCAAGCAGCTCCAAGGATGCAGGTTTACAAATGAATTGAATACATATGATACATTTGTATGTTTCTGTTTGAATTGGTCAGATAAAAATGGCAACTGACAAAGAAAACCAAAAGAAATAGAAATTCAGTAAAAAAAAAAAAAAACTATGTCCATCTGTTTGCAAATCATATATTGGTTTTGTCCTTTCGGAGAACTGTGACAATACCACAAACACTCATTCACAATCTTTTTCCAGGCTGCTCAACGAGAGAAGAAACTCCACTACGAAGAAACTGATCACAGTCATAATGATACACACCCTCACAGTCACAGTCACGACGAAGCACATGCTGCAGACTCAACCCACACTCATGACCACATCCACGACCACACAAAGAGTCATGCTCACAATGATAAAAATGACATGCATGTTGAGGGGAGTGACCACCACCACACACACGACCATCATGAGGGAAGTGCCCACAAGCACGCTCACGACCACTCCCACGACCATGGACATAATCATGATCATGTGCACAGTCACCACGCCAGGGCACACGATCATAGTAATGACTCACCCAACCACCACCATAACTACAAGCATGAACAAGGGGTACACACTCATGAGCACGACCACGAACTTGCCCTAGATCATGACCACAAACACACTCACTTGCATGAGCATGAGCACCACCATCATCATCATACCCATGATCACGAGACAACATTCCATGATAATCCAGAGGGCATTGTGAGGGTTTTGCCTGCTATGGACGAACCACTGACGCTGCCTTCCTTCCCTGATACATCTGCAAGTGAAGTTGGAGTTGTGATGCCTCTTATACCTGATCCACAGATCCCTGGTCAGATGCAACCAACCATTCGGCCTTTCCCTATTTCAGTTTCATCTGAATGTGCTTCACCAAAACTAAGTGAAACGCCGGTGGGGAAATTCTTTGAAGAAGATCCCATGTTCAAGCCGGCCAATTAAGATGGCTGATTTACACACACCAGTACATTGAAATGTAGCACATGTTTCAACTTAACCTGACTGAGAAAACCTCAATGGTGCTAATCAAAACTTTTACCTCTGCTAAAATTAATATTTGGTCGTTACAGTTCCCCTTGGCTATGCAGTACTATAAACAATAAACAAATAAATACAGATCTATTGTTTGAAAGCATTAACTAGTGACGAGTTAGTGTCCATCCCATAAACATGAGCCTTGCTCCCTTTTGCCTGTTTTTTAGCTTGATTCTCATTAAGGAGTCGTTGGCTAATGAAAATAATGAAAATCAATCCAATTGCATTTACATTTCACATATGGGTTTGATATACATGCTCATTGGACTACTCTGTCTGAAAATACTAGACAACTCATTAGAATCAAAGTATTCAAAGTAAAAGCGTGGGTTTTCTCTGGGTACTCCAATTTCCTCCCACATTCCAAAGACATGCATGGCAGGCTGATTGGACACTTTAAACTTCCCTAAGGTATAAGTGTGAGAGTGAATAGTTGTCTGTCACCACGTGCCCTGCAATTGGCTGGCCACCGATTCAGGGTGTTCCTTGCCTCCTGGCCCGAAGTCAGCTGATATAGACTCCAGCAACCCTAGTGAGGATAGAACGGTTCAGAAAATGATTGAATGAATGAATGAACAACAAAAGGCATATGCCTGAACAGAAAATGAGTTCTGATGGATTATATCATGAATTACAAAATTACAAGTGGTTAAGTGGGTTGTTTTGATCTTTAATCCAAGTCAATTTTGTCAGATTAGAGAGACATTGGATCGTCGATTGAATTTTCAGGAGGTGCTGTAAGGGCAGCAGGAGGAGGAGGAATGGCATTTCTTTTCTTGTACAAATATGCTATTGTAAAAGGACATGGCCCTGTCGATTGCCAAAATCAATGGCTCCGATCATCTGGTCATCAGTCTCCTGGAGACGTTGTTGCACAATGCTTTTCATATTGAAGATCTCGTGCAGATGTCTCATTATGCCAGCTTTACGGCCCTATCTATGACATAAATCACTCATACCGCCATTTTTTTTTAAATTCATGGTGGTTACCACTTAGTGTCCTTGAAAAAGGATATTTTGTCCGTCTTTCTTTTTCTTGTTAAAACACATTTAAGCTACGCCCTCTAGCACAGCTATGTAATCTTTCTTTGCCAGTCATCACGTCTCGTTTTTTCTTGGGCTCGTTGGATGCCAGAATGCTCAGGAGGCCTTTTCAACGGCGACTCAAAATCAAAACAAAGCTGGAATAGGCTGGGTGTCATCTTTCTCCGCAGGTGATGTGTGCGACGGGAAATTCACCCCCAGCAAAACACGGAGGGCAAGATGTCGCCTTTCTCTGCCTTTTTATATATTTCTTAAAAATAAACAGAGCCCTGATTTTTGTCATTTTTGTATCCCATGTCTTCCGCTTGCGAGTTTTAGTGTGGATTTTGACATTTGTGTGAAATATTTTTATACTTAATATAAAAAAATGCAATATACTGAAGCCGCAAAGTGGTGAAGGATCACAGTATATATAATTATAACTCTGGATAATGTTCTAGTTTTACGAAGGATAATGGCATTGACCGGAGGCCCAGCAGATGATTGGTTACCGCGTCGGTATCACACCTCTGAAGTCCTGGTTTGAATCCAGGTCATTCCACCGGTGTGAAGATCTCCCCGGGCAGGCGTGGGTTTTCTCTGGAAACTTTGGTATCCTCCCACATTCCAAAAACATGCATGGTGGGTTGAATAGAGACTCTGGGTGTCCTTAGGTATGAGTGTGAGCATTGTTGTCCGTCTCCTTGTGCCCTGGGATTGGTTGGCCACCAATTCAGGGTGTCCCCCGCATCTGGCCCGGAGTCAGCTAGGGTAGGCCCCCACACCCCCACAACCCTTGACCATGTATTACTTACTCCTTTGACGTGATAGACGTCAATTCCGATTTGACAATTTTGACATTCGATCATAGGTTTGGACGTCTTTAAGCCTATGATTTAATGTATTAAATGAAATGTTTTAAAAAACTACTATTTTTTAAACCAATTTTTATCCTCTATTTAACAGATCAATTTCAATCTGCTCTTTGCATCCTTTGATTTTTATCAAAATCACCTTCGGAGAAAAAAGTTTGGAGAGCCCTGCTCTCAAGGGATATATGGTCCTGAGCGTTTTTTTCCATTGACCAGGAAAAAAAACTTGATCTAGTATTAAAGGCCTTACCTTATTTTCTGGTGTACGAGCCGCCCATGTATAAGCCCCTTCCTTAAAATAGCCTTAAAATCGTTGATTTTTACAATTTCTCGCGTATAAGTTGCCCCCTGATTCACAATTTTCACCTCCATATCCATGGTTCCAATAGAGAGTACAAATGTGTTACGTTGAAGGGAAAAATCTTAAGAAAACGCATCGCAGGAGGTATTTTTGAGATGAGATTCTGTATGAATCAAAAGCACATTATTAGAGTCAATATCATAAGGAAGTTTGTAATTCATCCGCTAATGGTATTTTTCTTACTGCAAAACAGAAAATATCCAACAAATAGTACATGTTAATTTGCCGACGTCTACTGGTAAAAAAGAGTATAGCAGCCCTGTAAGTCTTGTGCACATACATATACCCCAAATACTCCAGTCATCAGTTTTTGAGTTATAAATACTGCTTATATGCAAATATCAACTTGAATGGCTGAATAGAGTACATGAGCACTGTCCCTGAAAGGAATAATATTCACTATCCATTGGCATTAAAATAAATATAAAGTTTTCCATCGAGCTGCCCGAAGCCACTCCTTTAACTGCTGGAGAGAAAATTCCGGTTCTTTCCGTGCACGTCTGTGAATGCGCGCAGTAGGAAGGGGCAGGAATCACAAGTGTGCCCCTCCTTCCAGAGAGCCGAGTTGGCTTTGGTCGAATGGAAACCGCTGGAATGACCGGCCTGACGCTTCCATACAAGCCAGGGGGTGGGTGAGAAGAGAAGGAGGGCGCAGGAGGAGTTCCACACTCAAAGTCAAACTCGGAAAAACACATCCGCTTTTGCACGCCGCTTCACCCTTGATTTTTCTTTAGCGCATAGCAGTACACCGGGTCCTTCTGGAAGTCGTCTGCGAAGAAGCGTTCGGATTTAAGTATGGTGTAAGCGCCGCTGCAATGCCGGAGGACGACCATGGGAAACATGTACTGAGTTTATTGAAGTTTATTTGTTTATTTGAAGTTTATTCGTATCTGCTGTCGACGCGTTGGTGTTCCTTAACGCCCCCACCAAATTCTGCAGAGTAGTAAATACTTCTAAAATGCACGGAAAAAGCAAATACAACCTAGTAGATGATGGACATGATTTGAGGATCCCACTCCACAACGAGGAAGCATTCCAACATGGAATCAACTTTGAGGCAAAGGTATGAATTGAAGTTGAAAACTAACGTTAGGTGTACTTAAGTACTGTTTAACAACACTCCGTCGCCTCGCTTTTAATTCGCTTGTCTGACCTTCAGCGAGCAATACTCTTTTTTTAAAAACTACTAATGTCCGTCTAGAGTTCACTCGCCTGATTTCGGTGCGGGATGGCGTGGGTTCGATTCTCGCTGGTAAATGTATAATTGTGAGTCGTCTATCTTTGTGTGCCATACGGCTGAGTGGCGACCAGCCTAGGGTGTAGTCTGCCTTTCGCCCGAAGTCAGCTAGAATAGGCTTCAGCAACACCCCCCACCCCCTCCAACCCCCACGAAGACGAATGCACATGTGAATTAGCGAACTTCTCATCTCATCTAATTTTTCCGAACCGCTTTATCATCACTAGGGTCGCGTTTGGTGCTGGAGCATATCACAGCGGACTTAGGGCCAGAGGCGAGGGACACCCTCAATTGGTGGCCAGCCCATCGCAGGGCGCAAGGAAACAAACTACCATTCACACTTACACTCATAAGGGCAATCTAGAATGTCCAATCAGCCTACCATGCATGTGTTTGGAATGTGTGAGGAAACCAGAGTACCTGGAAAAAAACTGGCACGGAGAGAACATGCAAACTCCACACAGGTGGACTGAACGGGATTTGAACCCAGGTCCCCCACTGTGAGGCCGACGCGCTAACCACTCATCCGCCAGGCTGCCCAATTAGTGGTTTTTAAAGGTTAAATTATTTACTCTGGAGCCCTTAAAACACGTTGTTGACTAGAGTGAATTCTGACAACTTAATCAGTACTCATGCATGGAGCTAATAGTTCAGTTTAGGCACGCTATACATTATAAATGGTTAATAAACGTATGTAATGTTTTTTTGCATATTAATTTGCTTTGTTTCAATTTTTGACACAAGTACATCGGCAGCCTCGATGTCACAAGACCAAGCAGTCGAGTGGAGATTGTTGCTGCGATGAGAAGGATACGAGTAAGTATAGCCTTCAAACGCTTTGCTTTTGGTTTCCTACAACTCTTGCTGACTCTGTACTATATACTAAGAATGTGCTACAGAATATATCGACAGCACCAGACTATACTATACAGCAGAGTGCTGACCTATTGACTGTAAGCACAGGTTTTTGTGTCCTTAGGCTTTCTTTAAGCTGCTTGTCATTGACAATAATAGAACACAATAATAAACTTAACTCAAACTGCGAAGAGTGGCTGTGAATGGTCATCTTTAAATGCCATTGAAGGCACTAAACGATCTATTTTGAGTGCCACCTCTCCTAGTTAAGATGGATTGGACGTCGAACGCTGCAATGTCAGCCAATTATTTTTTTAGCAGGCCTACATGGCACATTATATCAAAATATCAAATATCTGGTCAACCTTTTGTATACGATACTGTTTTTGGATGCCATTGTTATGTTACACTACATAAGCTGTATTGCCCTTGTTACCCATCCTTACATTACGTTACAATGCATAAATCAAATGAGTATAGGATATGAGTGTAGTCAAAGATGAGTTTGATAATTTGATGCGTAAGACAAAGCATCATTGGAGTTATTGTCAGAGTTTGGATGTGTATGGTGCTTTACTTTTGAGTGAAACATCACACTAGTCAACTTATACGTTTTTCCTGTATTTTATATGATACATTCATCAGTCGCTTCCGCCTTTTTACTATATAAACAATGTACTCAGACTTTCAAGCTGTCAGCGACATACAGAGCCATCTACAGAATCTGGAATTTAGTGCATACAAAAGACGCACCAACTGATTGGCCACCCCGGCTGGTCAATTTGTGGAAAATTTTAGAATTTTAAGTGCGCCGAATGTGCGTAAATATGTTCCGTTTTGTGTTTGTATGGTTTATTATCACGTAATTAGGGAAATTTCAATCATTAAGGGGAGCAATTGGCCAAGGTTGACAGGAATGAAAATGCTGAATTCATATTAAATATAATGGATGTTACGACTCCCCCTGGTGGTAAGATGTACCAAGGACTCCCAACTACCACCGCAGAAAAAATGGGCAATGAGGAGCCAGACACACACTGCAAGTAGCATTCAATGATCATTTATTTACAACAAATTCCACCGAAAAACTGGACTACGGGACAACATATGGAAAGAAAAAGATACTAAATTGGCATAGTACTATAAGTACTATATTTTTGTATAACTGCGAAAACATGTAGTATGGTAGTAATAATGGGGGTGATCCTACTTTTTCGATTGTCGCAGCCATGTCTGGTCTACATTATCTGAAAATCAAGGCATTAGTGTAATGCAGACACTTGTGGCATATTATAACCCAGTATGTGACGTTGATTTATGAAATAAAAGCAAACAAATAAATCAGCACATATTTGCAACGTCAAACATACTATGCATATTAAAGGTATTAATTGTTTTAGAATTCTCTACATTTATAAAAAGAATTCTTGTCTGCAAAATTCCCAGTTAGTAGAAACAAGGAACAATGTGTACAGACCAAGGGAAGTACAGACAGTAGTTTAAAAGTTTAGCTCGAAAATATGGGATTTCTAAAGGCCGATTTTCTTCAGGTACTCCCACATCCTAAAAAAAAATGCATGTTGAGCTAGTTGAACAATCTAAATTTCCATTATTCCCGGCGATTGGCTGGCAAATAATTCAGGGTGACCCTGCCCGCTGCCCAGAGTTGGCTGGGATAGGCTCCAGCTCCCCGTTAGGCCCATTGTGAGAATAAGAACCCCAAAGCCGGGATACTGACGAACTAACCACACAGAAGCCACATTATTAATATATTTCTTAAAATTATTTGAGTCGAATAGATCATTTTACTTGCTCATTTATTTATTTTATCAACACAATTATTTAATTTAGCATTTAGGCCTCACAGTTTTTGACTTGAGGATCGATTGTGGGTTTTCTCCCGGTACCCAGGTTTCCTCCCAAATCCCCAAAACATGCATGTAGGCTGGTTGCACACTCTAAATTGGCCCAAGGTATGAAAGGGAGCGTGAATGTTTGTCGGTCTCCTTGTGCCCTGTAATTGGCTGGGCACCAGTTCAGAGTCTCCATTGTTGGGTGGGATAAGTTATAGCACCCTGATGCATATCTGATCGTGGTGGGGCGGTTTATGTCCCAATGATCCTAGGAGGTATGTTGTCTTGGTTTTTGTGGCCTGGTAGGGTCAGCCATGGCAAACTGGTCCGAGTTAAGGGACCAGACAAAGAATGACTCAGAAGACCTCTTATGACGAGTTACATAAATGAACCACATTTTCCCTCGCCCGGACGCATGTCACCGGGTCCCAACTCTGGAGCGAGGGTTGAGGCGGGGGCACAATAACAAGCATGCACCCATGGGCACATTCCAAAGAGGCTACGTGGGTTCCCCTTCCCATGGGCGCACCACCTGTGGGAGGAGCCAAAGAGGTCGGGTGCACAGATAGTTGGGTGGCAGGCAAAGGATGGGTCCTATGCGGTCTGATCTCGTGTCCTGGAGGAGGTGGAGGACATTGAGCCCGAGTGGACCATGACGCTTGTCTCAATTGCCGAGGTTGCAGACCGTCCGCATGGTGGTCAGTGTCTGTTGTGGCCGCAACCCCAGAACCTACTGGCGGATAGGGATCCTGTCAGGTTGAAGGAGTCCTGCCAGGTTGAAGGAGTCCTATCAGGCTTTTTTTTGGCCTACAGGCCTTCATAGGCAGCTAAGGGGTACTGACTATCCAAGGGGAACGCGACTCTGAAGCAAAAACGAGGGCAGTTTGGTGAGGCCATGGACAAGGATTTCTGGGCGACATCAAGGAAATGTTGTATCTATTATCTGTCCCAGGAGGCGAAAGCGGTGAACCATCAACACGGTGCTGCTGTTGACCTCAAATGGGTATTTTGTGATTTGGTGGGCCGAATACCTTGAAGACCTCAACTTCACTAAGGCGCTTTCCCAATACAAAGCAGAGCCCGAGGACCCTAGGGTTGGTTCTCTGATCTCATGGATTGAAGTCACTGAGGTAGTTAAAGAGCTCCTCTCTGGCAATTCCAGAGCATAGATGACATCCATTGGGAATTTCTAAATGCTCTGGATGTTGTGGGGTTGTCTTTGTTGACATGCTTCTTTAATATTGCCGGACATCGGGGACAGTGCCTCCGGAATGGCAGACCGGTGTGGTGGTTCTCCATTTTAAGAAAGGGGTCCCTGGGGTGTTCCAATTATATGGGGGAATCACACACCTCTGCCTCCCAGGAAAGATGTATATGAGGGTAATGGAGAGGAGGGTCGGACAATAAGTAAAATCTCAGATTCAAGCGGAGCAGCATAGTTCTGAATTTGTATTACATCCTACGTTGTGAATGCACCCTTAGTAGTGCCTTTGTCGAGTTCACTACTCAGGCATTGCCTCTGTCCTTCAAACAGTACCAAATTCAGTTTGTTTGAACAAATCAAAAACAAGATTGAACCCCACCAAAGAACGTGTGAAGGATAAAAACATTCCTGTTTACCTTGAGAAAAGCAAACTAATACTTTCTTTTAGGTATTTACAAATCTTCCACAACTGCCTGATTCCCATTTAATATTTCTCCCCTCCCACACACCATTTCCTTCTTCAATCTTCTGCCACCCTAATCCTTTTCTTCTCCCCCTCCTCTTTGCCGTCTGCCCACTCAAGCCCTACCCCCAACCAATTCCTCCCGTTTCCCCTTTTAATCTTGGATTGCTCTTTGTTCTGCTACCGACTCCCCCCTTCCATTCATCTTTATCCTTCCTGTCTTTCTGTGATTCATGCCATACACCCACAATCGCAGCAAATTGTTTTAAAGTTAATCTCTCACGCTTGAATGTTTTCTCTCTACTTAGCTGTTTTGCTATTCATCATTTGCCATCATTAAAATGGGTTATATTTAGATAAAATGGATACAATTAATTACATTTTTGCTCAGTTTAAATGTACTAGTTTTAAGTTAAATATTGTTTAATCTTTACAACAGTGGCGGCAGCTCAACAGTAGAGCTCATTAAAGTTAGGAAAAGGGGGCAGGAGACACCCGAATCGGTGGCCAGCCAATTGCAGGGCACGAAGAGATGTTCAACCACCTACTCCCACACTCATAACTAGGGGCAATTTAGAGTGCCCAATCAGCCTACCATGCATGTCTTTGGAATGTGGGAGGAAACCAGAGTACCTGGAGAAAATCCACACAGGCCTAGGGAGAATATGCCAACTCCACACGACAACACACTCGTAACAGAACAAACAAATTCAAATTAACTTGGATTAATATATACAGACACACTCAAACATACGTTTAATGTAACTTTACACAAAACTGAATTCTAATTTTGTTTTATTTTTATTTATCTTTGTTATCCGAGTGGACTCCACCCGGACGTTCAGCGGGAGTTTTTAAAAGGAACGCATCAAGAATTGTTCGTTTTTGCCTTCCCTTCAAAATATTACGAAAATTACGCGCACGTGTCAGCAGTTCTTTGTGGTGCTTGGCGATTAGATCATTCACATCTGCCTCGTTAACCTCCAGCCCCAAGGAATTTCCAAGTGACACGGTATCCATGATAACGGGCAAGCTCTGTGACACGTATCCCACTCTCATCTTTTTCAATTATGTCACGCTTAATGTTGATTGTCAACGTTCGCCTTTTCTTTGCACAACTCTTCAATGCACCTGTTGGCTTCGGATCCATTGTCGTTCACTTTGTATTATGCATTGACTAATGGGAAAAAAACTGAAAATATAAGCTCCGTCCAGTGCTCGTAGATATCTGTTATACACGAAAGAGATGCGGCGAAAAAGACAGTGGCTGCCCGGCTCGTATATAGAGGTGCTCGTATGTAGAGGTGCTCATATGTAGAGGTGCTCGCATGTAGAGGTGCTCGTATGTAGAGGTGCTCGTATGTAGAGGTGCCTGTATGTAGAGGTGCTCGTATGTAGCGGTGCTCGTATGTAGAGCTGATCATATGTAGAGGTGCTCGTTGGTAGAAGTGCTCGTATGTAGAGGTACCACTGTATTGTGTATTATTATTTTTATTGATTTGATGGTGGCGCTCACTGGTGCAGCGGGTCTGGTCTCGTCTGTTATTTACTAACATCTGCGAGGCGAACTTTTTCTACAGTCGCCAGGATTTAATGACTCTCGGGAAGGAGATACGATATATCCATCACTGCTAATGCGGTCTGGGAACACCAGGAAGGCTGCTGGCCCCTACGGAGTACCAGAGAAGGTGCTCAAGGCCTGTGCTGACCAACTGGTTGGAGTTTTCACAAAAAAATCAATTGTTCTCTGCAACAATCCATCATTCCATCCCGCCTGAAATCTGCTACCATTGTCCCTTTCCCCAAAAAGCTAACCATTGACAGCCTGAATGAGTATAGACCTGTTGACACTCACGCCTGTGATCATCAAATGCTTTGAAAAGTTCGTCGCCCACCATATCAAGAATACAATCCCTCCCTTGGTTGACCCTCACCAGTTTGCTTATAGAGCCAACAGGTCCTCTGAGGATGCTATCACCATTGCTCTGCATACAGCACTGAGCCACCTGGAGCACCATAGGAATTACGTGATGATGATTTTCATTGACTAAAGCTCAGCCTTCAACACTATAATACCGGACATTCTGACTGACAAGCCCTCCCACCTTGGACTATCCTCTTCCATCTTCTGCTGGATAAAGAACTTCTTAACCAACCGACCACAAACTGTTAGACTTGGTCCCCTCCTCTCTTCCTCCATTACACTGAGCACTGGCTCCCCTCAAGGATGTGTGTCCTCTTCTAGACTCCCTGTACACATACGACTGTACACAAACCCACCAGTCTAACTCCATCATCAAATTTGTTGATGACACCACTGAGGTCGGACTCATCTCAAGAGGGTTGAGTCAACCTACAGAGATGAGGTCAACAAATGGTGTTCGGTGAATCTCACACTGAAGACCACGAAAACGAAACAAATAATCCTGGACTTTTGCAAACACAGCACAGATCTGGCCCCACTCCTCATAAATGGAGTATATGTAGACAGGGTCCAGTCCTTAAAATTTCTAGGGGTCTACATCACGGGTAAGCTCTCCTTGTCTACAAACACCACGGCAGTTGTGAAGAAGGCCCAGAAACGACTCCATTTCCTCAAGGTACTCAGGAGGAACACCTTGGACACTAAGCTTCTGGTAACCTTCCATAGAGCCACTGTGGAGAGCATCCTGGCATACTGCATCACAGTGTGGTACGCCGGAAGCACGGCAGAAGACAAAAAGGCCATGCAGAGAGTGATTAACACTGCCCAAAAATTCTGAGTCTGTTCTGAAATTATCCCTTATTTGGGTCGTTTGCTGGTAACGCACCGTATGGTGAAGCACTAACAATTTTGTCATACGCAGCTGGGTATGATAACAATTAGGCTTTTGTCGAGTCAACACTCGTACGACCCGCTCGTAACAAACAAATTTAAATGAACTTAAATTAGGATGCAGACACGCTCAAAAATAAGTTTAATCGAACTTAACACTAAACTTAATTATAATTTAGTTTGACATTTTGATACCTTTCTTCTCCCTGATTGGCTCTTTCTTCCCCGCCTCCAAACTGACTTTCAGTTAATATCGAGGGTTATTTGAGTTTGTATTCCCTTCAAAATATTCCCAAAATGATCCACACAAATGTCCTCACAAAAGGATACCGCACGACCACTTGCGAGAAGTACTGTTGTATTAACGGGAGCTAATGGGGAAAAAAAACACTGAAAAAATGCAACGCTCCGCCTAGTGCTCGCAGCGACATTACAAAGAGGGACTTGCGACCAGAGACATTACACGAGGGCGTTGCAGGGAAAGAGCCAGTGCCCATGCTGTTCTTATGAGCAGCATTTTGCTTCCGCTGTCTGCTCGTATATCATAATGTGTCACGTATCTCAAGATGAATATTTCTACGCGTATCTTAAATTGCTCGTATGTCGGGCCACCCGTCTGTCGAGGTACCATTGTATTTTGTTTCTGTTATACCCCAAGTATTCTGTCCATTGGTCTCAATGACATAAGAATGAATGTTAATCTTTTTTTCTCTTCTGTTTGCAGTACGAGTTCAAGGTGAAAAACATAAAAAAGAAAAAGGTCAGCATCATGGTGTCTGTTGAGGGTGTAAAAGTCTCCTTAAGAAAGAAGAAAAAAGTGAGTGACATCTCTTTCCCCTTTCCTTTTTGTGCCCAGCATGCAGTATATACAATACGTGTGTTCTATACATTATATTTATATGTGCTCTTCCCACACACTTCAATCCCTTTCTAATCTGCTTAGACATGTTGAAGGGCACTGTAGTTGTTTTCCAACATTCAAATGGAATGATAAAAAAAACTTTTTTGCCAATCAGGTGTCTTAAAAGTGTAATCAGTTGATAGCATTGGGATGCTGATTGTTCAACTGTCTGTGCGAAATCGGTTGCAACCAAGACCTCAGGGTCCACAGTGGTCCTCGAACACCACTTAGGACAATGTTTTCAACCTTGAGTTGTGTCACCCCTTTTGCATTGAAAAAATCTCAAGGCACGGCACCTCCTGAAAATCTTCTCTTAGACCTATGATACCTATAATAAATACATAAAGTCGTACTCATCAAAGATTTTTCAATAGAAAATAAATAATCCCAAGATTTTTACCAAATCTATTTATTTTACTTTTTTCACACTGACCTAATAGCTGAAAAAAATGATGTCTGAAGAAGACTTTGAAAGATGTAAAAATAACTAATCTATTTTTTTTAATCTCATACATTAATGATTTTCTTTCTCCCAATATTACTTAAATCTCCAAATATTATGGAAAAAGTAATGTATTCAGAGTTTTTACATCGGCAAAACGTGATGCCCATGAAATGAAACAACTTCCGGTTCAAGTGACGTAAAAAAGAAAACTTAAATCTCGCAACATGATGACAACATGATGACTTTTTTCTCCCAATATTACTTCAATCTCCTAACATTATGCAAAGAGCAGTTTTTTTTGATTATACAGACTTAACGTCGACTATAACTGAAGCGGACACAACTTCAGATTCCTTTTAAAGAACAATATGCAACACAACGACTTTAAGACTTTAGTGTATTACAATTTGAATCTTGGAATAGTACAATCTATGATTCAATGTTCGTCATATTTTAATTTTTGCCTTGGAATATTCCAATTTTAATCTCATAATCTGAAGATTTTTCTGTCGAATTATTATAATGTATGATTTTATAATTTCCCGTGACAGACCTGGCGATCACTCAAAGCACATCAGGGAGTAGGAAACAGTTCATGGAGGTCTGGGTCTCAACAACTTTACACTGTAATGATTACAGTACTCTCTCAAATATCGCGGATAATGTAGATAAGACATGTCAGCGATAATGAAAAAAACGCAAACTAGGATCACCCCTATTATTACTACATAGCATACTAGAGCTGACAAAAATTGTTATCACAATAAAAAAATATCAGTCGATATTGGTAATTATGATAAATATCACATCTTTTTTTTGTTTCAAATCTGAAACAAAATTTGATAAAAAGTAAATAAATTACATTCCTCCTTATTCAAATTGGAAAGTAACTATGTTATCTTACTTTATAAGAAAAGAGATTCTGAGATATAATGATTTAAAAATATATTTTTGTTGTTCTGTTGTGCAATAAAGATAAGATAACTATTGTGTTATTGAGGTATTTGGTTCCATATTTTGGAGGGGAAAAAACGCCATTTCGGGTTACTCACCCGTCATTCAATAGTCAATAGTTTATCGATTTTAATTTGGGATTAAAACTACATGCTTTGTTTACGTTCAGTTGTAATATTTGCAGGCAAAAAATACAATAGTCCTGACTCAGTAAATTCCATAATAGATAATTCCCTGAAGTACCTGTCAAGGCGAGTGTCAGGAGTGGCTGGATTGCCTTTCCTGGCATGACGTCACGATAACTATCAGCTGTCACTAATTACGTGATTAGATTATTTTTGGTATTTAAGCATTATGATTTTCTGTGGACGGCGTCGGATCGTCTGGTTTCGTTCTGGTTTCGTTTCCTGTTTATCCTCGTAGTCATTGCTGTTTCCATTGACGCCACGCCGCATGTTCATTCCGTTTGTCACGAGAGATCAAGCTAAGTTGTTTCTGTTATGTTACCACGTTTATTAAATCAACCTACAAGAGCTACAGATCTGCCTCACCTTTCCATTACGTCGGCGACTCTGCATCTGGGTTCAACTTCCCCTACGATCGCGTCGCACTACGCGGCGAGATCGTAACAGCACGATCCGACCATTATGGACCCAGCGGAGCGCCTCCCACGCTCGCGCCGACGCACTCGGCGACGCAATCCATCCCCCTCGAAGACACCGGACTGCTTGGAATGTATAAGAAACCCCTCAGAATCGTTTAGGAATTTTGTAATGAACACACCGTGGTGCGGGGCTCTCAGGCACATCATTGCTAGAGATGAGCCACAGCTGGTAGGAGAGTTAGAGCCGCAGTGTACTCATACGCCCCACCACTGCTATGCACGTCGCCCTGGGAAGCCTTTACCGTTTCATCATGATGCCCAGGTGCGTACAACCACCAGAGAGCGCCCAAGTTATCTTATGCCTATGCCCAGAGGAATTGATTCACCATGGAGGGAGCCTGAAGATTCTGGTGAGGAGGACATCGTTGAGGAAATTGATTTTTTCGCTGGCGTTTCGGAATCTGATGATGAATTCTTTGACCAATTCGGACCCCGAGACCTTCCACTGGAGGAGGATTATCCCGATTGTTTCCCCGATAATTCCTATTACAAATACCCCGACCAGCAATTACAGAGTGGGCTAACCACCAATTATGGGGCACGACGTGATGGCGGGGGTGCTGTGCAATCCTCCCTGAGGAGGCGCCGAGCGCCACGCCGTAGAGCGAAGCGAAAGCAATGCCTGGACACACTAACCACTGTCCAAGTTACGCGCCCGACCACGTCCGTCCAAGCTCCTTTTCCGACCACGTCCCTCCAAGCTCCTTTTCCGACCACGTCCCTCCAAGCTCCTTTTCCGACCACCACCACGCTTTTCCAAGTGCCCCCAAGCACCGCTCTCCCAAGCACCGCTCTCCCAAGCACCGCTCTCCCAAGCGCCTGCCCGTCCAGCGCCTGCCCGCCCAGAAGTGGCGACGATGCTCCGGCGCTCGAGGAAGACGGGGCCGGCGACGTCGAGAGTGGTATTTCGCCGGAGTCCCTGGAAGATGGGACTGGCGACGTCGAGAGAGGCAATTCGCCGGAGTCCCTGGAGGAAGGGGCTGGCGACGTCGAGAGTGCCAATTCGCCGGTGCCCCTGGAGGAAGAAGCCGGTGACGTCGAGAGTGGCAATTCGCCGGAATCCCTGGATGAAGGGGCTGGCGACGTCGAGAGTGCCAATTTGCCGTTGCCCCTGGAGGATGGGGCCGGTGACGTCAAGAGTGGTAATTCGCTGGTGCCCCTTGAGGAGGAAGCCGGTGACGTCGAGAGTGGCAATGCGCCAGAGTCCCTGGAAAAAGGTGCGGGCGACGTCGAGAGTGGTAATTCGCCGGAGTCCCTGGAAGTAGGGGCTGGCGACGTCAAGAGTGGTAATTCGCCGCAGTCCCTGGAGGAAGGGGCTGGCGACGTCAAGAGTGGTAATTCGCCGGAGTCCCTGGAAGAAGGGGCTGGCGACGTCAAGAGTGGAAATTCGCCGGAGGCCCAGGATGAAGAAGCCGGCGTCGTCAAAAGTGGGAATTCGCCGGAGTCCCTGGAGGAAGGGACTGGCGACGTCAAGAGTGGTAATTCGCCGGTGCCCCTGGAGGAAGAAGCCGGTGACGTCGAGAGTGGCAATTCGCCGGAGTCCCTGGATGAAGGGGCTGGCGACGTCGAGAGTGGCAATGCGCCAGAGTCCCTGGAAAAAGGTGCGGGCGACGTCGAGAGTGGTAATTCGCCGGAGTCCCTGGAAGTAGGGGCTGGCGACGTCAAGAGTGGTAATTCGCCGCAGTCCCTGGAGGAAGGGGCTGGCGACGTCAAGAGTGGTAATTCGCCGGAGTCCCTGGAGGAAGGGACTGGCGACGTCAAGAGTGGTAATTCGCCGGAGTCCCTGGAAGAAGGGGCTGGCGACGTCAAGAGTGGAAATTCGCCGGAGGCCCAGGATGAAGAAGCCGGCGTCGTCAAAAGTGGGAATTCGCCGGAGTCCCTGGAGGAAGGGACTGGCGACGTCAAGAGTGGTAATTCGCCGGAGTCCCTGGAAGAAGGGGCTGGCGACGTCAAGAGTGGCAATTCGCCGGAGTCCCTGGAAGAAGGGGCTGGCGACGTCAAGAGTGGAAATTCGCCGGAGGCCCTGGATGAAGAAGCCGGCGACGTCAAAAGTGGGAATTCGCCGGAGTCCCTGGAAGAAGGGGCTGGCGACGTCAAGAGTGGTAATTCGCCGGAGTCCCTGGAGGAAGGGACTGGCGACGTCAAGAGTGGTAATTCGCCGGAGTCCCTGGAAGAAGGGGCTGGCGACGTCAAGAGTGGTAATTCGCCGGAGTCCCTGGAAGAAGGGACTGGCGACGTCAAGAGTGGTAATTCGCCGGAGTCCCTGGAGGAAGAAGCCGGCGACGTCGAGAGTGGCAATTCGCCGGTGCCCCAGGAGGACGGGGCCGGCGACGTCCAGAGAAGCAATGATCCGGGTTCCTGGGAGAAGAGGGTTGTCCACCCCCCGAGCAAACAGGGTAAGGTGCCCGACCGTACTAAACTTCTAATATTTCCTGAAGGCAGGCAGTTTGGCAAAGACTTAAGGGACCAGCTGGGATGCCTGCCGGACCGACCACTGCCTCGTCTCGTTTCTGGCTGGCGCGGACGCCCGCCGGATCGACCTCAGCCTCGTCTCGTATCCGGCCTGCGCGGACGCCCGCCGGATCGACCACAGCCTCGTCACGTTCTTGGCCGGCGCGGACGCCCGCCGGACCGACCACAGCCTCGTCTCGTTTCTGGCCGGCGCGGACGCCCGCCGGATCGACCACAGCCTCGTCTCGTTTCTGGCCGGCGCGGACGCCCGCCGGATCGACCTCAGCCTCGTCTCGTTTCTGGCCGGCGCGGACGCCCGCCAGACCTGCCACTGACTCGTCTCGTTTCTGGCCGGCGCGGACGCCCACCGGATCGACCACAGCCTCGTCTTGTTTCTGGCCGACACGGACGCCCGCCAGACTTGCCTCTGCCCCGTCTTGTTTCTGACCGGCACGGACGCCCGCCAGACCTGCCACTGACTTGTCTCGTTTCTGGCTGGCGCGGACGCCCGCCGGAGCGACCTCTCCGTCTGTTCTTGGGTTGGTGTGGAAGACCACCGGACAATTCTAGATCAAACCACCCACCCTCACTGCTTGTTTCCGTTTCTCATGTTGTAATTGACCTTGGGACGTCTAGAATCCGTCCCTTAGAGGGGATGTACTGTCAGGAGTGGCTGGATTGCCTTTCCTGGCATGACGTCACGATAACTATCAGCTGTCACTAATTACGTGATTAGATTATTTTTGGTATTTAAGCATTATGATTTTCTGTGGACGGCGTCGGATCGTCTGGTTTCGTTCTGGTTTCGTTTCCTGTTTATCCTCGTAGTCATTGCTGTTTCCATTGACGCCACGCCGCATGTTCATTCCGTTTGTCACGAGAGATCAAGCTAAGTTGTTTCTGTTATGTTACCACGTTTATTAAATCAACCTACAAGAGCTACAGATCTGCCTCACCTTTCCATTACGTCGGCGACTCTGCATCTGGGTTCAACTTCCCCTACGATCGCGTCGCACTACGCGGCGAGATCGTAACAGCGAGAGTGGATTTAAATTACTCTTTTTAAAATGAGAAGTTAAATATGCAAGGAAGTGGCAACTCCATTACCTCAAGTGAGGATTGAAATCATGACCTTCAAGTTAAGAGACTGTTCAATGGCCATTAGTTGTCGATTTGAATCTCAGATTAAAACTGCGTGTGGTGTTTGCCTTTGGTGGTAATATTAATAAGCATAACGTCCTACAGTCATTACTTAGCAGTGGCGGGCCATGCATTTTCTCATAACGCCTTCAACGAATCAATCCAACCCTGAAAAACTATTTTATGGCTATAAAACCTCCACTGCAGCTACAGCTGTGACACAAAAAAATAATCAATAAATCAATGCACAAAAATAGCGTAAAATCCACTTCCTTGCAGCATTTATTGATTAAATACAAATGCTGGAGCTTTTCATACATTACAACCGGGCCAGTGGGGTGATTTCCTCGGGTAAAGACTGATGAACGTCAATGGCGAAACTGCAAAAATTGCACTAAAATGGGGTAAAATCCACTTCCTACCAGCATTTAGTGTTTAAATACAAACACTGTGTCTTAAATACAAACACTTCCCCATTGTTCCCCAGTGTGGCTGTTAATTGATTTAAACCAAATAATTTTTTGGTCATTTAAATAACTACCATGTAGTTTAGTGCACTGTGAGATCGTGTAAATGTGCATTTTCAAGGCGTTGTGGTCTTGATTCCTGCTAAAATGGAAAACCAACGGCCCTTTATAGTGGTAGGGGCAGGCCACAAAGCAGTGTCAACAATCACCTCGGGCATTGTGATGACAAAACTGCACGTTTCAAATGCCTAAAATATAAACTAGCAAAAATCTGACCAAAAGTGTTTAGGCCTATCATTCAGAAATTCAGCATTCTTTCAGATTGTTCCCATTTTTTCATACAGTTTTTATGTATTTAAAAGAAAATCATCAAATTTCCCTACAGCACCTTTAATTGTTTTCAAGTCCTATTCTATATCAATATAAGCTTTTGAAAGAAATATCTTTGTGTTTTATTGTGTTTGGACTTTTTTTTTTCAAGTTAAAATGTCATTTGGCTGTCAGAAATTTCAATCTAAGTCTGGGTACAATAATGCCCTAAAGATAGAAATTATAGAAATACTGGGTAAAGAAAGGCTCAATGAGATAGGAATCAATATAAATAATTTGTTTGTTGACATTTTACTCTGACATTAAACTTTCATGGGGTAGACTGTCAAGGGAAATTTGGGTGTGGGTTTGTGTTCATCCGTGTGTCAAGCACTGCTCAGCGCTGCCTAATGTCAACATTTGGGATTACTTTACCTGAAATAGAGTAGCTAACAGTAAATGTAAAGGGGTTTGGACCATTCATGGATTTAAAATTATGAAACCACTGGTATTTTCTTTGCTCTTGGTCTCTGAGAATGACAGTACTAATGCCTCAAGTCAAGGCTGTGGGGTCCAAATTTTGTGGTCCGAGCGCCGGCTGACTTTTACCCAGACACAGCCGTTAACTAACCCTAACTGGCAGGCGACTGCATTGACTGTGATTTAATTGCCCTTTATGGTATTTATAACAGCAACATATGTGGTCATTATAGTACAAGTATAATAAGTTTTAAAGCGTTCACCGCGTAGTGCACAAATAGCAACATTAATGTAGATCTCTCTTTCCGTTTTCTGAACGCCTTCATCTTCATTAGGGTCGCGGGGCTGCTGGAGCCAAACCCAGCTGACGCTGGGCCAGAGGCGGGGGACAACTTGAATCGGTGCCCAGCCGATCACAGGGCAGGAGAAAACGGAAACAACGATATAGATGTGTAGTATATTACTTTGAGTAAGGAGCAGCAAAAATTCTATAAAAAGATGTTTGTTTTGCAAATAAATGTTATTTATTGTTTAATATTAGGAGTCAATGTTTTTTTTTAAATCTTTTTCAATGCAGAAGAGAGAATGGATGTGGGATGAAAACAAAATGATGGTGATGCAAGACCCCATTTACAGGTAAGGTCTCAGTGGCATTTTTTAAAACACATGCTAACATGCATACTAAAGTGTGTGTCATGCTAGCACAACCATAGCAGCGTGTCCTTTGAAACAAAACACCCTTTGTATTGACAAAACAGAAAATACACTCCAACTGAGACGGCGCCATTTCAGGCGGTGCGTTCTATAGGTGTGAAAATACATAATAATAATCGGACATAGGCTTTGGGGGAAGGGGGAGGAGGAAAGGGAGAGAGGGAGAGATGCTTGCTTTGCTTTCAAGTACAAGGGGAGAGGGAGATATGCTCGCTTTGCTTTCAAGTACATGTAGATTCTGCTGGCCTTTCTTTCAGATAGACTCGGTGATGCTATCTAGTAAAAAATAGATATCTTTACGCAAGGGAGATGCAGCAAGAAAGACAGTGCGATGCTGTTGTCTTAAGCAACCTCTCGAATACTCGATCGACCACCTGGACCGCCGCATTGGGAAGGTGCTTGGATGTTTGGTCGCTGGTCTCTTGGTCGCCGCTCTTTTTGTCCCTTTTGGTCGCCTGTCAAATGTGCTTCGATATTAAACAGCTCTTAGATATTAAACTCCCTCTCTCTTAGATATTAAACTCTCTCTCTTAGATATTAAACTCTCTCCCATGAATATAATTTTGAGAGCTGGCTTCAACAGTAAACTCTCTGTCACCATTTGACCGGCGATCAAAAGACCAGGGACCAAACGTCCGGTCGCGCATTGGGCACAATCTCGTATGATCGTATCTCAAATGTGTCTTGTATCTCAAGGTAAAAATTTGGTCGGACTTTTCCCCCCTTTCTCAAATTTTTTGGACACTCATATATCAAACTATTACTGTATTTTTTTCAATAAGAAAAAACTTATTTATCATCTGTACCATGTATCCTCGTAAGGGTTGTGAGAGTTGCTGATCTTAGATGATTTGGAGCAAAAGGCAGTATACACCTTTACTGGCCGCCAGTGAGCTGTAGGGCACACAGAAAGACAGACAACCATCCACAATGACAATGATACTGCCATCCCGCGGGCATCGATCCCACGCTTGCTTGCACCGAAGTCAGTTGGCTTCGAAACTAAACACTCAAACACTCAAAATCCTATAAATCATTTTCCTAGTGTGCTAAGTAGTTTTCAAATATCAGGTGTTTTTTTATTTCAGAACGTTAGTAAAAAAAAATCATTTCTTTTTTTTTAAATGTGCAATTATTATATTACATTTCCATTTATTTAGTCTTATTTAACACGATGTTTAATATGCAAAGGGGCCCGGTGGATTGAGTGGTTAACACATCAGCCTCAAAGCTCTAGGGTCCTGGGTTCAAATCCAGGTCAGTCCACCTGTGTGGAGTTAGGGTTTCCGGTTTCCTTCCACATTCAGAAAAAAAAAACAAGCATGATCGGACACTCTAAATATCCCCTCGATATGAGTGTGATAATAGTTGATTGTCTGCTCTTCCCCACCTAGTCAGGGTGTATCCTTCTCTGCCCCAAAATTATAGGGGTTGGCTCCAGCACCCCTTGCAACCCTAATGAGGATAAATCGGTTCAGAAAATGAATGAATGAATATAATACGCAATGTTAGGCTTACCCTGCGATTGGCGGGTTACCAATGGACATAGGGTGTCCCCTACCTGGTGCCTGTATATGACTGGGAGAGGCTCTGGCACCCCCAAATACCCTTGTAAGAATAAGCCTTGCGGAAAATGAATGGATTTCAGCATGCATTTGAATTGTTGTCTTTCTTTTTCTGTCTTTCAGAATATTTTATGTGTCTCATGACTCACAAGATTTAAAGATATTCAGTTACATTGCACGAGATGGCCACAGCAATATTTTCCGGTGTAACGTTTTCAAGTCTAAAAAGAAGGTGAGCACTTCTCTTGAAATTTTAACTTTGAATTGCCATAACTATTGGTTTTGAAAGCAAGCTAGAAAAGTGATCAAATATTAAAATATAATAATTTATTTTCCATTACGCTTATCCCCACGATGGTCGCGGGGGTGATAGAACCAATACAGCTAGTTGTGGGCAGTTGGCAAAGAACACCGGAATAGGTTGTGAGCCAATTGCAGGGCACAATGAGGCAAACGACCATTTATGCTAACATTCATACAATGACTGGGACAATTTAGATCAGGGATCGGGAACCTTTTTGCCAGAGAGAGCCGTTACCAATTCATATTTTAAAATGGTATTCCTTGTGAGCCTCATTTAAAATAAAAAATACACGTGATTTTGTGCTTTTGTCATTTTACCACTTCTAAATTACCGAAAGTCTGAACTCATTTGTCAACATTGTTTCATGCTGTTGTTAATCAATGAGTATTAACTAGAGCAGTGTTTTTCAACCTTTTTTGAGCCACGGCACATTTTTTTACATTGGAAAAATTTGTGGCACACCACTAACCAAAAATTTTACAAAATGACACTCTGTATAGTATATTTAATTACAATATAATTTCTCAATTTATTTATACTCAGTCAGTGTGAAACCTGGGCCTGTTTAGATGAACACAAAGCCGATATCCTGGCAGGAATAGAAGAAAGACACACACGAAGCTCTTCTTCAACAGCTCTCAGTCTCTGTCTGTTTTTAGTTTTTATAGCAGTTAGGCTTGAAAAGCTCAGCTCACACAGATATGTTGTGGAAAATGGGAGCAATGTCAGAACAGCTTTGTTGGCCAGAATGGGGAACTCCTTGGCAGCAGTCAACCAAAAACTGTCCAAAGGAAGATCAACAAATCTTAGTTTTAAACCACGATCCTGTTTCAGTTCAGTTAGTTCCTCCTGCTCTTGTAAAGTCATGTCCTTTCCAACAACTGATGCCGAGCTGTATGGGTCCCTAACCCAGTCAAAGCATTCAGTGGAGGCTGAAGAGAAATAAAATGACAACTTCTCCTCAAGACTTTTCAAATGTTTACCTATTACCTCAGACAGTGCAGCAGTGTTGCTTTGCTGTTTGTCTGTGAGTGGGAACATCTCCAGGTTGGCACGTTGCACATGTTGCCAGAGGTGCACCTTTAAACGGAATCCATTTATTTTATCTGTGCTTGTAAGCAGGTTTTCATTTCGGCCCTGCATCCTTGTGTTCAGTTCATTAAGATGATGAAATATATCAGCCAGGTATGCCAACTTTGCGCACCACTCATCACTTGAAAACAGATTTGAGTAATCAGACCTCTCATTTGTCAGAAACATTTTAAGTTCCTCTCGCAGCTCATACACACGGGTCAGCACCTTACCGCGCGACAACCATCGGACCTCCGTATGGAGCAATAAGGCTTTATGCTCCGCTCCCATTTCCTCACACAGAGATGCGAATATACGGCTTTTCAGAGGTCGTGTCTTCACAAAGTTCACTATGCGCACCACATCGTCCAACACAGGAACCAGTTCTACTGGTAAAGTCTTCGCAACGAGGGCCTCACGGTGCAAAAAACAGTGCGTAATAATCAGATCTGGGTTTTTTTCCTTCACTCTACTCACGAAGCCTTTGGTGCGCCCGACCATGGCTGCAGCTCCAACAGTGCACACACTTGTGCAGTTTTCCCACGTAAGTCCTCCCTGGTCAAGATATTCCGATGTGACCCGAAAAATTTCCTCTCCAGTTGTTTTTTCTGGCAGTGTCTTGCAAAATAGGAAGTTTTCTCTAATGGCATCACCATCCACAAAACGCACATTGGCCAAGAGCTGAGAATGTCCACTAATATCCGTAGACTCGTCAACTTGCAACGCAAATTTCCTACCGATGCGTATCTATTCCAAAACATGGCTTTCGATGTCTGTAGACATGTCATCAATACGCCTGGCAATTGTGTTATCAGAGAGCGGGACTTTATCTATGTCTTTAGCCGCATCAGGGCCGAGCATCTCGTTGACAATGGCTTTACAGGCAGGTAGTATTAATGTCTCTGCCACAGTGTGCGGCTTTTTTGATTTAGCAACAAGTGCGGCGACTAGGTAACTAGCTTTGAGCGCTTTCTCATTTACCTTTGTGGTTTTTCTCATAAACGTTGCCTGTTTCTCTGTGTTTACATGCAGGCGAACAAAATAGTCTATCGGCTTGTTTTGAAGCGACGGGTGTTTCGTTTGGAGATGGCGTTTAAGCTTGCTTGGCACCATGGCGCTGTTGGATAGCTTCTCGCCACACACCAGGCATAACGGAATAGGTGTCGTCTCATCCCCGGTGAAAGTAAATCCAAACGAAAGATAGCTTTCACTATATTGCCTTGAGCTCACCGTCTTTGCTTTCTTTTCTCCACCACTCATACTAGGGCCTTTATCCGGGTCAGAATCTTGTCCAGGGCCCAGTTCGGAGTTTGCAGTTGTCCTTTTTAAAAACTTCTCCATGACTGTCACCACGGCCTCTTAGGTGCATCACTAATTTTCTTGGCGGAACGAGGCAATCAACTACGTGTTGCCACACGGACAAATATTACATTACGCTGCCAGCCTTTACAGCACGGACACTGGACAATGACATCATATTTGCAGAAAACTATTAATAAATGTTAATTTAAAAAAAAGGAGCAGAAAACTATTAATAAATGTTAATTTAAAAAAAAAGGATATTGGATAATTTCTCACGGCACACCTGACGATCTCTCACGGCACACTAGTGTGCCGCGGCACAGTGGTTGAAAATCACTGAACTAGAGTATGCACGCCATGGAATGTAATGAAAAAAAAAAGATTAAAATGGCTGCTTGAGGTAACCATTTTGTAACAGGCCACTGAGCCTGGTGGAGGTGTTACCTGTGTCTCTTTAGCCTCCAAATTTTTCAAAGGTGTCTCTTCCGGTGAGTACGGGCTACCACCTACTGCTCCAGGTGTGCCTTTCCCCTCCACATCTGCATGAACCACCACCGGTATTTGTTCGTGACGTCCAGCTGCTCATCTGGAAACGGCAATTTCTCTGGTCTGGATGGTTGGTTGTACAGCAGGTGGTCTATGTGGACTGTGTGTCGTCTCACTCCATTCCACACCATGTAGGTGACTGGTCCGAGTCTCTTTTCCACTATTCCTCTTGTCCACCTCTCCTTTCCTCCACGGAAGTTCCGGATCAGTACTGAGTCACCCTAAGACAGATGTCTCAGCTTGGAGGTGGTTTTATCATGGTAGGTCTTCTGCCTTTGTTGTTTCGATTCCACCATCCGAGCGAGATCTGGCTTCAGTAAGCTGAACCTGGTCCTGATTTGACGTTTTAGAAAATTCCGCTGGAGCAGATCTCGTAACACTGTGTGGTGTACTCCTGTATGCTATGAGGAAGTTGGTTAGCCGGTGCGGCATTATTATGGTGACATTCTGTTTCCTTTCATCAAGCACTTGTTTCAGCAGTGATGCTTTCAATGTATGAACTGCTCGCTCTGCAGCTCCATTGCAAGACGGATGGTAAGCCGGTACCAAAGTTTGTTTTATTCCATTGCTCAGCAGGAATGTTTTGTACTCCTGTGGCGTGAATTGAGGACCGTTGTCGGAAACAATGTCCTCAGGAAGACCATAAGAAAAGATGTTCCGCAACACCTCAATAACTTTGGCTGTGGTGGTTGTTGCCATGAAGATGATCTCAAGCCATTTGGAATGACTGTCCACTACTACTAAAAATGGTCTTGATCTTTTATGGCAAAGTCAATATGTATTCGTTGCCAAACTCTAATCGGCCACTATCAACAGTGTAGAGGTGCTGCTGCCGGTAGCCTTCTCACACTCTGACAGGCCTCACATTGTTGCACAGTATATTCTATGTGACTGTCCAGCTGCGGCCACCACAAGTAACTCCTGGCCAAGGCCTTCATCCTGCATCCTCCAGGGTGTCCTTGGTGGAGATCCTGCAGTAGTCGCTCTCGGTGTGCCGGTGGAATGATAACTCGAATTCCCCATAATATGCATCCTTGTTCTACAGACAGTTCATCTTTCCGGGAAAAGTATGGTTGAAGTCTCTCATCCTGGTTATGACTTGGCCACCCAGACCGAGTCAACTCCAGTACTTTGCACAGGACTGGGTCCTTGAGAGTGCTCTTTGCAATCTCCTTAGCCTGCATGGGAAGCTCATCCACTACTGCGAAATAGAAGATGCTGTACAAAACACAAAAACAGAGGAAAATTTAAGATCATAAGATTGTGAGCATGTTGATGATCTTAATTATCTTATATCATATTGCACACCTCTAATCCCAATATGTATTGCAATATATGGCAAACATCAAAAAAGTTGCAATCTGTTTTTTTCAGCATTTTTCTCACTTACAATAAAACTCAATATTTTATGTGACGCTTCCACACAGAGTCAAGCCATGCGCATTGTCCGGACTGTTGGTCAAGCATTTGAGGTCTGTCACAAATTGAGCCTGAAAAATGCACAGCAGACCATCATAGTTGGCCAGGAGGACTGCGCCAGCAAAAAGAACAGCAAAAACTCATCCATGACAGGTAAGCATAACACTGGTAGGTTTGTATGCTTTTAGAGTTTTATGTTGCGTTCACCTTGGCTTTTTCCCTCTGATTAACTTATCGTTGTCACGGTCCGTTGAATTCACCTGTTGTCACTTCCACTATGTATCTTAGACTCTGTTGCCTTGTGTCACCCACCCTTTCTCCATGTCTCGTTAACCCATGTCTGTGTATTTAAGTCCCCCTGTGAATGTCACTGGCCTAAGAATGTCTGAATCACAGACAGACTTATATTTTGCTCATGAATACTTATTAAATAATTCCAATTTGTCTGTCAGCTTCCTTTCATTGCTTTCCCCCTGGTTGCACTGCTTCCAGGTGTGTGTTTTCATATTGAAGCATTTAACCAATCACATTTCAGCCATTATTTGTTGCGAGGGTCAGAAATCTGTCTCAAGGCCTTGACATTGGCATTATACAAACATCAATAAGACTGTTACTTTAACCAATCAGTTTTCGAGTTGGCAACACCACAATGCCTTGTCGCAGGCGTAGGGATACGTCATCGCTTTCACCAACTATGATTGGCTAGTGATGGAGTAGGCGGGCCAAAGCCAGAGTGAGACAGAACTGATTGTTATGTATGCCACGGATCATTTTACAGGAAAATCTCGCACTGATCTCCTTGACTTCCTTCAGCAGAAAAATCTGAGTGAGAGCATGTGGCGGCTGTACACTTTAGTGGGTTTGACAATGACCATCCGCGTGTCCACTGCTTCTGTCGAAGGGACATTTTCACACCGAAATAGATTCAAAACGTATGCCAGAAATACAACAGGACAGACTTGACTGTCAGCATTAGCTTTGATGGCGATAGAAAAGAACTTCTTGATGGACCTGAAACACGTGTAATCTGGTCGACAGAGTAATTGAAATCTTATTCAGGAAAGAAAGGAGGATGGATTTTGTGTATGAATAAAAATAATTTTGGTGAGTAAAATGTCTATTTTTCTAAATAATATTTCTATTTTACAGGTTTATTATTGATTCTTTTTTATCTGTGTTGGAGCTGTAGCTGCATTAAAGGTTTTATAGCCATAAAATACTTTGAGAGATAAATTGAGAGTTGAATTGATTCACCCACAGCCTTACTGAAGGCCTAGGGTTGAAATGCACGGCCCGCAACTGCTTTTGGTGTGCGTTCAAGGAATGTTTGATTCTACTGCTTTTGGTTCATCTTTGTATTTTTGGTTTCCCTGCTCTTGTTTGCAGTTTATTTTTGTCCCTTTAATCAAAAACCTTTGAGTACCTGCACAATCGTTCCTGACTTACCTGTTTTCTAGCGTTTTTTTATGCCTGCACGCCATACCTCGTGACAGACAAAGATGCAAAAAAAAAACCAAACAAACAATGAACAAAGTACAAAGCTTCCATAGAAGGAAGCTGTATCTTCGTGATGATGGAACTGAGGTTAGCACGCAATTGGCGGACACTAGAGCAAGCCTGGGTCCTGTACAGGTTAGCGGCCATTGGGGCCAACAAGGGAGCACAGCTCCAGCCCAAACCAAAAAAGGCACACTCCAGGCAGACACAAAAAAATGTGATATCGGCCACCAGCAGAGTTCGACCGCAGCCATTCGGCAAAAATTCCCTTTTCTAGGCAGTTTCGAAACTTCTGAAAAATGAATGATTAGCTTTGGTCAGTAGTAAGCTCCTAATTGAGTTGTTTTTGGATTTTTTATGAGTGTGCTTAATTTTAAGTTCTTAAGTTGTGTTTATTTGCGTGTATGCCCGTTTACTCAGATGACACTATATACGATACTATAAAATATATTTGCATTTTTAATCATTTTAATAGCTTAATAAATAATTGTCCTATCCTTTTTGGTTTTATTGCAAGCATTCATACATTTGCATATATATTCCCCATAAAATTGGTATAGTTTTATAATTTTTAAATGGTGTAGGCGATATTATAAAAGATTGTGGAACGGAGTGTGCTAATTCAATGTAAAATAGGCTTCTAGAATCATTACCTCCAAATCGGAGAGCTTGCCATCTCCGGGTCAAGGATGTGGTTTCTTTCTTCTAGTGGAGTAATTTACATACTATATATACTCGCATACAAACCTCATTTGTCGGACAAAAAAAAATGATGACTGAATCGAGGGTATGGCTTACATGCGCATAAAAAAACTGCAAGATAACAACGACGAAATGCCAAAACACCACAACGCAAGACAATGCAGCCGATATGGTAATTTATTTCAAAGTAGAGAAAGGTTAAACAGATAAAACGCCAAACAAAATTTATTTTGACATCTATGAATGGAATTCAAGAAAAAAAACGTTAAAAAAACTCACTTGTGCCTGTCACTGCTCACGCAGGGTGCCACAATCTTACCTAGGGCGCTTTCGTCATACCTAGTTTAAAATGCTCTGGCTGGTCAGATGCAAGTAGCCTTGATATGAAAGAACAAGATCTCTTAGAGATAGATGAGAACTTTGGTCATCGCCGAGAGGCTCAGAGTACAGCCGCTGCTATTCCGCATTAAGAGGAGCAAGATAAATTGGCTCGAGCATCTGATGAAGATGCTTTTGGGCATGTATCACCGTCAGGGGGCAACAGGGCCGCGCTAGACCATGTTTTTGAGACTATTTCTCCTGGCTGGCCCTGGAAAACCCTTGGATCCTCACGGAACAGTTGGATGAAGTTGCCGGGAAGAACAAAGTCTGGGCTTCCTCGCTGAAGCTGCTGCCCGTGCGACCCGACCTCGGTTAATCGGAAGTAGATGGAGATGAAAACTACGATTAGACTTGTGTTGTCGTAGATGTTTCACAGGCTTGAAATTTGTTTGATTCAAAGTATGCTTGGGAACATTTCCGTCAACATGAATGCAATCAAACATAAACCATTATTCAATTCAATGTCATAAAGCAAGCTATACTACAGCTACCTAGATATATACCTATTAATTAATATGATATCAAGCAAGTTGTCAAATACATACGTTATATATCTTCAAATAATTACTTTACCCATTTTTTTGTGCCCAACCATGTGTGCCTGTGTATATGCTCATCTGCATGTGTGTATGCAGGAGTGCATGCTCAGCCACCTGTATGTATGTGTTTAGTTGACTCAGGGGCTGAGTTGAAAGGCGTCGCAGAGAAGACTTTATCCGTTGCAGAGGAGACAGACATCGATGCCGATGAGACAAACCAAATACCAGCCTCTGAAGAGCTTAATATTAATAGAGGGGTGACTGATCTGGATGCCACACCCAAAGCATCAGACCTCAGCGACTCAGACAATAAGGTAACACGTTGAGTGCAAATACCTCTATGTAGTTGACCTCACTACTTGCAGTGCCCATTCCATGCTACGATTTTTTTTCAAATTTGAAACTTCAAACTTCTGTAAATAAGTAAATACATTACTTTACTCATTTTCCTCTTATGAAATTAACTGTTACCTTACTTTATCAGAAAAGAGAATATAAAATATGATGAAGTACCGCATTTACTCGCATATAAGCCACTTTTGTCGGACCAAAAAGTTATGTGTCAAAGAGGAAGTTTCTTCATGGTCAATTACTTAGATTTGATAAAATAATCTGAAGATTCATTGGTGTGCCTTTGTCTCACTCTCTGACTGGAGTATCTGGGTAGATGACAAGGGCTATCAAAGAACATCGGAACGCTAAGCTAACTCGCTAATATTTTTTTTCGTTGTATTTCTTGTTAAAAAGTGACAACTACTGGAGTAATATGAACCATCGAAAGAATTGAGATATTTTGACATTAGAAGCAAAATTGCTAATACAAAATCTTAAACTTCTGGTAAGAAAATTGACATTTTTGTAATTAGAAAGCATCAGGTTCTCATCAAGATAGACTTATTTCTTCTTTCAAATGGAATAATTTGATATTTTGCATTTACAATGACAGCCATATTTACTTCCTTATGATATTGACCCTCATAATATGCTTTTGATTCATACAGTATCTCAGAAATACCACTTGTGATTTTTCTTTAGATTTTTGCTTCAAAGTAAAACATTTGTACTCCCCATTAAAACCATGAATATGAAGGTGAAAATTGGGAATCAGGGGGTAGCATATACGTGAGAAATTGTAAAATTAAAAAATGTCAAGCTAATTTTCAGAGTGCGGCTTATATGCGCTGGCGGCTTATATGCGAGTAAATACGGTATGTTTGTTGTTGTGTTCCGCAATAATAATAAGAAAACTCCTTCTCTACACTATGAAAACTAAAGAATTATAAAACCTGCTGAAGTTTTGACAGGCGTCTTTATTCAAACCATAACTTGCTGTGCAATTTGAAATAAATACCACATTTTCTCACGTACAGGCCGTATTTCTTGCTCAAGAAACTGATGACTGACTCCAAGGTATATAAATTACATATACAGTGTTACCTCGAGACACAAGCTTAATTCGTTCCGGGACTAAGCGCGTATGTCGATTTTCTCAAACTCAAACGTTTCCCATTGAAATGAACTAAAGAGAAATTACACCGTTCCAACCCTCTGAAAAAAAACACCCAAACAGGATATTGGATTGGAAAAAAAAATCTTCTAATTTGCCATCTACAGTTGTGGTCAAAAGTTTATTATAGGTTCACCAATAGGCATTCCCAAATGCACACACAAATAAAAGAGACATCAGACTCACCTGTGGTTTTCTTGCAAGAGAGAATCAAACCGACCCTTCTTAGTACATGTTCATTCTGGATCAAGGACCCTAGTTACAATAGACATCTCAGCTCTCAAGGGAGGAGTGTAAAAATAGGAGTGAGAAGTCAATGGAAGTTTTAGCTCTCGGAACAAATGAAGGTCATGTTGAGCAGAAGGTTCTTCTTAGCATTGCAGTGGTCCAAGATGATTCGACCTTCATTTGTTTGGTCTAACGAAGGAGCAAGCATTTACATGGTTGCAAGCAGATGTTCTAAAATGACTTTTCTAATGTTAATAAGCTAAGTAACGCAAAATGTTCTTCATTGTGAGCAAATATATAATAATGTAAGGCTTATACCGTATTTTCACGACTAAGGCGCACATAAAAGTCTAAAATTTTCTCCAAAATAGACAGGGCGTCTTATAATGCAGAGTGCCCTGTATGAGCTCCGAGCTCCGGAGCCTGACTGGGCACTTCTTGCCGACACGCTTCTTACATAGAGAGAAAGCGGATGTTGGTAAGGAAAGGCTTGCAAAGAGGGCATGTGGAAGAAGATGCTAACGCCACGCTACAAGGTTCCAATATATACTAGTGTGGGCATGCATGTGCTCAATTGTAAAATAAAGAATGAATAATAATACAAAGAGGCACGCTTACGAAGCACAGTTCAAGCTTCAAACCATCGATTATGCAGTGGAGCATGGGAACAGAGCAGCGGCGAGGGAATTCAACATAAACTAATCTATCGTTCGCAAATGAAGAAAGCAGGAGAAGGAGATTCGCCAAGTCAATAAGAGGAAGCTGAGTTTCCGTGGGAACAAGGCAAGGTGGCCCGGCTTGGAAGATAAACTGGAGCATTGGATTCTTGGTATAAGAGCAGCTAAGAGAAACTTCTCCACAGTCACCATTCGACTGAAGGCAAAAGCGCTCGGTGAAGAATTGAAAATTGAACATTTCCAAGGAGGACCGTTGTGGTGCTTTCGTTTTATGAAACGGCACCATCTGGCGATTAGAGTGAACACGACCATGGCGCAGCAACTTCCGGCAGACTATATTGAAAAGATAGCCCTTTTCCGCACCAACTGCATCAAGAGGATTGCCGACAAAAGCAAACCTGCCAAGGGAAAACACAGGACATGCAGACACATGGAAAGGGAAATAACGCAGAGGATCCAACAAATGACATAACAATCAGTGGGGTTTAAATAGACCATACATGTTTTTGGAATGTGGGAGGAAACCGGAGTGCCCGGAGGAAACCCAAGCCAGCCGGAGAGAACATTCAAACTCTACACAGATGATTATAATTTTAAGATCGAGCGAATCCGGCGACGAATTGTATGTGCGACGAAATGTCCGGCGGCAAATCCGGCGACAAATTTTGTGGCGACCAAATGTCCCCTCGACAAAACGTCCGTTCGACGAACTTTCCGTCGAACAAACATTAGTTCGACAGAAACGTCCGTTCGACGAACTGTCCTTCAACCAAACTGCCGTTCGACAAAACGTCCGGGGATTTTAGTTTAACCGCCTTGTGCCGTAGTGGTTCACTCGCCTATCTTCGGTCCGAGCAGGTGCAGATCCGATTCCCGCTACTGGGTGTATAATTGTGAGTCCGAATGGGCATCTGTCCTTCCGAGTGCCTACAGCTGACGGGAAACCATTATAGGGTGTAGTCTCCCTTGCACCCCAAGTCAGCTGGGATAGGCTCCAGCAACCCCCGCTGCCCTTACGAGGATCTGCGGTACAGAAGATGAATTAATTAATTTTTAGTTTGCTTTTACTGACTGAGCTATCTATTTGTTGCGTTTAGTGCATCTTGTTCTCTATGTTGAAACAGGTTTCAGAGGAGGCCCCATTGCTTATGTCTAGCCCCAGGTTACTGCTACCTGCTTCAAGTTTGCTTTCACATGGTGCTACTCCCTTGTCGGTTCACCATCAGATTCAACTCCTCCAACAGCAGCTCCAGCAACAACAACAGCAAACACAAGTCGCTGTTGCACAGGTGGGCTTGGCCCTTTAATACAGATTTGACTTTCCTGACCATGAAAATGTGATATAATACTACCGTATTTTAAACATTATAAGGCGCACTGTATTATAAAGCACATCGTCAATGAATTACATATTTTAAAATTTTTCCACATATAAGGCACACCGCACCGCATAATACGAGTCTACAGTAGAGGCTGGGGTTATGTTATGCATCCACTAGATGGTGCTGTGCTCAATGGAATTTCAACAAAATGTCAGATAGGTGAGTCAAACTTTATTAATAGATTTCAAAGCAGCTTTCTGACAACTCCATTCATTCCAAAATGAATAAACACCGTTTTTATTATTTTCTCCGAGGTAAAGTATCAGTATTTTTGTGACACGTTTTTTTTTTTCAACAAGAGTAAGGTATAACATGTAAGTGCAATCATATCACATAGTGGAGGGGAACTTTTCCTCCTTTCGGTAAACGCGTAAAAAACATTCTGATGCTGCTACGGTACAATAAACGTTAGTGCAATCGCAATACCCCAGATGGCGGCGCGCATGGGTGCAGCGGCCCTTTGCTCTCAAGTTTGGTGTTTGGTTTTCTCAGTCTTATTGTTATTTACGAACTGCGATGCAAACATTTTCTAGTCCCCAAGATTTAATCACTCTCGGTCGGAGATGCGATATATCCATCACAACAGATTACCAACGAACCTACAATATGCCCGAGGACATCACGAGACCACAGTGGATAGTCAGCCCACTCATAATATGACTGAGGCTACGAGGAGATTTGCGTGTACATACACAACAACTGGTGCTGCAACAGTAGGATCATTAACACTCAATGTTCCCCTGATTTAGAGCTCTTGGCAGTTGTGCGCAGGCCCTTCTATCTACCTTTTTTCCCACACCATTTGGGAACTTTTTGAACACCACAACCTCCAGGACTACACGGACACTGCATTTCCTACAGCAAAAACTATACGGACTGTCACTGTTAAAAAACGTATCCAGGTTTTTCCTAACCAACAACCCTGGATGACCAGTTAGACACAGGCACTCATCAAATGCCATTACATCGCCTTCAGGTCAGGGGACAAGTTACAATACAGCGCTGCCAGAGCAGACCTGAAGAGAGGCATTAAAAAGGCCAAGGCAGCATATACAAGGAAAATTGAGAAGCACTTCACAGAAAATAACCCAAAGAAGATGTGGCAGGGAATCCGACACATTACCAAATACCATTACAATAATTTGTCTGTTAACGCAGATACCTCACTAGCAGAGGAACTGAACCGTTTCCTTGCCCACTTAAGACTGACAAATTAGATTCAGTCTCAACATGAAGAAAGACAATTAATTAATGCAGTTTTCTGGATAAATGCTAAGATGAGGACAGTATCTACCAATGTTCATTTTAAATCTAGATTTTGGCAGGTTCGCACTCATTCATTGTTTTATTCAAACCTGGAAGTAAGTGATCACTCGTGACCTCATATACCTTTCAAGATGAGAAGATACATACTTTTATGTTATACTTATTTGAAATCAAAAGTGGGACCAATTTGAAGGAAATAAGTTTTTTACCAGACCGCAGAATGGGGAGAGCTTGAATGGCTGTCTCCGCACAGTCTGTTCCATGCAACAACTCTCAGTACGAACAGAAGATGTCATAGAGGCTTTGGACTGACACATTTAGACATCTTCAGTGCAAAGTCTCTATGGCAAAGATGCAGGGTTATGACAAGGATGAAGGTTATGACGAGGATGACGGCTATGACACGGATGAAGGCTACGACAGGGATGAAGGTTATGACGAGGATGAAGGCTATGACACGGATGAAGGCTACGACAAGGATGAAGACTATGACACTTATTGAAACATTCTTTTTGGTTATTCAAGAAGCATGGCAGTAATCATGTTGCTACATTTCACAACAAGCTGACTTGAACATTTTCAATTGTTCCCTTCAACAATCCATCATCCCATGCCTGAAATCTGCCACCATTATCCCTGTCTCTAAAAAGCCAACCATTGACAGCCTCAATGATTATAGGCCAGTTGCACTTACGCCTGTGATCACTAAGTGTTTTGAAAAGTTGGTCGCCCGCCACATCAGGGATACACTCCGTCCCTCGGTTGACTCTCACCAGTTTGCTTATTGGGTAAACAGGTCCACTGAGGAGGCGATCGCCGTAGCTCTACACACAGCACTGAGAGACCTGGACCACCATGGGAACTATCTGAGGAGACTTTTCATTGACTATAGCTCAACCTTCAACACTATAATACCGGACATTCTGGATGACAAACTCTCCCACCTTGGACTATCCTCTTCCATCCGCTGATGGATTAAGAACATCTTAACCAACTGTCCACAAATTGTTAGACTTAGTCCTCATCTCTCTTCCTCCATTACACTTAGCACTGGCTCCCCTCAAGGCTGTGTACTGAGTCCTCTTCTAGACTCCCTGTACACATACGACTGTACACCAACCCACCAGTCTAACTCCATCATCGAATTTGCCGATGACACCACTGTGGTCGGACTCATCTCAGCGGGGGGACAAGTCTGCCTACAGAGATGAGATCAACAAACTGTGTTTGTGGTGTTTGGTGAACAAACTCACACTAAACACAATAAAAACCAAATAAATACTCCTGGACTTTTGCAAACGCAGCACAGATCTAGCCCCACTCCCATTCCTGGGGGTCCATGTCACGGACAAGCTCTCCTAGTCTACCAACGCCACGGCAGTGGTGAAGAAAGCCCAAAAACGACTCAATTTTCTGAGGGTACTCGGGAGGAACAACTTGGACACTAAGCTTCTGGTAACCTTCTATAGAGACACTGTGGAGACCATCCTGGCATACTGCATTACAGTGTGGTATGCTGGAAGCACGGCAGCAGACAGAAAAGCCATGCAGAGTGATCAACACCGCCCAGAAGATCATTGGCTGCTCTCTGCCCTCACTGGATGACATTGCCAGCCCTCGCTACCTCAGCAGACATTGTCAGGGACCCATACCACCCTGGTCACAACGTGTTCCAGCTGCTTCCAGGTAAGTAATCCGGGATGGCGGCGCGCACGGGCGTGTGCAATAACAATGTGGAATATCTTGGTTTGTGCAATATTTTTGAACTAACCTTAACAAAATGTGACTTTATATGTTTGTATTAATTATTTATCTCTTTTTTACTGGGAAAACGCACTTTATGGAGTAGCACTACCGATTTCGTTATACGCAGCTGTGGATGGCAATAAAGGCTTTTGATTTTTTTGGTGGGGGGTATACTGTGGGGCCTCGACATACGTGCAATTTGAGATACGAGTAAAATTTTGAGCAGATATTTATCTTGAGATACGAGACAAATTTTGATTATACGAGCAGACAGCAGACGCGAGAGGCTGCTCATGACAACATTATGGGCACTGTCTCTCTCCCTGCAACTCCTTCGTGTAATATCTCTGGTCGCAACCAATGTTCTATGTAATTTTTTGTTGGTCTGGGCAGAAAGACAACCTCCCTGAGCGCACTCAGTACCAGTGTGAGCGACATCATCATTGCTTGCTATGGGCACAATAGTATCACACCTGCCTTAAGCAGGTGCATGTCAATGTTGCCTCTAATTTTTCATTTGAAACATGCTCTAAAACACAAAGAACATAAGAGTGGACAGTACTACTGCCATTGGCTGCCGCGTAAACGGCGCCATCATGGGGAAATGGGTGAAAAATTTGATTTTATTTACTGCACGCCATATGATTGCTGCTGCACAGAGAAGACAAGAGTAGTGCGCAATTGCGCACACGCGCAGCTTAGAGGGAACATTGGTCATGAAATCAGTGTGGCGGCAGGGCAAAAAGCGGCATCCAACACGCCAGGCTCCATTTCATCAAAGTCTTCATTAATTGAGTCTGTTTCGCTTTGGTTGTCTGGCAGCTGAGAGACAATTCCTGCCTTCCTGAAACCTCGAATGATAGTTAGGACTGATATATTAGCGTCGGCATTTACGATGCACTAGCAGATAGTCGCGTATGTCGTCCAGTGCTGTCTTCTACAGGGGAAATGGACTCGGCGGCTGCTTGCCGTGGTTGCGAGACCTGTTGCGGCTCAATATTGATACATATAGAATATTTAGTTCGCGGTCTAGCTTTGAATGCTCTGTTGACGCCAATCTAGCGAGTTGTTCTGACAATCCACCCAGAATGACGGCGAGCAATGATTTACAGTCGAGCAATGATTTACAGTGCCCCCCGTCATTCCAGGTGGATTGAAAAAAGAACTACCATATTTACTCGCATATAAGCTGCTTTTGTCGGACAAAAAATGACTGAATCGAGAGTACGGCTTATATGTGCATAAAAACACGACATGCACACAACTGCAAGTTGACGACAATGACGTCATGACAAAGTGGCGCTGCGCCGACAATGACGCGATGATGTCATGACAAAATGGCGCCGTGACATCATGACGCAAGACAATGCGGCAGATACGGTCATTTATTTCAAACAAAAAACTAAACAGATAAAACGCTAAACAAAATGTATTTTGACGTCTATGAATATAATTGAAGGAAAAAATACACATCACTCCTCTCTCGGTGCATACTGTGCTTGCGATACTTCCTTTTTTAATTGGTCTAGGTGCAAACAACACCCTCCCTTTCGGAACACAGAAATCAAACTTCCTTTTTTAATTGGTCTAGAGGCAAACAACATCCTCCCTTTCGGAACACAGAAATCAATTGATTGTACATTTGTGATTAGGAAATAAAACAACATTCCACTTGATGTTTTTATTTTTTTAAATTTCCCTTCAAAGTAAGACATTTGCACTCCCTATTAAAACCATAAATATGGAGGTGACAATTGAGAATTAGGGGGCAGCTTAATAGCGAGAAATTGTAAAATTCAACAATTTTGAGGCAATTTTAAGTGTGGGTTAGGGTTATGGTTGGCTTATATGCGAGTAAATGCTGTTTGTTTATCCCAGCATCCACCGCGAACGGTGGAAAATGGTAACTATAGTTGCGAGACCTGCTGCGGATCAATATTGATCCAGATATAAGGCTGATTGGTTCTCTTTGTGCCCTGCAATCGACTGGCCACCGATTCAGGGTGTCGCCCGCCTCTGGCCTGGAGTCAGATGGGATAGGCTCCAGAACATACCGCCACCCTAGTGCGGATAAAGCAGTTTGGAAAATGAATGTATCAAGGATCATTTTTAAATGTATTTTTGTTGTTCTGTTGTGCAATAAAGATAAGACGACTCCCTCTTTATACTATCAAATGTAAGGAATAATTTTTGCAGAAATATTAACATTCATTTTTATTTTTACAAATTTACCTTCAAACCAAAAGTTGCTGTGAAATACGTAAAATAATCAACCATAGACACGCTCACTATTGGTAAGCAGACTTTTTTTTATTCTCATAAATGGAAATTAAACTTACCTCACATTGCCTTACATGGTCATTTACAAAAAAGGTTGGGCAAACTTAATCCATTTTCAGCCATGATTACAAGTTTTAGATTTTTGCAACGTTCTCAGAACATTTACAAATAATGGTAAAACACCTTGATATCAAGTAAGAAAAATATTACAGGCTGTCCTCAAATAAGGACAGTGGGTAAGTCTGCTCTTTGTACACTGGTATTTATGAAGCAATTAAAAACAAAAGAAAGAAAATGGCAGGGAGATTTAACTTGGATGCTTTATTGGAGATCGAATCTGTGTTGTCCTGTATCTCATAATTGCTCATAGGGCCGTGTTATTGCTCATGCTCCGTGTTAGCCTTAATTGCTAACCAAGCTAAAAACACATTTACTCATTATCCTCTTTTTCATGACTTTGGCATCCATTTAAAAGTTTTGACTGATTGTTAGTTGTTGCACGTTTAGTTCTATTAGGTGGTTGTTAAAGCATGGTTTAGTTTTTGATTTCTGTCTTTACAATTAATAAAATACTCAGGATGAGGGGCATCTTTCCCCCCCTCCAAAAATCAATTAGCTTTCTAACGTTCATTCATTATTCATCTTTCAGAGTTAAAGCGCTACAGATGGCATAGAATAGCTTGATATGGAATTGGAGTGTTCACTTAACATATTTTGTTTTTTTATGTTTGTTCTTACTGGTCATTTGATTTCTGATTCATTCAATACATTTCTTTTGGAAGGTTCATCTCCTGAAAGACCAGCTTAGTGCAGAGGCCACAGCTCGACTGGAGGCGCAAGCTCGAGTTCACCAACTACTTCTGCAAAACAAAGATCTACTACAGCATATTTCGCTCCTGGTTAAACAGATCCATGATCTGGAGACCAAAATTAATGGACCTAACTCAAGTACGTTTAACTAAAGCCTTGTCCTCACTACGATACTTAAATGCCTAAACCAGTGGTTCTTAACCGGGGTTCGATCGAACCTTGTGGATTCGGTAAGTCGGTCTCAGGGGTTCGGTGGATCCTGGTGGAGCCTCTGCCGCGGAGGTCAAGACACATCGACTCACCATGTCTATTCACGATAAGATGCCCCGCTTGACCATCACTAGCTGCAGATGATCATATTGCTTGGCCAATCAGTGTGCTGCGAGGAATTTATATATCTTGAATTTCCAAACAATAATATTTTATTTTACACTTAAGTAGGGTTTGGTGAATGCACATATGAAAATGGTGGGGTTCAGTAGCTCCAACAAGGTTAAGAACCACTGGCCGAACTAATCATTTACCCAGAGACCATTGGTCCTTCAACCTTTTTTTCACCGTGGGATGGGGGGTTACTGGAAACCAACAGAACTGCAACTTAAACAAGTGTCAACCACAATTGAATTTATTTATTATCATTTTCTCAATTATGACATGACATAACCCTAATCACAGTGTGCCACAAGCCTCATTTGTATAATGAAGAACATGAGTGCGAATGTAGGTGCAGCAGTGTTGATAGATTGGGCCTGTTCCCGAAATGTTTGTGATCTTGCGACCCTAAGGTGCAGCACGCCATTGGCTCATGATCTCCGTATTTGAGTGCAGATGGTGCCTTGTCTGTGAGAGGTTAAAAACAGTAATTGGGGGACTATATACTAATAATTCTATCAGAATACTAATAACATTTTCCCCACACAATAGATGATACATGACTAGCTAATTTTTTTGTTTAATGAACTCACAATACTATGCAAAAAGACTATCATGTGTTAATCACAAGCAGGGTAATTTTAACTTGAATGAAATGTTATCTGACCTTGTTCATTTCTTTATTATTTATTTTTCAGTGGGATCCCTGGATAGTCTGCTGGAGATCACCTTTCGGTCTACTGTGCACCCAGTAATCTGTGACCCAACTACGCCTAAACCAGAGGTGTCTGCTCTGAGCCTACCACAGCTTTGGACCACTGATGGGTCCTTAAATGCATTTGGATCTTCCAATGGAAACCTGGGAAGCCCAATAGGTAGCGACCAACATTTTCTAAAAATTGAATGTTTTAGTTTTCTCCCAGGACCCCATGGGCCTCTGCCACCACCCCCGCCTCTCAAAACCAACAAGCTTGAGGCGACAAAAATGCCAGAAAATTTCGTTATCGCCTTACAATGCCAAGTCTCAGATCTGCTGAAACTTGGCTAGTTTTTGAGAGGCATTGTCTCAGAGTATGAGTCATTCACAGATGACAGTGATGAGAGAGGAAGAGGAAGGGGTGGAGGTGATGAAATTCCTTGGTTGGGGAACAGAGCCTGAGATGTTTAAGAATCTAAATGTTCTCAACAAACAAAGAACTTCTGACTGTCTGGGAGATGAGATAGCAGTTTAACGCTATGATGCCCTCCTGTGGGAGCTCAATTCAGTGAACACTCGAGTTGTCGTGTTATTTCAACCTCATAGTAGATAACACATCATGGATTAATCTCTGCCACACAAATACTGTTTGCTATTCTAAAGAGTGTATATGCATATTATTTAATTGTTCCATATATGACAATCAGTATGCACTTTTGTATCCATTATATTTTTGGAGAATCGATCATGAGTTTGGGAGCTTAGTTTTTAATCACACTTTAGTACCTATCTTTTGAAACATTGGAGCATAAATCTAATCTAAATTACTTAAATCACAACTCGAAGAATAAGTACTTAATTTTCTCATACCAATCATCTGAGGAGAGCAAATAAGAATCAGGGATAACCAGTAATTTGATCATTGATCAATAATAACGGCACATCCACTGACTTGTAATTAGTAAGAAACATTTGAAATTACAGGAACATTTTTTTCCGATTTTCCTTTCAAAGTAACACATTTGTACTCCCTATTAATACCGTGAATATGGAGGTGAACATTATGAATCAGGAGGCGACTTATACGCGAGAAATTGTCATTTTCAATTTCAGGCTTTCCCACACCACTATTATCGGTGAGTGTTTGTCTTTTTAGTTCTCTTTTAGTTGTCTTTAGTTTATCCTTAACTTCTTGCTCCTCCATATTTAGGATACCAAGTCAAAATAGATGCAGACAAATTAGAGGGCGGCGTTCACGTAACGTGCGCAGAGTATGCTCTGATTCTGCGGCACCAATCGCAATTACATTATAGCGCGTTTTTCGTTTTGTCCAAATTATTTATTTTATAGTATTCTTTGGTTTAGAATCCAAATATTGTTTAATTATACATTTTTATAAACATGTATTTATTAAAAACATCATTTTATTATACTTTTTCTTCAGCGATAGAAGCCCAACCCGAACCCAAAATAATTATTGATATGTAAGGGTTGGGTCGGGTCAGGTTTGGCTAACGATCCCACCTTTATATCCGGGTATGACAACATTGGCATGCATTTTAAGCATCGAGCCTGAGTTATCACAAATTCACTCTGATCAATTCTGAAATGTTCTGGTGCGTATAGATCACCACTGGACATCTCACTGTAATTGTTGACGCCTTCTTGTATGTATAATTAACAGGATGCTCATCCTTAATAGCATTTAGGCCTGCCCTGAACCACATTGTCCGGCTTTGTGCCATAGTAAGCTACAGGCTCCGACCACTGCAGACGCATACTGGTTATGTCGGTTTGACACGTACAGCTAAAATGGTTTGCTGTAGTCGGGTGCAACCAATGCCAGCGCTGTTTGTATTTCCTGTTTGATTGCTTCCAACGCAATTCTGGACTCATTAGTCCAATTCAATGGCATTCCTACTGTTTGGTTCCCTCCTGCTTCCCGGGACTGGGTGCTAATCCATTACGACCGCGCCACAATGATGCGGTGCGATCATAACAGCGTGTTGTTGACAGCCCGCCGTAGCCTTGGCAGCCAACTCCAACTGGGTAGATAGTGCACTTCAAACCAATTTCCTGGTTCTCAGCTGCCAGCTCCAAGTATTTGGCCTTCTTGCGTTCGAAAACAGCCTCAATTCCTTCCTCTGATGGTACTGTTAGTTCTATGGGGTGCACTGCTCTTGCCTTGGAGGACCATATCAGAATGTCTGGGCAGAGCGATGTGGCGATGATCTCCGTGGGGAATCGGGGCTGCTTGTTGAGTTCAACCCTCATGTCCCACTCCTGACCATGGGAAAAGGGCCTTAGTGTCTCTCTTGGCCTGGTGTATCCAGGATGAGTTCCATGGTTTTGGAAACGTTCAGCGCCAAGTCGCACCACTCCTTGAGTCTATGGACGAGACAACAAATCACTAAATAGTAATGATAAATAAGTGCCCACCATAATACATAAGTAGAATAAGTAGAAGTAATAAGTCTGTATTATCTGTTTAGTTGCTCCTTCCTGAGTACTCTCAGGAAATGTAGCCTCTGATGCGCCTTCTTGATGAGTACTGTGGTGTTTGCCGCTCAAGTAAGATCAGCAGAGATGTAGACTCCTAGGAATTTGAAAGTTTCTAATTACTCCACACTTCTGCCGTTAGAGAGCGCGTCACTCACTTAGTGTAAGGACCTCATCTCTGTAGGCCGTCTCATTCTCCCCTGGGATCATCTCCACCACCAGGGTATCATCCGAAAATTTCACAATAGTGTTCTCATAGTGCGTGGGTCTGCAATCGTGTGTGTAGAATCAGTAGAGTAGTCGACTCAGAACACAGCTTTGGTGTGAGTCAGTGCTGAGCGTTCGGACAGATGAAAGGTGGCGACCCAGCTTGACATGCTGGGTTTGGTTGACCAGAAATCCTCAATACAGGAACATGTGGAAGATGGGAGCCCCAGGTTGGCCTATTTAGGATTAAGAATGTCCGGTCTTATGGTGTTAAAGGCTGATATGTAGTCGATGAAAATGATTCTGACATAGCTCCCCCTTTTGTCAAGGTGGTTATTGCAGCTTCGGTGGATCTGTTCGGCCGATATGACAACTGATGCGGATGAGGGAAAGACAGGCTTTGATCTGTTTCAGTACCAATTTTTCAAAGCACTTAGTGATGATTGGTGTTAGAGCTACTGGGCGGTAGTCACCCAGATTATTAGCAGCCGACTTCTTGGGTACCGGGATGATGGTGGACGATTTCAGACAGGCTGGGACGGTGACTTGTCCAAGTGAAAAGGTGAAAATGTCTGTGAACACTGGTACTTTGCCTGGTATTACATCCAGTCCTGTGGACCTCCTGGGGTTGACTGCAAGGAGCAAACCTCTCACATCCACGACACCTACAATGAGTGGGGTAGAGCTTCGTCCTGAGCTTGGTGTGGGATAAACTGGAGGTTGAGATGGTGGGACTGGGTGGTGGGCTTGGGACTGAAAGCGGACAAAAAGTTGCTTAGGTCCTCTGCCAGTGCCGCATCTAAGTCCCCAGGAGTCGCAGCTCGGCCCTTGTAGTTGATGAGGGTCCGTATGCGCTGCCACATCATCCGGGGTCGTCAAATTCCCCTGCCATCTGTCCCTTGTAGTCTTCTTTGGCAGCCTTAATGCCACTCTTCAGGTTTGCGCAAGCTGTGTTGGAGAGTGCCCTATCACAGGATCTAAGGAGGCAGGGGAGCGGATGTCGGGCGGCCATTGCGGTTGGGCTACGACAACAACCACTCCGAGCCCCGCTTCCTAGAATCTTTTTGACAAACGCCCAATCCATTACTCACAATTTTTGGCGTGGATATGCTTTCTACAGGCGAACTGAGGGAGGGTAAGTAAGAAGACAGTGAGAGGTAAGTGATACATTTTATTCTTGTTAGCATCGGTGAGGCAACAAGAGGTGATGCGATGTTTCCATCGTGGCGGAGTGCTAACAAGTCTGAATATGTCAGTTAAGGGGTCTTGCCTGGGATGGCGGACCAGTGGAGAAGAACTATACAATTTTGTCATACCCATCTGAGGGTATGATGACTACTAGGCTTTTTGTCAAGTCAATGATGACGACAATGCCTATGTCTGATATTCTAAAGGCTGCATTTCAGGCCCGGAGTGATCAGACCTGACTGGTAATCCACAGTTTCCAGTTTGGGTACACCTACATGGTCTTTTCCACAGTGACCGTAGCCATGCAGTACTTTATGTAAGATAGTGTGTCTGGGAAGGTTCCCAGGTCCTCATGGTGGAAAGTTTCCCATTGTTTCTGTTCAAATCAGTCTTGGAGTCGGGGGAGGGCATCGTTAGGCCATATGATAATGTTTTGCCTGTGTGGCTGTGATTGTCAGGTAAAGAGAATGTAAGATGGGGCCAAGAACAAAGATTTGTGATCTGACTGTCCCAAGTGTGTGCTTGTTATGGCTTATTATGCACCTTTGATGTCCGAGTAAACATGATGCAGAGTTTTATCCTCTCTTGTTGGACAATTAATGTGTTGTTGAAATTTCGGCAGGACAGTTTTGAGATTTGCCTGATTAAAATCTCCTGCAATTATGTACTTGCAGCGCTGGTGGTCCTTGTTTTTGTGTCCATTAGTAAAATGAGAGCGGTACTTACCTTAGCGTCTAGTGGGATGTAGACAGCAGTGTTTATAACAACAACTATCTCTCTGGGCAGAAAGAAGGGTCTGCATCTCACTTACATGAATTATGTCTTGAGAACATTGTCTAACCAGAACAGTGCTATTGTTACACCATTCCTAGTTCACATAAATGCAAAGACCACCACCTCTTTTTTTCCTGAGTCGAACATCCTGTCTTATCCGAGTAGCATGTGTCTTGCTAGCTGCATGGTAGCATCGGGAATTTGTGGGTGTAGCGACGTCTGTGATTATTAGCTTGAAGCATTGGCAAACAATGTGATTAGCAGTAAGCTCTACTTCAAAATCGCCCGTTTTGTGTAGAAATGGATCTGACTTTGGAGAGATATATGCTCGGCAGCAGTTTGAGGGGTTGTTTCTTGAGCTTTTACAACAGGCCCGCTCAACAGGTTCCCTTCTGTTTCCTTTCCCGACACCTTCTCTTTTCGCCGACCAGACCCGATAAGAAGCCATATGACCGCCTCTAAGGTTGCGATTTTCTCCGATGTTTTGTTCCCCTGGAAAGTCGCTAGAAACCTTATTTGGCTGCTGGTATCCGATTTTTAATAAATCTAAATGGTTATAGCTGAATTTAAAGTGCGATTTGACGGACAACCTGTGGAGTTGCACTCTAACAGGTCTTTAAATTTATGGGTAAAAAGCATGATCTTTAAAGAGAGAATGAATGATGAATAGGATGGGGGAGCAAGAGACTGAGTCATAATGGGGGACCAAAGAGCTCAAACCATATGGTAACCCTAACCCTTATTTAAAACCCGAGGACATTTTACAGAAATACTGCTTGTGTCATGTGACGCCCTTCTAATACTAAATAAAATGAATTAAATAAAAAATGAATGATTGAATGCAAGAATGCTTGAAAAAATAATAGTATCCTCCTGTTCACTATGAGATGAATATTCTTTGCAAGTAAAAAAAAAATTAAAATCAGACATAGGCATTGTCGTCATCATTGACTTGACAAAAAGCCTAGTAGTCATCATACCCTCAGCAGCGTATGACGAAATTGTATAGTGCTTCTCCACGAGTTCGTCTTCCCAGGCAAGACACATTTATGACATTTATTTATGAGATATCCATACTTGTTAGCTCTCCGCCTTGAGCGCCATCAATCCGGCGACTGCAAGTTGCCTCACCGATGCCAACAAGAATAAGATGGATCACTTACCTCTCACAGTCTTTATACTTACCCTCCCTCAGTAAGCCTGTGGAAGGCAGATCCGCGCCAAACAAACTTCCTGTTACTTCAATGCGACTTAATTTCATAGAAGGGATTTGTGTTGTCGTCATGTCACGTGTTGCTGCAGGTTCAGAGTTCTGATAGCTGTTGGAAAAAGGCTGTCCTTGAGCCTGTTTGTCCGTGCTTTGTAGGACCTGTAGCGTCTGCCAGATGGAATCAACTAGAACAGGCCGTGTCCAGGATGGTATGGGTCCCCAACAATGGACCCGGCTCTTCTGAGGTACCGGGGGTTTGCAATGTCTTCTAGTGATGGCAGAGAGCAGCCGACGATCTTCTGGGCAGTGTTTATCACCCTCTGCATGGCTTTTTTTGTCTGTTGCCGTGCTTGCGGCAGACCACACTGTAATGCCGTGAGTCAGGATGTTCTCCACAGTGGTTCTGTAGAAGGTTGCCAGAAGCTTGGTGTCCAATTTGTCCCTTCTCAGTACCCTGAGAAAGTGGAGTCGTTTCTGGGCCTTCTTCACTACCACTGTGGTGTTTGTAGACCAGGAGAGCCTATCCGTGACATGGACTCCCAGAAATTTGAAGGATTGGACCCTGTCTACACATACTCCGTTAATGAGGAGTGGGGCCAGGTCTGGGCTGCGCTTGGGGAATTCCAGGATTATTTCTTTAGCCTTTGTGGTATTTAGTGTAAGATTGTTCGCCGAGCACCAAAAAGACAGTTTGTCGACCTCGTCTCTGTAAGCCGACTCATCCCCGCCTAAGATGAGTCCGATCACAGTGGTGTCATCGGCGAATTTGATGATGGAGTTTGACTGGTGGGCTGGTGTGCAGTCGTATGTGTACAGGAAGTACAGGAGAGGACTCAGTACACAGCCTTGTGGTGAGCCAGTGTTCAGTGTAATGGAGGAAGAGAGGGGTGGACCCATTCTGACAGTTTGTGGTTGGCCAGTCAAGAAGTTCTTTATCCAGCAGCAGATTGAAGAGGATAGTCCAAGGTCGTAGAGTTTGTCCTTCAGAATGTCCGGCTTAATGGTGTTAAAGGCTGAGCTATAGTCAATGAAAAGCATCCTCACATAGTTCCCCTGGTGCTCCAGGTGGCTCAGTGCTGTGTGTAGAGCCACGGCGATAGCATCCTCAGTGGACCTGTTTTCTCTATAAGCAAACTGGTGAGGGTCAACTGAGGGGGGGGGGGGGGGGGGGAATTGTATTTCTGATGTGTCGGGCCACCAACTTTTCAAAGCACTTCATGATCACAGGCGTGAGAGCAACAGGTCTGTAATCGTTCAAGCTGTCGATGGTTGGCTTTTTGGGGACAGGAATGATGGTGGCAGATTTCAGGCAGGCAGGAACGATGGATTGTTGCAAGGACCGATTGAAAATGTCTGTGAAGACTTCTGCCAGCTGTTCAGCACAGGCTTTGAGCACCTTTCGTCTGGACCAGCAGCCTTCCTGGTGTTCACAGACTGCATTTCCAGTCTCACTTCCTCACAGCTCTGCTCTGGCAGCTCTATACTTTGTCTTGTCCCCCGATCTGTAGGCGGTGTTACGGCATTTGATAAGTGCTTGTCTCTTTGGTCATCCAGGGTTTTTGATTAGGAAAAACCTGTATCCGTTTGTTTGTAGTAACGTTGTCAATGCAGTTTCTGATGTAGGAGAGTACAATTTTTGTATAGTCCAGGAGGTCGTTGTGTTCGAAAAGTTCCCAGTTGGTGCGGGAAAAGCAGTCCTGCAGCTTAGAAAGAGCGTTCTCGGGCCAAGTTTTTATTGTCTTTATTTTTGGCCTTGTCTGCGTTCGAAGTGTGGTGTACGCAGGGGTTAGAGATATACAGAGATGGTCTGATCCAGCTAGATGTGGGAGAGGATCAGCTTTATAGGCATGTTTGATGTTCGAGTAGACATGGTCGAGAATTTTGTCTTGTCTTGTATTGCATTTGACATATTGGATAAACTTGGGTAGAACAGTCTTTAAACATGCTTTGTTGAAGTCACCAGCAACAATAAAGACCCCATCAGGGTGGTCGAGCTGTTGTTTATTTACAGCCGTTAGCAGTAGGTCAAGAGCCGTGTTGACGTTAGCATTTGGAGGTATGAAGTACAAATAACACTGAACCATTTCCATGTTTTTGAATGACCTTGGTGGAGGTTTACTATTCCCCGACAATATGAAAGTAATAAAATATGTTACAATGTCCTTAAATTTCCAATTACCCTTTTTAATCTCTATTTACCGGACATTTTGTAGCATACTGTAACACATTGCTATCTGCATACATGTGATAAATGGGTTTTTTTCTCGTATCGTATTACTTTGTCTTCTTGAGCCGTATCGTGAATTACATCTGTTTGGACTGGGAACGTTGGCTAATATGCTTTTGGCAAAATATGGGGACAATAAGTATAGTCAAACAATAATATTAATAATAATAATAATCATCATCATTGACTTGACAAAAGCCTAATTGTCATCATACCTAGGTGCATATGACGAAATCGGTACTGTTTCTCCATAAGTTGTGTTTTCCCAGCAAAGACCTAAATCAGTGATAGTTTCGGACTCGTTGGCATTCTGCTGTGATGAATACATCGCATCACCCCCTCTCACTTACCTCCAGTCAGCCAGTAGGAGGCAGACCACCGCCCAACGTCTTTTCATGGTACCTCACGCCGAAGTTATTACACGGAAGGGATTGTGTGTAGTGTTCCCGCAAGTTTAGAGTCCTGATGGATGTGGAAAAAAAGCTGTCCTTAAGCCTATTTGTCCGTACTTTGTTAGACTTATAGCATCTGTCAGAGGGTAGCAGCTGGAACAAGTTGTGACCAGGGTGGTATGGGTCCCCGACAATGTTCCTGGCTCTGCTGAGGTAACGAGGGCTGGCAATGTCTTCCAGTGAAGGCAGAGAGCAGCTGACGATTTTCTGAGCAGTGTTAATCACTCTCTTCATGGCCTTTTTGTCGTGCTTCCATGCTTCTGCATGTAGGCTAGTTTCAAGATTATACATCTGCTTGGCCAGATTTTGAGGCTCCGTCCGAGTGGCAATATTTCTCCGTCCTTTTATCTGGCCAAGGCAATGTATCACTGGCGTGTGTGTGAGCATGGTGCCAGACTGCACTTATGTTGCACCTTTTTCTCTATACATCATGAGTCAGGGGCATTTCTGTAAATAAACAAAAATAGCCAAATTAGTTTGACTCAACAAATGTTAAAAATGTTTGAAATATGATCACTTTGTGTTTTATTACCTGCATTCCGAGCAACATTTCTCGTCTTGAGGTAAGATCTTACTTGAACTGAACTAAATACCACCTGAGTTTCACCTCGAAATGTGTTATTTTGTTGTTCCATTCCTGCTCCCTTTTCATTATTTCACAATGTGCATGTATTTCTTGATAATATATTTGTATTCAATTACAAGCTGCATTCCCAAAACAACATGCCGTTATGATTTTGATGTTGTACAGTGCACTTATGGTGTTTATCATACCACAATGGCATCTGTTCTGCCACAAATCATCCAACATCTGTTTTAAATCTTTCTGTGGTGTCCCAATTTGTATCTCTATCTGTAAAGCACTCCTGCAAAGAATTGTTACCTCTCTACAAATAGCAACGTATTCGGCCAAATTTCCCCTGCACCCGATTATAAAAAGACAATATCATAGATGAATTGTTGAGAAATTATATTTAACATCAATCAAATTATGACATTTAGGCTCTGTTTGAATAAGCAATGCATATAGATGTTCCTTTTTTCTTCTCTCTATCCATAGTTGATCAAAGTATGTTTGAGAATACCGTTGCCCAGCAACAGAGTCCTCAGACCACCAGGCAAGGTCAGCCCCCGACAAAACGAACTCAAGTGTCACCTAACACTAACCTAAGTGTTGGCTCCTCGGATTCGACTTCATCTGGAGGACAACAGAGGTTGAAAAATGCCATTAATCTAGGCAAAGCTGTCGGGGCAAAGGTGAGAATTGCAAAAGCACTTGGGGAGTAAGAAATACAGTACATTAAGTTTCAGTATTAAGTACTGTTAAAAAAAACTGAGCCAAATGTAATTGTGCTAATATTTCCATCATGTAAGATGAATGACCTATTGAGGAGGAAGGAAACCAGCCATGTTGAAGACATCGGGGTAACTGAAGTCAACAAGAACGCAGGGGCTGTGTGGAGTTGCATTGACCAAATCAACCAGAATTCTGCAAACAGGTACTCATGAACTCAAAGTTCATAATTTAGTTTCATTTTTTACTCGTTAAGTGCAATTTATCATAGACATTAAAATGAAAGCTCTTGTAACTGAAAACATTGACACAAGATGCAAGATATTGTCCCTGCACAATGCCATTTTTATAAATTATAAGGAAGAACTTGAACAACTGCAACTGCATGAGAAAATCATATATAGTACATACATACTAGTAGATGAGCTTTCTAGCAAGTGTGCTAAGTGCTTTGGAATGCTACAGCTACACATAATTATCCACCATTTCAGTATTTGAAGTCTTGGAGACCTTTAGTAATTATATATTTAGGCAACAGTCCCTAAATCATTATATGAAACCAAGCTCTAATTAAATGACTCGAAGTTTGCAAATAATGACATAAGCATAAGGCCTACCTGTCAAACAATTCACTGTGAACCCACATAAACCCTATTAAAATCGCACTAAGTAAGAAGGCGAATCAGATCCCCAAGGCATCATCTGCAGCGCTCATTTATGGATACATTATAAAAATAACGGTGAAACCAAAGCACTAACCACTCGATCGCGGGCCATATATGTATAAACAAGAAGAGGTCCCCGGCTTTGCCGGTCCCACCTGCTTGTTTAGAACCAAGACAGTCAGACAGTTGTTGCCCTAAGAAAAATTCTCTTTTGAAAAATGGGTTGGATAAGAAATGAAAATTTCAGTTGCATGCATAGCACAGCAACCATTTGTATACAATCATGTACAGGTATGATACAGAAGTTCAGCACTTCAAATCATTAAAGCAAAATGTACAGATATGATATGAAAAGCAATTCAGCAGTTCATTTCAATCAAGCCAAAGCGTCAGTTGGATACCAAAATAAAGGAGCACACCATTAGTTTGAGGAATATGTAGAAATGGAATTCCCTTTGATGGGGATCCTGAAAAGTGAAAGAAAACATGAATATTATAGAGAGATCTAAGGTTAAAATGAAGATTACTTATCAAAAACAGCCCCACCCCAGCACAAGCGGCCCAAACACAGCTATACAGTCATACCTCCTTTTACAAATGCCTCGAGGTACAGAATCTTCAGGTTACAAATGTCTTCTATATGCAAATGAATGACTTAAGATACAAAATGATCCACGTTACAAAATTCCCCAAAAAGTAAAGTAATTTCCTATTCCGTTTTTTTTAATTTTGAAAATCTTGTTGGGAAGGCATTGATTCTCACTTTAAAACATCTCTACCCTCTATTGGGCTCTCATTTCATCACTCTCATGCTATCTTATTTAATGGCAATGCAGTAATCCCTCGATTATCACGGTTAATGTAGACCAGACATAAACGAAAAACTTCCAAGTTGGGTCACCCCAATTTAATTATTTTATTTTTAGGTACTTCATTTATGTACTTCAGTGCTGAGTCCTAGTAGCAAGCGGAAGACAGGAGAGTGGCTTCCGCTTGCGGATTTCAGTGTGGATTTTCACATTTTTATGAACTATATAAAAAAAGCGATACATGGAACATTTGCACATACAACTAAAATTATGCAATGTTGTTTAGTGTGTGATTTGTAAATTGAAATTTTATTTCAACGTTCATCAATCAATTAATCAACAACTAATCCATTGTTAAATGAAATGATCATCTTGTAACCGCTTAGATACCTTGTTTAATTTAATTTCAACGTGTCCGACTTCTCAAATTTGATTTCATTTACAAAAACTGGATGCATTCTTTTTGTTTGTTGTTTAATGAATGTGCTGGTCTATTTATTTGTAATAACCACTAACACCACATCTCCTCGCCCTGTTTCTGCATTTAAGTCACTTTGCCTTCCATTCCATACCGCGGCTGGACCCACCACCACCATCGGGAAAGAAGCGCGTCGCCCGGGCATTGAAAACTACCCAGGACATGATGATTTCCTCTGACCCGGTTGTCTCATCTCCGGATGCTGCAGACTTGCCCACACCAGTATCCTCCCCGAACAAGCCACCACTTTTTATCAATGAGGAGCCTAGAAGTTCAGACAATGCTCAGAAGAGTGAGCCTGAGAATCCCTCTTCAAATATCTCCGATCCAGAGTCAGCTGACAAGACAGCTGCAGTTGGAAAGAAAGGGATTTTTGGAAGCAATGAGATGATGGATGATGCGGTGTGTGAAGATGAGTCAAGTGGAGTATGTCTAGAAGACCACCAGCTCCAACTGTCTGTACCAGACCTCATCAACAAAGATCCTCCCTTACTGGAGTCCCGAGTAAAAATCTTGGATATCGGGCAGAAACCATCAAATCTGGACTCCAGAATGGCCTCCACCCCAAGCTCAGGGCATTGTAACGTCAGCCTGAATGAGGAGGTCTTAATTGCTAATAGAAGCCCCTGCAGGAAAGACAATGAAATGAGTCTCGCAGACACAGAGCCACACCCAGATCTGCTGTCTTTTGAATAATGCAAGACCATTGCAATTTCATCCTCATTTGTTTTTATTTTACATTTAGTGGCAAATCAAGTCAACCTCTCAGAATAAGTCGGTTCAGAAGAAGGTGAACCCTTTTCCAGAATTTGGGGCAGAAAGGGAAAAAGAGAACTCATAAATCAGAAGCCAAATTTCCTTTTTTTTTTCATTTTGGGAACATTTAAAACCCTTTTTGAACAAAAAAAACATGAATTGTTCCAGAGCCATTTGGTTTCAAAACAGATACAAGTTTGAAAATGATTAATGACTGCCATTTAATCACTGTTACTGTCTTATATATAAACACATTTTATTTTACTTTTATTATCATTATACAGATACAATGAGATTTTAACATTTCAACACGTACTGCACAAATAACAACAGACATATAAATAGTTACCCCCGCAACCCTTTCAAGGATCCGCGGGATAGAAAATGAATGAAATTAAACAATAATGTGACACCAAAGGACTTAACTGGTGTGAGAAAGATGGATAAAGAAATTAGATGATGTGTCATGTGATGAGAAGCATGAAGAGGAAGGACAAGTTAATGACGAATACCTCTCAATGACAATTTTTAAATTCTGGTTTTAGCTGCCAGGTGTAATGAAAGCTCCCACTCACTGATTGGTTCAAATGAACATTATTTTAATCTATGGTTATAAATCATTAGGCAAAAAACAATAATGATAACAAACGTAATCAACCCCAAGTTAACACGGAAAAATGTCTTAAGCGTTGAATTGGATTTGATGAAGGTGCATGACACAATACAGCAAATTTTACATTTAGGAGTTCAAAACACCTGAGAATCCCTAAACTACTGGTACCTTATCATGCAAATGCTAACACACTGTTTCCCAACCACTGCGCCGCGGCACATTGGTGTGCTATAAGCAATGGTCAGGTGTGCCGTGGGAAACTGCAAGGTAATACAATGTAATATTCAGAGAGAAATATAAAATGAAAAATCAAAATATGAATGTTAAATTATAGATTATACTATTACAAGATTCAAATTGTGAAACAGTAATTTTGTTGCTTATTTTTTCCCCAACATTAACTGGAATTTGTTTGTTTTTTATGGCATTAACTTTTGGCAACGTAAAGCCTGTGTGAGCACAAAATTTTTTGTGTAATTTCTGGAGAAAAGTCATAAAATTATGCGATTAAAAACATTACATTACTTAATTTTGGATCACTTGAACCGGAAGTTGTTCAGGGTCCGCAGACAACTTTTAGGTCACTGAAAAATTTGATTTTTAAATAATTTTGGAGGTTTATGTGATTCCTGCTGATAAAACTTTGATGAGAATGACAATTGTTAATATAGGCAACATAGTTTTAAATTAAAAGATTTTCAGATGGTGGTGTCCCTTAAGATTTATTCAATGCAAAGAGTGTGCCGCAGCTCAAAAAAGGTTGGGAAACACTGCGGTAGCACAAGGAAGGTGAGGACCTGTTGGATAAAATAAGGCATATAGAAAGTTGAAAGAAAAAGGAACTTTTTATGAAGCGACAAAAATATGGCATGACCAAAGATGTGATTTTCTCTTGTCTCTTTTGTTTTTTATCATTTATTTTTTCTGACAGAATGAAATTGAAATTAACATTAGTGTTTTCTTTTTCAATCATTGTTTTGATATCTGATATTCATATTTTAACAGTGTTTGTATACAATGGTGACATGAAGTCCATACATTAAGCAGAGTCCAATCAGAGGCTAGAACGGCTCTTGGATTGGATTGGAAATTTGCTTGGTTGCAGTAGCAAGACAGTAGCAAGCACAGACCAAGCCACGTGACTTAATATAGTTGTTTTAGAGTGAAACTTTTTGTGATTTTTCCTGAATTCCAATGAAGTTGAGGCGTTGTATTAGACATGAATATAAACAGAATATAATGATTTGCAAATCTATCTATATTTAAAAGAATAGACTACACACACACACACATATATATATATATATATATATATATATATATATATATATATATATATATATATATATATATATATATATATATATATATATATATATATATATATATATATATATATATATATATATATATGTATATGTATATGTATATGTATATGTATATGTATATGTAATATGTATATGTAATATGTATATGTATATGTATATGTATATGTATATGTATATGTATATGTAATATGTATATGTATATGTATATGTATATGTATATGTATATGTATATGTATATGTATATGTATATGTATATGTATATATATATATATATATATATATATATATATATATATATATATATATATATATATATATATATATATATATATATGTATATATATATATATATATATATATATATATATATATATATATATATATATATATATATATATATATATATATATATATATATATATGTATGTATATATATATATATATATATATATATATATTTTTTTTTTTTTTTTAATCTCTTTTTAAAATGAAACTTTCATGCCACAAGAAACGAATAATTTTTAATTGTGACCATGCCCTTACTCGTATGGAACCAGTTGCAGCCATAACATTCCAAGTCAATGATTTTCTCAAAGTGATCGGTTTGAACATATTCATGTATACATATCAATATTTTGTTATTGGAGTCTCCAGGCATGAATATGGGTTTCACACAATCTGCAAATCAGTGCATTGTGTTTTGTATTTATTTAACAATGTCACAAATTAATTGAATTTCGGGTTCACATTTTTTGCACTGCCTTTAAACATTCCAAATTTTAAATGACAAGGATGTGCTGAAGTGGCCTTTGTTATTCAGATTGCAGCCATCACAATAAAAGGAATGCAGAGTAAGATTATGCCTTTGAAAAAAATATTCGTTTAGTTTTAAGCTTTAACCTTGTGGGCCCCATATGGCTGAGAAGACTATCTATTCTCTTCATGGCCACACTCACAACCTCTGTTATGTTTAAAATTAAATCCTGCTTGTAAGACTTGGCAATTGGTGTTACCGCATATTCTATAGCATCTGTCACAGAGCATTGAGTCAATAATCACTGTATTTCTGTCTTGGAGACCTTTCTATGTTGTGCATTAAGCTATACTGACAAAAGACCCTTATTTTCATCAAAGATAAAAGCACAAGTTTGTGCCCTGAGAGTGGCAAACTGTCTAAAATACTTACATTATTAAAAGGCACTTGTGGGCAAGTTTCCATTTTTTATCTTTATCAAAACCACTTACCTGAGTCCTTTTTATGGTCCCTAACACAATAGTAGTGTACATCTTATATGAAAAAAAATGGTTTTCTACAATACTATTCTGTATATCAATGTGCAGTGGCTGTCTTATAATCAAGTTTAGAAAACAAGTGTTGCTTTGATTAACCGATGAGTGTTTTTTTTTTAGATAGAAATTAACTGTATTCCGATGAATGAAGGATCCCAAAAAATGTTGAAAGATGAAATGAAGAAAAGAAGCTGCTAAAATTGGGTTCATTTTCTTTTTACATGACTGAAACTTAAATGTGTCTCATTTCACAAAAAAAATGATTTAAAAATGTTGAGTTGATTCAGTAAGGCAGTATGTCGCTTCGACTGTAATCTCACGTGGAAACACCTGGACAAAAATTGCTTTTCTTTTGTGTACACTTACCATATATAAACTTGTCTTTTTCTCAGCCTAAATGCAGCCTGTGTCCTGTCTTTGGAGTCTGTGCCAGTTCCAGGCTTTCATATTCTGATGTGACAGATCATGTATATTTGATTTGTTAGCTTCACTTCAGTGTTGTATTGATAGGTGACATTAAGGCTACACCCAAAATATTTGAACTTCCAAACTGCAAATACGGCCTTTTTAAGTACAGTGGTACCTCTACATACGAGCACCTCTACCTACGAGATGCTCGACATACGAGAAAAAATTCGAGATGCGAGAGAGCCAGGTGGCCATGACATGAGAGGCTCTTTATCATTGTAGCATGTCTTTTTTTGCCGCATCTATTTCGTGTATAACAGATATCTACGAGCACTGAATGATTTATTCACACAAGTTTCTCCTACACATGGACCAGAAAACGCACAACACACACGTGCAAAAAGAGGCTTTTCTGAGTAATGAAGTACGCTCGTGCACACAACACCGATAGCCAATGGCACCCTTTCTCAGTATAAAACTTCGTTACTCACAATCAATACGAGGGTAGGCTGAGCTGTTGCATTTCCTGTTATTCCTTCCTTTGCCTGTTAGCTCCCGCGATCGCTCATTCAAGACTACTTCTCGTTGGCAAGTGGTCATGCATTATCCTATTGTAAGGACATTTGTGTGCATCATTTTCAGAATATTTTGAAGGCAATACAACAGCAAACAGCCCATCGATAGCGAACGTGAGGGTGGAGGCGTGGCAAACAGCTAACCCAGAGAACGAAGGTAAAACAAATTAAAACAAAACTAGAATTCAGTTTTGTATAAAGTAACATTAAACATGTTTTAGTGTGTGAATATAATAATCCAAGTTAATTTTAATTTGTTCGGTCATGAGTGTGTTGCTGTGGGTATTTAAATATCGTGACTCATTCATCTATCCAGGTCTGTGTCAGTTAGGGATGTTATGCTCTAATCTCCCTCCTCGAATCCGATTCGACCAAACGAAGCAGAAAAGTGTCAAAACTGTGTATTAACAATGCCTCAGACAATCCTGAAATCACATGATCACTGCAATCCAGTATCGTCGCATACATGTCAACGGATTATAAATCTCATCTCAACTCATTTTCTGAACCGCTTTGTCCTCATTAGGGTTACAGGGGGTTCTGGAGCCTATCCCAGCTGATTCCAGGCAAGAGGCAAGGGACACGCTGGATCGGTGGTCAGCCGATAGAAGGGCACAAGGAGATGGACAACCATGCACACTCACACTCATACCTAGGGGCAATTTAGAGTGTCCAATCATCCTACCATGCATGCTTTTGGAATGTGAGAGGAAACCAGAGTACCTGGAGGAAATCCACGCAGGCCCGGGGAGAACATGAAAACTCCACACGGGTGGACGTGACCTGGATTTGAATCCAGGACCCTAGAGCTGTGAGGCCGACATGCGAAACCACTCGCTCCACTGGGCCGCCCCAAAGATAGAATAGAGATATAAACGGTAATGACAGGGGCACAGCCCACCTTGTGGTGTAGAGGTTCACTCCGGGTGGCTGACATCGACATTGACTGGCGATTATTCTTGGGTGGACTACTCTGCGTTTTGCCCGAAGTGAGCTGGGATGGGCTCTGGGAAGCCCCCACAACCGTTACGAGGATGCACGGTATGAAGATGAATGAATAAGTGAACATTGGCACACAGGCAGCTGCCTCGCACTGTCTTCCATCCGCTAGCATTTTTTGCGTCTCCATGATGCCGGAACTGAGATTAGTGCGCTGTAGGCAGATGAGAGCGAGCTTGTGCAAGGTAACGGTCAACGGGTCCGAAAGTGGAGCATGATGCCCGGCCAACACAGAATTCCTGTGCTCCATGCGGGCTTCAGAACCATTCCGATTGGGGTCGCAGCCACAGCTGATTCATACAACAAACAATACTTTGATGCCGGAGAAAAAAAACATTAACATCATGAGACTCTCACAAATACAATAGGAAAATACTTCACTAAACCAAAAAATCCAATCACTTCCTCCATTCTTTCAGTCACGGCATGGTATGATAAATCGAATACAAATTATTTAATTACATGGATAAACATTATATAGATATTGTTTCATATTTTACAATTAGGACACAGGTTTGGTTTTGAAAACTCTTTTTCCCCAAAGAATGGTTATTGAAGTAGTTTTAGATGTGGGGGGCAAATCATTGTTTGGGTAGTCATTCTTCGAGGGTTGTCATCTTGAATTCACGTTTGGAAATCACATTCTGTAGATCTTATGTCCTACTCAGTAGTTGTACATATTCATTAACTTGTTGGGAAAAATATAATACAGTAGTACTGTATTTTATTTTTCCCAACTTTATTTTTCTCGTCTTGTCGCACATCTGGGCATTTCTTAAGAAAGTTGAATCTCAATTGAAACACTTTTTTACATATGGAGACAATAAATCCAATACAGTGAAATCTCGTTACTATGCCACTCCCGCTATTATGCCACTTTTGCTCAGTCCCGACAAAATTCAATACAAAATAAACTTGCTATGCCTCCCCCTAATCTCGCTACTCGGCCACAGTGTTTGTGTTGTATTTGCAAATTCATTTATTTTTAAATTTTGCCCGCAATGTCAGCTCAGAAACACAGAATAACCGACTTTACGCTGCAGGAGGAGTTAATCGATGGTGCGAAGGAGTCGATTCAGTCCAACCTAGCCAGGGAGAAAAGCAAGAAATGGGCATTGAATTTAAGAGAACCACTGTGAAGGGCATTCTCAGCAAGAAGGATGCAATTATTAGCAACAATCCTTCTAATCAACATTGGTGTGTTATCTTGTTCATTTCCTATTATTTTGTAAGAAAGCTTTTCTTAACTGTCTCCTTAAACATTTCAACTGAAATAATCTTCTTATAGTGCCGTAGGTGAGTTAATGAATATGTCCATGTCAAGAAAAATGAACAATTTTTCATTTGCAATCTTTTTAATCACAAAAATATTTGACATGATGGCTTATGCCAATCGCATTCAATTTCATAAAAGTCACTTGAACGTCATCTTATCATTCTTGCGGCAAGACTTTTCCTATTTTTGCTGAGGAGATTCACCACCTTCAGTTTCTTCCTTGGGAAAGCTTGATTCTAACTCATTGGTTAGTTTGTACTGCTGTTTCTCCCACAAGAAGTGTGTGGGGGGGCTTATTCGATCTCCCACTGAATCGTAGATAAAGAAAGGGCTGAGCTCGATAGCCAGGGCGGACCTCACCAGCCCGATGCCGCCAGTTTGATCGGAGCAAGGGTGGTAAACCCGTCCGTTGGGTGGATGCATGAAGAGTGCCTCGGGACGAAAGGGAACTGTCAGGTTCTGTCCACCGCCACAGAAAGACAGCATGTCCTGTTTGCCGGTGGTGTCTTGTACCAAGTGAGTGAAGACCACCGGTCGATCATCACAACGCAGGAAGTTCCTCTCTCTCCCACACAGCGACAGGAAGGGGAAGTCTTCCTTGTAACGTCCACTCTGGTTTACCCGGAGACGACTGAAGAAGAAGGTGAGGAACTTTTTGTCTGACGAAGTAAGATGACAAAAGAGAATACCAAAACAATCCGTTAGAAAGTCAAATACAACAACAATAATTCCGAGTTCCCACCTAAAACGTGTCACTGTCTCCAACTCTGTGTGCATGTTAAAAGAAAGTTTTGATTCTTAATTGAGTGCTGGATGCATATTATTGTGTCATATTGATATTATAATATAAAATGGTCCACATTATGATGTGATTTTTTCTCATATCTCACAGCATTACGTACGTACTGAATGCCAGTGTTTTCCAAACCTTTTTGAGCTGCGGCACACTTTTTGCATTGAAAACATTTCAAGGGAGGCCAAATCTTTTAATTTAAAACGATGTCGCCTATATTCACAGGAATTACATAAACCTCCAGAATTATTCCAAAATCCAATTTTTCACACTGACCTAATGTAACCAAAAGTTGATGTCTGCAGACCCTGAACAACTTCCAGTCCAAGTGATGCAAAAAATAATTAATGTAATGTTTTTAATGACATAATTGTATTACTTTTCTCCAAATAATACTTAAAACTCCTAATAATACGCAAAAAAAGTGCTTACACAGACTTTACTTCGCCAAATTTGATGCCCTAGAAACCAAACAACACTGGTGTGACGCGGCATAGTGGTTGGAAAACACTGCGTTATGAAAAACAAAGTTCAATTGTGTGTTTTTATTTGTCCTTAAGCTACAAATCAGATATTTTCATTTTCTTACATTTCTCTATACTTGGCCATACATATACCTACCTACCTACCTGCCTTCCTACCTACCCACCTAATCACGTACCTACCCAGCTACCTACCCACCCACTTTTTATAGTTTTATATTACTTGTTTTTTAAACTGGGAAAATGCATTGTGGATTAGCACCACCAATTGTTGTACGCAGCTGTGTATGATGACAATTAAGGCTTATGATTGATTTGATGTCAAAATATCTCAATTCTTTCGATTTCATATTACTACAACAGTTGTCACTAAGAAATAAGAAATAAAATGGAAAAAAAAAGTTTTATTTCAAAATCAAGGCTACTCGCGTCTGGCCAGTGAGAGCGTGTAACTAAGTTTAGACGGCAGCGCCCTAGATGACTACGCTGGACCTAGCTAAGATGGCTGCACCAGACCTAGGTAAAATAGCTGCGGACCTAGGTAAGATAGCCGTGCCATGAGTGAGCAGTGATGGGAACGTGAGTTTTTTCATGTTTTACATGAGATGTCTTTTTCTTAAATTGTATTCATACACGTCAAAATCAAATTTGTTTATCGTTTTACTTGTTATCTTTTCTCTATTTTGAAATAAATGACGGTATCAACTATATTGTCTTGTGTCATGACGTTGCGGCACCATTGCGTCATGATGTCATTGTGTCCTGGCGTGGTCAACTTGCAGTTTTGCACATGTCGCGTTTTTATTCGCATATGAGCCGTATCCTAGATTCAGTCATCATTTTTTTCCGACAAAAGCGGCTTATATGCAAGTAAATACGCTACCAAACCTAACAACTGAGTTTTTTTGGGGAATGTATTTCCCAAGCCATTCAGAGCCGCAGTATAAGGACGAAAGACTCAGACGGATTGCCGTCCCCTAATTTATGCCATTATCATTATACTCATTAGATCAGTGTGGCACGGCCCCCCAACACAGTTCTGGGGTCCTAAGTTTGCATATTCTACCAGGGCATGCATGGGTTTTCTCCAGCTACTGTGTTTCCTTCCACCTTCCAAAAACATGCATGGTAGGCTGGTTGAACACTCTAAATTGCCCACAGGTATGTGTGTGAGCGTGAATGGTTGTCCGTCTCCTCGTGCCATGCGATTGGATGGCCACCAATTCAGGGCCCTGCGTAGTCGGCTGGGATTGGCTCCAGCACCCCCTGCTACCCTAGTGAGGATAAAGCGGTTCAAAAAATGAAATAAGACTGCTTCAGATTGTTGTAAAAGGTTTACAGACAGTGGCTATCAAATGAAATACAGCAATAAATTATGTCTCTGATAATGCAAAGCAAAATAACCCAATCACATGGCCCGCAAAAATGAAGAATGCTAACAAAAACAACAACAAGAAACGTTTACGTTGTTTATACCTTTGAAACAGGTGACAAAATTCTTCATTTTGGTGTCATCCAGAAACAGCTGCAAAAAAGTGCACAAGTCGACATGTGCTGAAAACAAACATGAGCAGCGACACCCACCTGTCCTTGGTGATCAATGTAGTAGAAGTATTCTCGGATCCGTGGCTCGGGGCTCTGACCCTGGACATATGCAGCGAAGGTCCTGAGATTCCTGTAGCCGGCGTCATGGCAGCGCAGACCGGCCAGCTGTCTCACGAGCACCACGGTAGTCCCAAGACACAACATGAACTTTCACCCAAACTGTAATTTTCTGGAAGTGTAGACACGGTATTACTTAATCCAACTTGATCCTTAGCGTGACCGGAATATAAAGAACAACCTCAAAAATGATTACGTACTACATTGAACCCAATTGTCATTACTTCTACAACCCGGAAATGTTTACATGTTGGTGTTTAATATCACTACTGCCACCAAGTGGACAGTCGTGGCCTAAATAAAATGATTATTGGAACAGAACGGGGTAACATAATACTTATGCCCATAAATGTTTCCAATTAAATATTTGCTGCGGCTTTGGAAACAATCTGAATTATGGGGTTCAGAACTCAAAAACACACTAATTCAATTCTTTAATTCATTTATTTTGTGAATATAAAATACAAAACATTACAGAACAACCAGTTTGCATTTACATTGCAGTTTCCATAAATCAAGAACCTACAAAATGGAAGTACATTATATCAATTAAAATAGTTACCATGTGACCTCATAATAGTGAACAAAGACCAATAAAATACTAAATAAATATATTACTTGTTAAATATTTCAGAATGAGGTTAAAGTACAGACATGCATTTGTTTGTTATCAAGATACTTAATATACCACATTTTGTTTCTTAAAGACCACACTTTTATTAGCAATATCAAAGTCAACGTGACATGTTGATCAAGTATTCTATCTATCTATTATAATATCAATATTAATGTAATGTATTTATACTTAGAGTGTCAAAATGAATGCGGCTCATTGCTTTATAAAAATCATATGTTGTATATACTGTAGGTATTTGCCTCGTTTCATGCTTGTTATTTTTTGTCTCTCTTAAAACACACTCAAATCCTTCAGAGCCTATTAAAAATAATAATAAATTATATTTAAAAATAATTTGGCAGATTTTTTATTTTTGTTGGTGCTTCTGAAACTGGCTTTTTGTCTCGTTGTGTCTAACTTGTTCATCGCCCCTGGAACCTAGCATGTAGTTAATACTAACTACAAAGGCACAATACGTATTTGATAAGCCACCAATTGTGTTACATGTGGGTTGGGTCAGGTTTTGTTGGGGGTTTTACCCTATGTGGTCTTTTTTTCCTCTTCCATACTGCACATCCTCGAAAAGGGTTGCGGGGGTTGCTGGAGCCTAACCCAGCCGTGTTTGGGCAAAAGGCAGGCTATGCCCCAGACTGGTCACCAGTCAATCGTAGGACACAGATCGACGGACGACCACTCACTCTCACAATCACACTGCCACCAAGTGGGAAATGAACCCACACTGTCGCACCAAAGTCAGGCAGAAGAACCAAATCCACCATCAGGTGGTGCATAGATGAACTATCACTGTTATTGTCCCTTGAGTTCACCTGTTGTTTCCTCTGCCCTTGAGATGGGTGAACCGTAACATTCAATGGCTGGCTAAATACACATTTGCCCAACTGTATAAATTGTGCAAACTCTAAACAATTTTCAAATGGTTTGGTTTTCCATTAACGTCAGAGATACAGTAAATAAATTGCGTATTTGCATGAAAAATAATAATGGTACTTTTTTTTTTAAATCTCGCCTTATTAGTATGGTTTGTTGAACTCAACCCTTTGTAAATCGGGAGAAAACCGCTATCGTAGAGACCGCCATTGAAGAACACAACCAGAAGATGGTCGCCAAAGAAGTACGCCAGAGACTTCACTTTGAGACATGTTTTTTTAACATGATATCTATGACCCAACCCATTTCCTTTTGCAGGAAGGGCGGGGCATTTTCCCTACCTGGGCCCGCTCACACACAACAGTATGGCGATGTAGCTGGATTTACGGACACCGACCTAATAGTAAGTTTATATATTAGTCAATACTTACTAAACCCGACCTGGTCCACGTCTAGTACATTCTATTGATAATTTAGAGTTTACTGTTATTGAGTTTCGGAAGCAGCAAACGTTTTCTGACTTGGGTTACTTTAGTTTCGATAAGTTGCTTTTCCCAATGTTGTCAACATTTTCTTTTACCGTGCACTTTTGTCGATTTCGTGTATTGTAAGGCTCCGTTGTTTTAATAATTGACTCCTCTTTTGGATATTTCGTTCATAAGGAGCCCCTCAGGCGCAGGTGTCAAACCGGCGGCTCGAGGGCCATATCCGCCCGCTCCATGATTTTATGCTTGATTTTATGTTGACTTAATGTTTCATGCGCAAAATGAAGATTTAAGATAGAGAATATTTATTCTTTTTTCTTTTAATAGTGAAAATTGAGTTTCTCATTTTTAATCATAAACGTGTTTGTGTGTGTATATATTAAAGAGCCTGGCTGTATCGTAATGAAGTTCATTTAAATTTCTTTGTTTTGTTACAAGTGCATTGCGATGCAAAAAGTCTCTCTTTCTTTCCCCCTCTCTCTCTCTCCTACCCGCGAAATCCATCTAATTTTATTACATTTAAACATCATAACCACTAGTTTTTTGTTACTCTGTTAATAGATGGCGAATTTGAACAAATAAAAATGTTTTTCCAGAGGGTTGGACCCTTCTATGGGAAATGTTGATTTGACATGTGACATCGACATACGAGCTCAGTCCCTGACTGAATTAAGCTTGTATCTCAAGGTATCACTGTATTCTCCTTTTTAAAGTAAGGGAGGTTAGTTACAATATTGAATAACGAGTAATGTATTTATTCACAGAAGCTTAAACTTTGAAATACAAAATGTGATAATTACCGTGATAATTATTTAAATTGACTGATAATTTTTCATTTTTACCATGATAATATTTTTTTCATATCACCCAGGCCTAGCAGACATATTAAGTACCAAATAAATAAAGGGCTGTTCTTTAATTCATTGCCATAGATTTCAGAAATGTTTTTATTAGATTTTATATCTTGTATTTTATGTTTTATACCTTTTGAGGCTATGCTTAGGTATGTTAATTTATGTTTAAATGCATCTATTTTTCTATTGAAATAAAAAAAAAACACTTGTGGTATTTTGCATTTGCATTTAATGTGCAGGTCACATTATTTTCACACATAAAACGCACCAGGTGATAGGGCGCAGTCTCATTTGCGGGTATATATTTTTGTCAATACAGTGGACGCCTCGTCCGATAAGGCGCAAGCATGACACTAGGCTAGTGTATATTATGCTATCCGCTAGCGTATGTTATGCTAGCCGCTAGCCTATGTTATGCTAGCCGCTAGCCTATGTTATGCAATCCGCTAGTGTATGTTATGCTAGCTGCTAGCGTATGTTAGGCTTGGCACTAGCATGTTTTTTTAAAGACAGCACGAGCCAAACTAAGTTTGATAATGCTTTATTGAGGTCAAAGTACACTCTGATATAAAGAGTTCGGCATTTAACATGCTAGGCTCCACTGTCCGTCAGAGCTGTGTATTCCGGGAACTTGATTCCAGCTTTGGCGAAACCTCGAATAACAGTGCAGGCCGACATTGAGCCCAGTCATCGACAATCCATAGTAACTTGCAACATTTATCACTCCCAAGCCTTTGATTCGCTTCGCTCTTATATCGGCATCCACAATTAATTCCAAATCGTCACATGTAAGTCGTGTGACGCTGCCTGCCCTAACTACAATGTTGGCAATCCGTTAGCAATATGTTTGCAATTTGTTAGCAAAGCTGTTAAATTGTGTTCGATCCATGGCTTCAGCCCAGTGTTCACACCTACATTGTGTTGTCATTCGCGCCAGGCATTTCCTGTGTATCGCTCTGATATGCTGTTTAAGTATTGAGGGTGTTTTTGAGGGTTAAAAGAGCTGGAAGCACACGGAAGTCAAATGCCTTGCCTGGGATGTTTTGAATGGATTTACCGTAATGCTTGGAATGCGCCGGGGGGCTATTTTTAGGGTGAACGTCTGCTGGCTTGATCACCATAAGTAGCGTGCCTGCAAGAAATAGTCACTCAAGCGTTCAGGGCCATACAAAAATTTAGTTTAGTGCGCAGACAAAACACACCAACCATTTTTGAGAAAATTTTAGTGCGCCTTATAGGTGTGAAAATATGTTAAATATGAGTGTGATCACATTTTTATTTGACATCTCCAAATATTATTTTGAGAACCCTTTAAATGCTTGTAAACAATTACTTGATTATTATGATTAATAAATTACTTAAATAATCGATAGGTTCAGCCCTTCATTAATGTCAAATACTGTATGTTGTCCGTCTATTTAATGACCGTGAAACTCAAACTGAGATGTACTGTATGGATCTTGAAATTTTTGTTCTTTTGTATTCCAAGTTGCTTAAATTTTTATGTTCTTTCCAAGTCTTTTTCAGTAATGAGCCAAGCACCCCGTGCAAACCGGGGCCACCGGGAGAGGAATGGGGACCGACAGCCACGCGAAGATGACAACTCACACACCGACAGGTGCGAATGATAGAAATTTACCGTATTTTCACAACATAAAAGTCTAACTTTTTTTCTGAAATTGACAGGGCGCCGTTTAATGCAGTGCGCTTTACTTATGGACCAATACAATAATTGTTATCATGATAGGGTACACCAACTTTACTATTTTCCCGTAGACAAAGTACTGCACTGTGACTGCTGAGATATGTAGTTCTTTTGTCAATACACCCAATGGTTTGTGGCCTGTATACATCGACATCAATAAAGCTTGACAAAGCATGGAAAGCACCGTTGGAAAAGTTATGCTAGCTACCAGCTAGCTACTATTTGCGAATGGATTGTGGCCTGTATACATCGACATGAACACAGCTTTACGAAGGGTGGCAGGCAGCACTGGGCTAGTTACGCTAGCTACCAGCTAAGTACTATTTGGGAATAGATTGAAGCCGCCTGGAAGAACGTATTAAACTCAGCGTTGGATAATTGTTCAATTCGGTCACAGAAAATGAGGACTTTGATGGATTAGTGTGTTCGCCGTCCTCCTGGGTGTATTGACAAAAGAACTATGTATCCCAGCAGTCACTGCGCACCGGACTTAGCGTCTGGGGCTGCTTCCGTAGCCAGCGCTATTGCGGTTCAATATTCATCCATAAATAATAAATATGCTATGCCTGGCTGCGTCTAAAAAAACGGTGCGTCCTTTGTGTGTGTAAAATACAGAAATAGCACTTGTTATTGACACTGTGGCTAAAAATACTATGCACCGTATAGTCGGGAAAAAACGGTAGGTTTTTGTTGACCGATCTACCCATGTTCTTCAATAGAAAGTTAGGTTTTTGTTGACCGTAATACCCATGTGCTGCAATAGAAAGTTAGGTTTTTGTTGACCGCTATACCCATGCGCTGCAATCCAAGAGTTGGGAATGGAAGGCTGTGACTTTTCAAGTGCCCACTTGTCCTTTCTTCCACTAGGTCATCTTCCCGACCCCCGTACTACAACAGGGATCAAGACCGTTCTACCAACCGTGCGCGAGACGTACCACGTGTTGCACATAATGACTCCAAATGCACGCACATGTGCTCCAGGAGAGGTGAGACTCACTAAAAGAATTTAGAAAAGCTTCTTTATGCGCCTTCAGGGGCAGGCTGTGGTGGTTTCGTTATGCACATATCCCTTTCTGGTCTCAGTATCAAGTCTAACTGGTTTTCCCCTGTTCACCAACTCATTGTTATATTGATGCAGTACAAAGCTGCAAACACAGTATGTGCCGTACACAGTTATTGTAGAACATGAGGGGCTTATTTTCTTTACTAAGGCACTCATTTGAAGAATGTATGGTGTGCCTTGATATGAGATGGACTTTTTCCAGAGATGCAATCTGAGGTGTAGGAACATGCATAGAAAATTCTTCGCTCATCATCATATGATCAGGTACCCAAACATTTCGTCCATGGACACTTCGTCGACGGATGCTTCCTCCCCGGACCCTTCGTCCCCGGACCCTTCCTCCCCGGACCCTTCGTCCCCGGACCCTTCGTCCCCGGACGCTTCGTCCCCAGACACTTCGTCGAACCGATGACTCGTCGCCGGACACTTCGTCGACCGGACACTTCGTCGACCGGACACTTTGTCGACCGGACACTTCGTCGACCGGACACTTCGTCGACCGGACACTTCGTCGACTGACAAGTCTTCGCCGGACACTTCGTCACCAGACAGTTCGCCTAACCTTAACCACTATTAAAGAGGAAAAAGGAAATTCACATATTCTTTATTAAAGAAAATAAAACAGCAAAAAATCACTCGAGAACACAAAGACATTTACATTTGGACAAGTGCAAGTGCTAAATGTGCTCGTCTCTAGACTCTACACACGGTTCCTACGTTAAGCGCTACACGTTTGAAAAGACTCCAAAAAGAAGCAACGTGACATAACTCAGATGTTATGTTGATTCTTCATTACAAATAGGGACACATCTTGCAACAGACGAGTTGAACATTGAACATGAAATATTCTGGACACAGCTTCTCTTTCCTACTTCTTGCTGCTAGAGACCTGGCAGCGCTTCTTCTCACATAGCTAAATCACATTTGGCTTGAGGGAGGAAGCAGTGGAGACCCTCAATAGAGCTTGAAGATGCTCATCAGTAAGTCTGGACCTATACTTGGACTTATTGAAGTTCAAGGTGGAGAAGAGTTTCTCACACATGTGCTCCTAAAAAGGCACATGGTCTGCTTGAACATTCGGGAAAGTTCAGGGAAGCTTTGGGTCAACTCTCTCAAAAATTGCCCAAGCTTGTTTGCTTCTCCACTCACCTCAATGAACTTGGCTTTGAGTGCAGAGTTGCACTGCAGGTCAATGAGCTCCATTTGAAGCTCAGGAGGGGCAACTCCTCCATCACTTTAAAATTGTCATCAACACCACGGAAATATATTGCGAGCTGGGCAGTGTCTGTGATGTCTGTGGTCTTATCAAGAGCCACTGAATATACACTGAAACATTTCGCTTTCTCACACAGTTGATCATAAATGTCACTTGACAGATCAGAAATGCGCTCTACCACAGTGTTGGCAGAAAGGCTGATGTGGTTGAACTGACTTTTCTGGACAGACAATATGTGCAGCCTGTAATATGGATTTTTTTATGAATTCACCTGTGAATGGCTTTCTTGCTTTAGCAATCAGCTCACAAACGGCATAGCTAGCTTCGACTGCTGCATTACTTTATTTGGTAGCCTTCTTGAAGAAATCCTGTTGCCTCAGAATACGTGTTTTAAGACTGTAAACCTGGTTGGCTCTCTCATCTCCCTGGTATTTTTCGTACTCCTCAGCATGTCTCGTAGCATAATGACGTTTCAAATTGTATTCCTTGTGCACCGCAACTTTTTCAGTGCAAATGAGACGCGTCGGGGTGCCCCTGTGCTCAACAAAGAAATAATGCACTCCCTACTTTTCTTGAAACTGTCTGTGCTCATCACTGACCTTTCTCTTCACGGCAGGCTTTGAAACAGACATCTCTGGTGCTGTAATATGTGTTTACACTTGGAATGAGTCTCGGATTGAACTTTTAACTTTCAGTCGCGCGGGTCTGTGGCGCATGGGCACTTTCGCTCTCCGATCGTATTGGATTACGGCCGAGCGGCGTGATCGGCTTCACGGCTTCTCCTCTGCCCAGCTGATTGGAGGAATGAATGAGTGAGTGAGCGAGGCACTGGACAGCCCGGCCAATGTCCCGCCCTCCAGAGCCGTATACCTCACCGTGATTGGTTCATCCAGCTCCGAACACAGTGTCATTCATATCAATCTTGCGGGCCGCACGGACATTAATCTTTCATATTAAGACGCGCGCCGCAAATTATCGTCTCGGGGGTCGCAGTTGGCCCGCGGGCCGCGGGTTTGAGACCCCTGGTATACATAGTTAGTTATACAATGACCGGGAGGTAACGTCTCGCGAGACTCTTCCAGTGACATGGAGCATAACATGTTGACCGCAAACGCGCCCATTTAACCGAACTCTACATCAGACACAAAAGATGAATATGATGGTTTTGTGGATGTTAAACTGCTATAACTTCTATCAACGGGAGTCCTTTTCCCCATTAATAAAGCAGAATCAAACGTAATTTTGCTCATGCTGTCTTCTTAAAAAAAGAAAAAAACATGCTAGCATAACATATGCTAGCATAACGTATGCTAGCATAACATACGCTGTCATTGTTTTTTCAGAGGGTTGGAACAAATTAATGTGTTTGGTTCATTTCTATGGGAAATGTTCATTTGAGTTACAAGTAAATCGACATATGAGCTCAGTCCCGGAACGAATTAAGCTCGTATCTCGAGGTACCACTGTATTCATGTTTTCAATCTCGCCCTCCTACTTAAAATGAGGAAAGTAGTTGTCATTATAATAAATGCTGTTATGTTCTGGAGTTGTTGTTTTTGCTATCGTCCAAGGACCTCCATATCCCTCCCCCCAGGCCTTTTTCTTAAATTGTCGCATTTCCCTTTATGCGCTAAGAAAAATGTTGAGGACCACTGATTTATCATTAAACTCATCTTACTGTCTCCTGCCTTTAGGTGTTGTCCTTATCTGTTCTGTCCTGACCAATGCCCTGGTCTTGATCTGTGTGGTCGCCGCTCAGATGGTGACATCGGGATTATCTTCCATGGGTGGGCTCGGCAGCTTCAACATCAACTCTAACTTTAACCTGCAAGGCACAGAATTGCAGAAGGTGCGCGAACTGGACATGCAGTACAGCCAGATGAGAGCGCCGGGCATCTACGGTGGCGTTGCCTTCAGCCTAACGATGGGTGTGGTCTCGCTGCTCTTTGTGGTGGCAGGCAACAAGCCCCCCCACCATTTGTCCCGTAAGCTCCTTTATGGGGCGCTGGGCTTTCAGGCCATAGGAGCTACAGCCTATGTGGTGGCTGTCGGTCTCTACTTGCACTTTGTCATCGGCGTAAACGCCACCGATATTTGCCAGCAGCGGGAGCGACTGTACACACGAAACGGGTACACATGGATGAACTGCGATGTCAGCGGCGCGGATGCGGCAGTCGCTTTATTTGGACTCATCACCGCCATTTTGTACACAGCGGGGACAGTGCTCACCATCCAGACCATCCGGAGGGTGAAGCAGTACCTTCAGCACCAAGTGGAGAGAGGACATCCCCGATCGCACCCACATAGAGCCCCTTTGAGGGCTGAAACAACCTCAGTGTAACTCAGGCCTTTTTGCAACTTATTCTATTCCTTTGCAACGGAATAACTATTTTAATGTTTTTGTTGTGAAACCAAAAGTGTGTCTCACTTCCAATCCTTGTTTGGATGATTTTTCTGCTAGGACACCTGAATGTTGTTTTCTGTAATTTTAAGTATTCATGTATTGTGCTCTCGATGCGAAAACAATACCCTCTAATGAATTTAATTCCAACTGTTAAAAAGTTTAGGATATCCCTGTCATTAACTTCAGGGTTTTTTTGTAACTTTGGTTTGTGAATGATGTTGATGAGATGTATTGTTAATTTGGATTTAGTACTTATTCATGTTGACAATGGTTTATTTGTAAAAATAAAGACTTGGAACATGTTTAAATTATAGTATGTGTACAAAGTTTTTTTGGAGGCATTTCAGCTCCAGGTTAGGTCTGTCATTGGATTCCCCTATCAGCCATGATTTTTATGTCAGACGATTGACCACTTAAATAGGGTACACATTGAGTCAGCCCACCAGACAGAAGAAATTCAGCAACCAGTTCACATAGCAAATTGATTGACTTTGCAGAACAATAGAAGGAACATGCGGTTATGTAATGCGAACACCAGTTTTCTAGACATTCAAAAGGCAAAATATACCTGCAAATTTTGTTCTTTTGGCTATTCATGTTATTTGGTTACATTTTGATCGTAGTAATGTTAGCATTTAGTTAAAAACATTGTTAGAACTTTATTTCATCCTGTAGGAGGAAAGTTTCTTGGTTGCAGTAACTAAACAGACACAAAACATTGTAGATTGTAGTAAAAAAAAAAAGACAGAGAAGCAGCAAAAACACAAAACAAGCAAGAGCGCACAGAGCTACCACTACCGGCTGCCACTTGAGCAGCACCATCTTGGTTGCAGTAGCAAAAATGGATACAGACACAAGAAAAGACGTTGTAGAGTTGGATAAAACTGGAACCACACAGGATGTCTTCCACAAGATGGGGAACTTCTGCAGACTGTGATCGCGGTTGCAAATACGCAGAGTCACTCTTCCAAGCTTATCCACACAGTCCCTCAGTAGTATGTAGCTGAAAAATCAACATTAAAAGAGTACAACTCCTCGCCTCCGTTTCCGGCCTGGTAAGCGCCGACAGCTCTTCCATCTTTTTGGGGAGGGATCTCACTTTCCCCATAATAATAGATGGGATGGTTGGTCTAAAGCGTTGCTTCTTTTCCCAGCACTTTCGTCCAGTTCCGGATTTGCAGCAGCATTAAGCTGTTGCAACTTCTGCTGCGTATTGTTCACAGCTAATGCCATGTGTATGACAGCGTAGGCATGCCTGAATGCTTCCAAAAAAGAAGTAGCAGAAAGAAGCCAGGAAAACAGAACAAAGAAAGTAGTAAAAACAAAGACAAAAGTATAATAAACTACAAAGTATAATAAGGAATACATTAAGAAATATTAAAATGTAATAAAAAAGATAGAAAGGCTGTATAACACAAAAAACAAATAAGAGTGAACATAGCTACTGCATCGGCTGCCGCCTGTTGCCGCCATCTTGGGGGGGAAAGTATTGTGTACAGCACGCGGGGGAGACAAAGTTGGAAACCTTCACGTGGTGTCTCCTGAGAGGCCGCTCGCCGCGGCCTGCGAATTCCAACAAATACCACTCAGAGCTGCCAACAAGGAGCGTGGCACCCTACGTTTTTCATCCAGCCGGAGATATTTGACTGCCCCTCACCTCCGACTACCCCCCGGATGAACTAATCCGCGTTCCAGTGGCAGCTCTAGCGCTGTCTGAGGGTAATCCTCAGGCACTCGTAGTGACTCAACAACAACAACAACAGCACGCGTTGGGAACCTTTTTGAAAGACAGACCCATAAACATTTCCTTTTTTTAAATGTTTTCTTTGAGAGCCATACTAACAATTAAGAAGCTAAAACAAATGTAATTTTTTTGTCATTTTACCACTTTTAAAGTACAAAAAGTCTGAATTTTGACAACGTTACACTGCTGCTAATCAATGATTATCAATGAGTTCAACGAGTATCAAAGAGATCATCTTACTTCCGCATTTGATTCAACTGCACTGTAAGCCGGGTGAATTCGGTAACACGAGTGCATTGTGAATCATCCGAGTTACAAGTTCTGATGAATGATTTGTCTTGTGCGACATCAGCGTGGGGCTGGCTTTTGTAAAAGAAGGTAGACTATTGCCATCTGACGGACAAAGGCAGGTTTTTAGGTCTCATTTTATACATGATGGCTGCGGAGGGGAGTTTTTCACCGGGATTCGCGTATGATGCGCACTCGAACTTTGCTTCAATTTTTGGTACAAAATGTTATACTCAAATAGATACGGTAGTTATTTTCATTCTGCTCTTTTTTTCAATAGTTTGCAGAAACACAATATTTCAATTAATGTAAAAACATGATAGGTTTGATTTAAATTGTTACATTATTATTATTATTTTTTTATATCAATTTTGCACCAATCGCCTTCACCCTGGAAAATTTTCAGGAATGAGACAACGGTACTCATGAAATGGTGTTGACAGAGCTGTGAAATTTCAATTCAATATTTGAGACTTGCTTGTGTAAGTCTATTTTAATAAACATGATTTGTTTAAAAAAAACATTCAACAGCCGTCTGAAAAGTTTATTTAGCAAATGTGACTTTTTTGTGCAGTTCAAATGCATTTAATCTAGTAATCACATTCAAAGGGCTTGTCAGAGCAGTGGGATACTCATGTTCATCACTCCAGCACTCATCAGAGAACACAAACAGGGAAAACAGACTTTTGAAATAGTTGTTTCTCTCAGAGAACATTAGCACATATTGGTGACTAGGTCACTTAAAGTATGAAACTCCAAGGATGTAACGTTTGACTAACTGACAGCTGAAAGATCAAGCGCCATAAAGCCTGGAAATATGAGTCTGCAAAAGTCATCTGCATTGTCCTTATTTTAACGTAAATTCAACTTCTAAAGAAATGCTTCCACAGTGTTTCTTTAAGTTCGCGAATCTGCCGAAAAACCGTTGTACTGATGGCATTTCATTTTGCTTGGCAGAAAATTAACAATAGGAAAGAGGAAATACATTTTTAAACAGTTTCCGATCTATACAAATCTGAATACTGTAAAGAAGCAGTGCAAAAGAAGGCAGCAACTACAATGCTATATGGAAAGAGACCCCCTTTGGTAGAAGGATAAAGGTTAGAGGGGTGTGATGAAATAGTCTGTGGGTTTCTGGTAGTTGGACGTTTGCTGGCTCAGAGTCTCCATTTGTTGTTGCTGAATGATCTGCCGGACTTCCTCTTCCAGCTCTGGTGGAATGATAAGCTGGTCTTCTGGGTCAGGCTGAGCAGGAGCGTTGAAGTAGCCCCCATGCTTCTTGAGCGGGGTGTCAGCCGCCTCTTCGATTAGGTCCTGGGTCCTGCCTTGGCATGCTACAGAACCATTGGCTTTAGCCCGTCGGCTCAGAGAGTTCCATCGGATATCCCCACCGAGGGAGGGCGATGATGGTGTGATGGCAGGAGGGTTTAAGTTGGGGGTAGGCAAAGGGTCAACACTCACAATGACGGAATGAGGGGCATTTGTGCCGGAGTGCAAATGAGAGGGCGTTTGCAGTTCCAGACCTTGAAGGCTGTGGACGTCAGCCTCGACCTCCACGAGACTGCCATTAGAAAAGACCCCCGGCACGGGCTCCTCATCCTCGCTGTCTAGCCCATTGTCGGACAGCGCTCCGGAGAACTGCCTCTGGAAGTTTCCACGAGTGATCCGGTGCACGGGAGCCCGTGCCGCCAGGCTGTTCTGGCCGGACGCCGGTTCGGTTTGGGGCAGCGGCTCTTCCGACGACGCCGTCGAACCCACCTCGCTGCTCATTTCTGAAGTGCTAAACTCACTACTCAGGTCACTGAAGGTTCCCGACCAGGCCGGTTGCAATGATAAGTCTCCACCTGGTAGGTAGGGGTGAGCTTGCGTGTGTGCCCCCAAACTCAAACTGGGAGGCGGTGGCAGCAGTTCACAAAAGCAGCAGCAGTCCTCCGTGATACTGAGCTGGACGACGACAGAGCTCAGGCTGTCGGAACAGCCGTAGCTTTGAGCTAGAGTTACGAGTTTCTTGGCGGCGGCCAGCGGGTCAGGAACATTCCTGACGGCTTCCACCGCTTCTCCGGGAGATAACGTCTCCCACAAGCCTCGGCTGCCAAGGAGAAAGAACTCATCTTGTGGGGTGAGCGTCACCGTGGAGACGTGTGGCCGTGGGATCACAGACGGGCACAGGAAAGAATATCCCATAATTCTGGTGGAGTCAGTTACACCGCTGACTCTGTTGTCCTAGAGAAAGAGGAAGCTTCAAGTTACTTTACAAATGGAATCTAGATTTAGATCGTTTCTATTTATTATCCGATGATTCAAAACTCTAAAAGCTCTTAGACAACTCTAAATACTTGAATTCATTGGTCCTTGCATTTTGTACCGGAGAGAATATCGCATTTTGACATTTCCCGCATCCTGGACAGCACTGAACAGCGTTAACATAAAAGATCATTAATATTCTACGCATTCTTTCTTCTTGGCTTCCTATATGGTCTGGTGCTGGACTTCAACTGAATGGGGAAATTGCTAGATTTTTTTAGTCCCACTATCACAGCCAGTAACACTTTAAACGTGCTTCATTTTTACCTCTGTGATGATGGCATTATGTTGCCGGACCCTGAGGCACTCCATCTCTTCTTTGACAGTGTGGACAGTGGAGAGTTGCATCGCTTTACCATTTCGGCACAAAACAGCTTGGCATCTGCCTACATTGGCAGACTTTAGGGTGAAGCAGCCTCCCTGTTCACCAGGAGGCATGGGGTCATGTTTAATGTGACATAACACTGCTGATCCGCCCCTCTGTTGTCCTGCTGTGCCTAGTTTTCTATTGAAAGTCAAAAGACAAAGTGTAACATCAACTCAGTTTTAATTTTTATTGTTGTTTTTTAGGCAATTACTTGTTTACCGTTGCATGGTCAGGAACGTGTTAGTCATGTAGTCTCCTTGGGTCGGGGCCTTTTGGCGCTCTTCTGCTAAAACATCTCCCATGGTACACTGCATCAGGTACGGCACCTCAACATTTTTGTCACCATCAAAAACCCCATAAAGTGCTTCATTGACCCCACAGAATGTATCCTGCGCCAGAGCCGCCACACACAAACTAAAAGGAACAAGAAAAAAAAAAATAATTGATTTGATATCCAAACGCTTCAATATTTACAATATTTCAACATTTCAAGATCTACATTTTAAGACTGGTCATCAATACAATTAATGGCTTACTTGTCCTTGACGCCAGAGGCCTCTGTGTATCCGTTGCTCCAGACTGCAGGGGCTCCAAGACATTCACTGGCACTGGGAGCAGAGGTGGAGGGATCCAACCTCAAACAGCGAATGTTACTGCAGCAAAAAAGCGCCGACCAGGAGTGATTTAATAAGTTATTGTTAGACTATATCAGTTTTTCCCAATCACTTTTGACCTGGGGCACAGTTTTTGCATTGCAAAAACCTCAAGGCAAATCTGAAAATCAATTTTATACCTGTCACCGATATTTCCTATATGATGTCATTCTCATCTAATTTTTATCAACAGGAATCAAAGAAACACCAAAAGATTTCCGTATTTTCTCGTGTACAAGCCGGATTTGTAACAAAAAACATCATGACTTGCTATACTCTTTTTCACCAGTAGATGTTGGCAAAGTAACATTTACTCTTAGTTGGTTATTTTCTGTTTTGCATTAAGAAAACAACATCACTGGATGAATTAATTCCTTATGATATTGACCCTAATACCTTTTGATTCATACAGTATCTCAAAAACACCACGTGCTATATTTCCTTTCAAAGTAACAGATTTCTTTATAGGACTAGGTGTTAAATATCCCTAATGTTCAGCACATCAATTGACAGAGATTGGAGATAACATCTTACATGGGGTGGGATTTGGCTAGGATCACGCGGTGCCACCTGCACGCCACCTTGTACTCCCCATTAAAACCATGAATATGGATGTGAAAATTGTGACTCAGCGGGCGGCTTATACATGAGAAATTTTAAAACTGAACAGTTTTAAGGCTTATGTATGAGTAAATACAGTATTTCAGTATGTAATTTTTCACACTGACCTAACATTGCCATAGGTTGAACTCCGCGGACCCCGAACTTCCGGTTCACGTGATGTAAAAGTATGTAATGTATCAATTTTATTCTCGTGATTTTGACTTTCTTTCCCAGATTACTTCTATTTCTTAATATTACACAAAAAGCTGTTTTTTTTAACCTTGTAAAATTACAATCTTTCTCTTGGAATATTACAATGTATCATTTCGTGGCCAGTAATTACCTGCGGCACACCTAACCATCGCTCACAGCACAGCGGTTGGCACACACACTTGACTATATTATTTGATACTATTGGTAAGTGATACCTGTAAAATTGTATGATTTGCCCAGATTTTACTTTTTTTTTTTTTAAATAACCCAAGACATTTCCATGTATAATGACATTGGAAACTTCTTAAGGGTATTCAATGATTTGTTTGTCACGCTAACAAATCCAAAACAACAGTCTTTATATTTGACCACCCCTCTCTCACTCTCTCCACTCATTGCCGAGTGTTAAAATGTCATTTTAAATTGAACTATAAAACAATGCCATGTTTTTTTCAGAGGGTTGGAATAAATTAATTTGTTTTTAGTTCATGTCTATGGGAAACGTTGAATTGAGATACGAGTAAATCGACATACGAGCTTAGTCCCTGAACACATTAAGCTTGTATCACAAGGTACAACTGCATTGGGAATATTCTTACTTGAGAAGTTCCAAGCTCTTGTGGTCGAGGTTGAGGCGAGGATTTCCAGTGAGATCCAGCTCTTGAAGTGTTGGGGGTAGTGATTCTGGCAGCGTAATCTCAGTCAATTCATTGCAGCTCAAGTCGACACACTTAACAGGGAGACCAAAGACATTGTTGGGTTTAACAAAGTGGATACTTAGGAAAAATAAAATGAGGCTTGTCTAGAGGGATTAAAATACCCTCTGCTGTAATGCAATTCACCTTAAAGCCTTTTCACGCTAAGTGCACCATTTTAAGAGTGCTTAGCTGAGCACGAATGCATTTCCGTTTTAGTTTTGCCCCTCAAGAAATGTGTCGTTTCTCATTTTAAGGAGGAAGAGATGATAGCAGCCTTAGTAATTTTGCCAGGAATATTAAGAGTTCAAGGTCATTAATGGACTGAAGTTCGACCCTAAACGCTTGGATATATGCTCTAGGCCAGCGGTTGGGAACCTATTTGATGGAGAGAGCCAAAAACAATTCATGTTCACAAATATTATTCCTTGAGAGGCATACTTGGAATTTACACGTAGAAATACATGGACATTTGTTAATTTTTATTTATTAGAACACTTTTAAAGGACACCATTTTTACGCTGTTCCTATTCGATGAGTATAAAGATTGCAGCCAGAAGTGACTAATGAAAAAAACATGATTAAAAAGGCACCTGAGGTAGTTAAATAAATCAAACTCAAACTCCAACCAATAGACATGAATCAAATGATCATCCCATCAAAAAGGTGTGTAGAAGCTTACACACCCACCCACCGAAAAACCCAACCACCCAAACCCGTCGTCATTCCCAGTGGAAGTTTCAACTGTGGTCCGAGCTTTCAGGAAGGCAGAAATTACTCACTCGATTGATGACGACTTTGGTGAGATGCACCTCTTCAACATGAGTTACTTTGCTATTGCTGTTTCACAAAAACACTTTTAACCTCTGAAAAAATAAAATAAACTGTTGTTTCTCCATGTTGGGAGTGAATGGAGTTGTCAGAAAGCTGAATTGTAATCTGTTAATAAAGTTTGGCTGAACTATCTGACTGTTTTGTTGACATTCCCTTTAGCGCAGTACCGACTAGTAGTTGCGCCTTTATACGCAATGCGTCTGGTGTGTGTGTCAAATACAGAAATAGCACTCGTTACTGACACTGCGCCTATAAATGCTATGTGCTGCGCCATGTAGTCCCGAAAATACGGTATACTGATTGTGCACCTTAATCTCCGGGAGCTGGAGAACTTGGGGAAAGCAATTGATGCAATTGGAATGCATAGAGATTGTTTGCAGACACCGGCAGTTCAAGATGGTTGTGGGAACAGTCCTCAGTCTATTGCCACTCAGGTCTAGCTCCTCCAGATGCTCCAGTTGGGCCAGTTTACTACCAGAGGACAGAGCAAATTATATAGATATTACAAACCTAAACAGTACATAAAAACACCAGTTCACCTTAAGACCTATATGACCAGTAAACAGGAAGCAGCTAATAAAAGGAACGTATCCAAAATGTAGAGTCCTGTGACTTACAGCTAACGTTTGCCATTGACAATTGTCAATATTAAATTCACCAAAACCGGGAGAACTGGCTGTGCATGCAATGATTGAACATGTTCGTTCCCCCTACCAAACAGAATGGATTTGACGTCAAGCACCATCACTGGCAGCTGTAGCCAGTTATAAAATTTGATTGGCCAATAAATGAATAATAAATCAAATGTACTGGCTTTTAAAGGTAAAAAAAATTCTTTGCATACAACAATTTGACAGGAAATACACCACGAGCTGCTGCGTTGAGTCTGCATCGGCACTACAAAAACAACTCAGTCCAAAGTTTACCACTTGCAAATGTTTGCCGGACGGAGGAAATCACGACAACGCGCAATTTGAGATGCAATTAGGCGATAATGTGAGTTCTGCAGAAGTATGAAGGTGGCACTTCCCACCGTGACTACCACTTATGATTAAACGATGGCTTAGTGAAACCTTTATTTTTTGTTGTTTTATCACATGTTTCTAAAAATGGAAAGTATGGACTGATTCTGTGATCCACATTGACAACAGACTGTATTTTGCAAGGAAACTACAATTTTTATTTTGTATCAGTAGTATAGTGGATGAGTCGTTAGTGCATCGGCCTCACAGTTCTGAGCTTGAGGGTTCAATCCCAATTTCAAGTGCTGGAGCAGGCAGTGTAAACCATGCATTGATTGCCAACTAATCACAGGGCATAAGGAGACAGATAATGCTCATTCACCTAAGGGTAATTTTATAGTGTTTAACCAGCCTACCATGCATGTTTTTGGGATGTGGGAAGAACCCAGATTAACCAGAAAAAAATCCATATGGAGAGAACATGCAAACTCCACACAGGAAGGCTGGATCCCACCAGAGATTGAACCTTCGATTTCAAAATTGTGATGTTGCCGTGCTAACCATTCTTCATCGTGTCATCCACAATCCACATTTAAAAACTATGAAAACCTGAAGAAGTCAAAGCATCTGATGATGAAAAAAAGCTAGATAAACCTTATCAATTTAAATTGACTTTATTCAGAAGGTACAAAAAGACCCATATAAAATATAATTATTTACACAAAACCATGATCATGATGGCATCCCTAAAAATCCAACAATAATTTCTACAGTCCAGACTACTTTTTAATTTCATGCAATGATGTTTCTTTACCTGGCAATAAAGGTCTCCAGCTGGTTGTAAGCTATATGAAGAACTCTGAGGCAGCCGTGTCCAGCCAGATGTGGAACACATTTGTCAGTCAAACAGTTGTTGGTCACATAGAGCTCTTCCAGGTTACTTGATTTGTCCTCCGATGAGCTTGGAACAGGAAGGATCTTCAACTTATTAGCCGACACATTAAGATACCGCAAGCTGCAACGAGATTCATAAAATTTAAAGTTTCAATAGCAGTGTGATAGTGAGAAAGAGTGAGGTGGCTATTGTAATGTACTTCTGGGCTTTGATAAAGAGGTCACTTGGAAGCTCCATTAGAAAATTGTGCTGAAGTTCCAAGAATTCTAGCTGTGATATTTCCAGGCTCTCACTCAGCTGATTCAGAGAATTCCACCCAACCAGCAGTTTTCTCAGGCATTTACTGGATAGCAACCTATAACACACAAACAAATCTGTCTTGTTTTGTACTATCATAAAGTAAACAACCTTGACCTTACCATCAATAGATTTTTAGTCGAGCTAAACAATGCCACTTTTTTAATGTTAAAGATGAAACTTCAAATGATATGTATAAGCGTTATAAATTTTACTTTAACTTACTTGAGCATAATTTATTATTGACATGCCGCATTGTTGTGGAGAGGTTCTCTCGGGTGACTTTTGGTGCGGGCAGGCACAGGCTCAATTCCCGCTGGTGGCGATATGATTGTGAGTGCGCATGGTCGTTTGTCTGTGTGTGCCCCACGGCTGACTGGGGACCAGTCTAGGGTGTTGTCTGCGTTTCGCCCGAAGTCAGCTGACTTAGGCTCCAGCAACCCCTGCATCCTTTGAGGATGCACGGTATGGAAGATGAATGAATACTCCACACACTGTTCCAAGATGGCTGCAAACGATCTCACTGCTGCTAGTTTTGCTAACCCCAATCCCACTGCTGACTTTCAGTTTCTCCCTGTGGTATGGCAAAACAACTAATCGATAAAGATAGATAAATAAGCAGCCTCTCGTGTAGTTGCTTGTATCTCAAATTTGTCTCGTATCTCAAAGCAAATATTTGGTTGGATTTTCCTCGTATCTCAAATTTCTCATGTTGGGGCACTTGTATGTCAAGGCATTACTATAATATTATTGTTTATTAATTTTATTTAAATAGTGAATATATAGTGGCATCTCTACATACGAAACAAATTGGTTACAGTTATAGTAACTTGAATTTTTCGTGAGCAGAGGCAAATTTTATATTGAATTAGCATCATTTGTTCCACAATCTTTAATACAACCCACTACAAAACTCTTATTAATATTACAATATTAAATATAACATGAGAAAGCCTTAATAAGCCATTAATATGAAACCAAAACACCTAACATAAACTTTCTCGCTTTCTTTTTCTCAAGAAATTGTAAAAGTATTTTTTTCAGAACAGTAATGCCTTACAACTACGATGGCTTTTCCAAAAGTAATAATTTATATTTTCCATCTCGATATTAAAGGGGATTGCATTTTCATTTTTCAGTTAATTTCTTTTCTCATCTGCTTAATTGACGGTGTTTAGATTCTCTGAAAGTAACCCCTGAATTTGTCATAACAGAGATGCGACTTTGAATTCTTATGTACAAAAAAATAACCGATGGACTTTTACCGTTGCCTGTGGAACATTTATAAAGCCAGTGCAGTGGATTACAGCGCAACTAGTAGATGGGTTTGTCGATTTCAGACTGGCGAAAGAAATGAAAATGATCAATCGTACACTGGGCGCCTATGCGATACCACCACTCCAGTAAACTCTGCGCCTGGACTAACTCGTATGCGCTGATCAGCAGAAATCTTAATTAAATGCCTGTGGAGTGTAATGTGGATGTTATTGTACTGATGTCATCCTAAGAATACAGCGAGTTTAGGGACCAAAAGGGCCATGGATTGGATGTCTGTCAGGAATTGTTGAATTGGTACAGAGAAAAAGATGTTGGAATCTTCGGTTAAACAGTTGACGGAATGTCACCATTCACGGGGCCCAGCCCAGAAAAAGGTGGTTCAAGATGCCGATATACCTTGATCAGCATGGATAAGTTGGTTGAGGTACAGTTTTGGTGTGTGCATGGGAATCCAGAGCGCATTCCGTCACTCACAGATCAACGGACCTATCTTCTATCTCTCCTAACTGCATCGGCTTTGTAAACGTTCAACAGGCGCCTGAGAATGTTGATCGGTTCCGTGCAATGCAGCATTTCAAGAAAATATTGCAGTAAAGCATTAAACTTGTAATGCATTAAACAATTATAGCCATTTCCATTTCCTGGTGGGTTTTATGTAAAGTATGTCTATCAAATTGCATTGTATTGATTCACTTCCCTTGCATCACGGTAAACCATGTTGGTTCATTTGACCTATTCTATTATCTAGTGTTTTTTTTAATCAGCCTACCATGCATATCTTTGGAATATGGGAGGAAACCTGAGTACCCCAGAAAACACATGCAGACCCAGGGAGTACATGCAAACACCACATAGGTGGATCGACCCGGATTTGAACCCAGGGGCCAGGGTGGGCAAACTATTCCACAAAAAGCTGCAGTGGGTGCAGGTTTTCATTCCAACCCATAAAGAGGCCAGCTTTTCATCAATCAGGTGTCCTTCAAGTGCAATCAGTTGATTGCAGTAAGGTGCTCCTTTGTTTTCCGCAGAAATCTCATTGGTTAAAGTGCCTTTGCTGGATCGGTTTGTACAAAAACCTGCACCCTGAGCAGCCCTCGAGGACCAGTTTGCCCTCCCCTGCCTTAGTAGAAATCGAATCAGGGGATTAAAGGGAAGTAATATTGATTAACTAGTATAAACATTAAAAAGTGTCATCACAATAAAGTATGCTATGAGAAAGTTGAGGCTGTTTTTTTTAGCAGAGGGGCTCGATTAATGAAAGACAGCCGTGGACAACTGCACCTACCAGATGTCACAAGGGCAACGTGGAATGGGTTACAAGGAGCCATAGAGTAGATGAGATCAGCCACCAGGACCAGACTTCACGGTGGCTGACTGCAGACTTAAGTCTTCGAATATGTCTGGGAAGGGCCAGGAACCTAATGAACTGCTGATCAATCGGAGGAAGATTCTCTCTTTTTCTATAGTAGGTATATAAAAGACTGTACAGTTCATAGAGTCTGTTAATCTACACATCTATGCTTAAAATAATGGTAGTAGAGACCTGTGACCGAACGATTCGCCGACGGACGTCTCGCCGACGGACGTCTCGCCGACGGACGTCTCGCCGACGGACGTCTCGCCGACGGACGTCTCGCCGACGGACGTCTCGCCGACGGACGTCTCGCCGACGGACGTCTCGCCGACGGACGTCTCGCCGACGGACGTCTCGCCGACGGACGTCTCGCCGACGGACGTCTCGCCGACGGACGTCTCGCCGACGGACGTCTCGCCGACGGACGTCTCGCCGACGGACGTCTCGCCGACGGACGTCTCGCCGACGGACGTCTCGCCGACGGACGTCTCGCCGACGGACGTCTCGCCGACGGACGTCTCGCCGACGGACGTCTCGCCGACGGACGTCTCGCCGACGGACGTCTCGCCGACGGACGTCTCGCCGACGGACGTCTCGCCGACGGACGTCTCGCCGACGGACGTCTCGCCGACGGACGTCTCGCCGACGGACGTCTCGCCGACGGACGTCTCGCCGACGGACGTCTCGCCGACGGACGTCTCGCCGACGGACGTCTCGCCGACGGACGTCTCGCCGACGGACGTCTCGCCGACGGACGTCTCGCCGACGGACGTCTCGCCGACGGACGTCTCGCCGACGGACGTCTCGCCGACGGACGTCTCGCCGACGGACGTCTCGCCGACGGACGTCTCGCCGACGGACGTCTCGCCGACGGACGTCTCGCCGACGGACGTCTCGCCGACGGACGTCTCGCCGACGGACGTCTCGCCGACGGACGTCTCGCCGACGGACGTCTCGCCGACGGACGTCTCGCCGACGGACGTCTCGCCGACGGACGTCTCGCCGACGGACGTCTCGCCGACGGACGTCTCGCCGACGGACGTCTCGCCGACGGACGTCTCGCCGACGGACGTCTCGCCGACGGACGTCTCGCCGACGGACGTCTCGCCGACGGACGTCTCGCCGACGGACGTCTCGCCGACGGACGTCTCGCCGACGGACGTCTCGCCGACGGACGTCTCGCCGACGGACGTCTCGCCGACGGACGTCTCGCCGACGGACGTCTCGCCGACGGACGTCTCGCCGACGGACGTCTCGCCGACGGACGTCTCGCCGACGGACGTCTCGCCGACGGACGTCTCGCCGACGGACGTCTCGCCGACGGACGTCTCGCCGACGGACGTCTCGCCGACGGACGTCTCGCCGACGGACGTCTCGCCGACGGACGTCTCGCCGACGGACGTCTCGCCGACGGACGTCTCGCCGACGGACGTCTCGCCGACGGACGTCTCGCCGACGGACGTCTCGCCGACGGACGTCTCGCCGACGGACGTCTCGCCGACGGACGTCTCGCCGACGGACGTCTCGCCGACGGACGTCTCGCCGACGGACGTCTCGCCGACGGACGTCTCGCCGACGGACGTCTCGCCGACGGACGTCTCGCCGACGGACGTCTCGCCGACGGACGTCTCGCCGACGGACGTCTCGCCGACGGACGTCTCGCCGACGGACAGTTCGCCAAACGGACGTTTCGCCAAAACGGGATTCATGTGCTCGCTCCGGCCCCGGATCGTGTGTTTTTCAACCTCGGCACAAAAAACAACACAATTAGAAACATCCCCACTTTTATTTGTTTGATAAAATAATAAATTAAACACTAATTTTTTCGGCGAAACGTCCATTCGGCGAACTGTCCGTCGGCGAAATGTCTTTCGGCGACTCGTCCGAGTACCGTAGAGACCCATTGAGTTGTATTTAAATATGCTGTCTTATGCAATAGATTGTTTAGACTTGAACGCCTCATTATTTGAATCCTTTTACAAAAACAAACATGCATGGATCCTTGAGTATTGCAGGGTCATTAGGTGGATTAAAACAGGTTCCTTTTCACCTCATAGTTTGAGAGTGGATCACAGAAGCTTGGGCTGACATGTCTGCTAGCACTTTTTGAGCTTTCGCTTATGAGCCTGACGGCGACGTATTTTTACTATGATAATGAGAGAGAAAACTGCGTGTTGTAATCACAGGCAAACTCAACTTTGTTCCCGATACCTTTTTCAAAAATCATGTTAGCATGCCTCCTAGCTTGTTTGCCTGTTACCACATCTTGCATGCTAGTCTATCATGTTTTAGTGTACTTACACGCTCCCTTATGGGGCAGCCAATAATATAGAGTGCCTTTTGCATGTGTTAAATACAGTAATGCCTTGACATACAAGTGCTCCGACATGCGGGGAATTTGAGATACGAGTAAAATTCCGGGTAAATATTTACCTTGAGATACGAGACACATTTTGAGATACGAGCATTCGAGACAGCTAGGAGGTGAGGCCGTGAGAGGCTACTTATGCTGCATCTCCCTCGTGCAAAGATCCCTACGAGCACTAGGCGGAGCGTTTCATTGTTTTTTTTTTGCGTTTGTCAGTGCAGAATTAAGGGAAACAATGGGTCCAAAGCAAGCTGGTGCAATGAAGGTTATTGCGAAAAAAAGGTGATGACAATCGATATTAATCACGAAATAATCAAAAAATCTAATAATGTAAACTGTAATGAGCTGGCACGCCAATACGTATGGAGAAGCAGGGATTATTATTAAACATCGTGGATGGTGAATTATAACCAATAATATGTTTCCCTAATGTAATATCCTGTTGTTTCATTTTTCTATCTATGGGAAACTTTGATTTGAGATACGAGTAAATCGACATACAAGCTCCTTCCCGGAATGCATTAATCTCATATCTCAAAGTGGGACTGTACAGAAATTGTACCCGCAAATGTGGGTAACAATTTTAAATCAGAGTGCTAGATCAACAGTTAACAAAAAACTCGTAACAATAATACATGGACATATTTTTCAATTGTTATATTTGTAATACTCACCATATAGGCAGCTCAGTCACAGAATTATGATTAATGTCCAAAACCTCCAGTCGACTGTTTTCACACACGCAATCAGGGACGGCGTCTAGCTTGTTCCTTTAAAAAAGCAGGGACAGTTTTAAATTTAACTCAAGACAAACACATTTTCAATTTTAATCTAGCACATTTTGTAGCGAGTCTTCATACCAGGACAAATCCAGAAGAGTCAGATTCTCTGGAAAAGGCTGTACCTCCACTTCTTTCAGCTCTAAATCATGAACATAGAATTCATTACTTTTACAATATTTAAAAGTGAATATTCCCACTAGACAAATCTAAAATATTTCCATCACATTTTCCACATTTTGCTTTGTCTTATTTCAAGTTGAAACATTTTTAAAGCCCCTTTATGATTACAGGTGTATTTGACAAAGGTAGGGTTGGATTAAGCTGGACAACCCTCTAACATCTGTGGAAACAGAATACAACTGAGCTGAAAATTGAGCTTGATGGCATAGGCTGTGACAACCAATGAGAAATCTAATTACGTAATGCATGTTTAAAAAATATTTGACACCTTCAATACAGGATGTGTATTTTGGAGGGGGAAAAATCCAAGATACATTAAGTAATTGTGAACTAAAGCTGTGCTATAACAAAAATGTTAATACTTTCTGAATGCACCATACCGTTGCGTGCTGCATGCAGGCTTTTGAGGGTGTGGCCGCAGACTCTAATGTGGGAGAGTCTGTTTCTGTCACAGTGGAGAATCTCCAGTTTACAGAGAGGTCTGACATCCAGCTCCTGTAGACCAGCATCCCTCAAGTCCAACCAGACAATGTGGGCAAGCTGTTTCATATCTCCTACTGTCACACTTTGAAGTCGGTTTAGCCTGTACAATAATGAAAAAATAAACAGTCGGAAATGTACAGATCACTTAACAATTGATCAAATTGATTTTTTGTTGTATTTCTTGTTCGAAAGTCACTACTATTGGAGTAATATGAACCATCGAAAGAATTGAGATATTTTGACAATTTGAAGCAATGTGGCTGCCACAACATCTTAAACCTCTGGTAAGAAAATTCTTATTTCTGTATATAGAAAACACCAGGTTCTCATCAAGATAGACTTATTTCTTCTTTCAAATTGAATGATTAGATTTTTTGCATTTACAAAGACAGCCATATTAGCTTCCTGGTGATATTGACCCTAATAATGTGCTGCTGTTGAGAGAAAATTGGTCAGGAAGGTGAAGATTCAACCAAGAATCACCAAAAAGAAATAATTAGAAGGTGCTGGAACACAGGTGTCAGTGTCCACAGTCAAGCGTGTTTTGCATCTCTATGGACTGAGAGGCTGCCGTGTAAGAAGGAAGCCCTTGCTCCAAAAGTGGCACCTTAAGGCTCAACTGAAGTTTGCTGAAGATCACATGGACAAAGATAAGACCTTCTGGAGGAAAGTTCTGTGGTCAGACGAAACAAAAATCGGGCTGTTTGGACACAATGCCCAGCAAAATGTTTGGAGGAAAAAAGGTGAGGCCCATGGCTACCGTCAAGCACAGTGGTGGTAGTATTTTGCTGTGCAGCTGTTTTGCGGCCAATGGAACTGGTGCTATACAGAGAGTAAATGGGATAATGAAGCAGGGTAATTACCTTCAAATTTGTCAAGATAACCTAAAGTAATCACGCTAAAGATAAGGTCTTGGCTCAGTTGGTTGTTCCAGCAGGATAAAGACCCCAAACACATCAAAAGTGGTGATGGAATGGCTAATTCAGGCTCGAATTAAAGTTTTTGACTGGCCTTTCCAAAGTCCTGACTTAAACCCCATTGAGAACTTGTGGACAATGTTGAAGAAACAAGTCCAAGTCAGAACGCCATCAAATGTAACTGAACTGCACCAATTCTGTCAGGAGGAGTGGTCAAAGATTCAACCCAAAGCCTGTCACAAGCTTGTGGATGGCTACCAAAAGCACCTAATTGAAAATGGCCAAGAGGCATGTTACCAAATATTAGCGCTGCTGTATGTATATTTTTGACCCAGCAGATTTGATAACTTTTTTCTTTTCACCCATATATAGTGGTACCTCGAGGTACGAGCTTGATTCGTTCCGGGACTGAGCTCGTATGTCGATATTCTCGTAACTCAAACGAACGTTTCCCATTGAAATGAACTAAAAACAGATTCATTTGTTCCAACCCTCTGAAAAAACACCAAAAACAAGATATCGTATTGGGAAAAAATGTTTTATTTCTTCTAATTCGCCATCTATATATAGAACTAAAATTAGACAGATTTTGCGGAGGGTAGACAGAGGGACAGAGGGGGCGGGGTGTCGAGTGGGGGAGACTTTTTGCATTGGTGAATCATAATATAACAGACAAATTTAAATGACCTTTGATTATGATGCAGACACAACCAAGAATACGTTTAATCTTACCTTATACTAAACTTAATTCAAATTTTGTTTTACATGTTTAAACATTTGTTCTCCCGGCCAGGTTGGCTGTTTGCCACACCTCCACCCTCACATTCACTATCGATGGGCTGTTTGCTTTTGTATTCCCTTCAAAATATTCCGAAAATGATGCACACAAATGTCCTCACAATAGGATCACGCACGGCCATTTGCCAACGAGAAGTAGTCTTTTATTAGCGATCGCTCCGCCAACAGGAACTAACAGGCTGTAAGTGTGTGTGTGTGGGGGGGGGGATATGTTTATGCACAATGCAATGTTCCGACATTACAAAGAGGGAGTTGCGACCAGAAAAATTACACGAGGGAGTTGCGGGGACAGATAGCCAGTGCCCCTGATGTTCTTATGAGCAGCCAACGAGAAGTAATATCTACTCCTCGTATTAGCGATCGCTCCGTATTTCGCGCTGAGTGACAGAAAAAAAAACATTGAGAAAAACGAACGCTCCGCCCAGTGCTCAGATATCTGTTATACACGAAAGAGAGAAGAAAAAGACAGTGTGATAGTATCATAAACAGCCTCTCAGGTTTAGGACATCTGGCTTTTTCATATCTTGATTTTTTTCTGGTATCTAGAGATAATTATTTGCTCAAAATTGTACTCGTATCTCGAAATGCTCGTATGTCGAGGTGCTTGTATGTCGAGGTACCACTGTAAAGTCATAAAATAACCAAACTTCATAAAGGTTTTTGTGACAAAGAAGTATCTGTTCCAATCTTTATCAGCAAAAATTCAGAGATGTAAAAATAACTGGAAACTCAATACAGCCATGACATTATGTTCTTCACAAGTGTATGTCAACTTCTTAAACCAGTAAATAAATCAAGCCAAGTTCTACAGTTTACCTGAGGTCAATGTGGCTAATGGATAACCACTGTAGTCTTTCCATGTCAAAGACAGAAATATGGTTTCCTGCCAGGCACAGTTTCTTGATGTCTTTCATCTTTTCTAGGACAGGGGGGATGCAAGTGAAACAGTTGAAAGTCAAGCCAAGGTAGATCAATGCCTCCAAGGACCCCAGTGCGGCAGGCAATGAATTGAGGAGGTTTGCGTCTAGATGTAGCGTCTGCAGGCTGCACACATAATGTCGGGGTTAATTGGCAAAAATGAAATTTTTTTTCCTCATTTTCTGTTGACTACATTCATTGGAGTGATCAACTCATTAAACCTCTGCATCGTGTTGATGGAAGTTCTGTCCTCTGTTTTTTTAACAAGGCACCAACAATTAATCAATAAAATCAATGAAAATCAATAATTAAATTTGTTCTTAATTTGTTTATCGATTATTGTCAGAAACTATTTGTGGGTGTACTCACTATGTATAGGGGAAATCAGAGGCATGTCCAATTTATGCTTTCTTTCACTTGTTACAATTTGTCTCCCTTTTTGCTGCGTAATTAGTTCAATACATTCAACACGTACTGGGAAAAAGGGTGCATGTAGAATTCAGTTTACAGCGGAAACAGAAAGCTTGCAAGTTATAGTAAATACGTATGTCATATATATGAGCATCATCTTGAGGCAGTCCGGTGGTAGAGTGGTAAGCGCATCGGCTTCGCAGTTCTCAGAATGAGGGTTCTTCCTGGGCGTGTGTTTTCGCCAGGTACTCTGGTTTCCTCTCACATCCCAAAAATTGCATACTAGACTAGTTGAACTTTAAATAGTTTGTCACGTCAGTGAATGGTAGTCTGTGTCCTTGTGCCCTACGATTGGATGGTCACAAAATCATGGTGTCCCCGCCTGGTACACGTAGTTGCTGGGGGTAGGCTGCAGAACCTCCCATGACCCTCGTGAGGATAAGCGGTACGGAAAAGGAATGCATGAATGTGCATTATTTAGCATTCTTTTTGGGAGCCCGTTTGTTCGTTATCTGCCAATTTGTGTACTCACACATATATTGAGGACAGAATAGGCAGTATGCACCTAATGTCCAATTAATTGTTTAATCAATCCCTGATTAGTCGATAAGGTAAATTATCGTTAATTGCATCTATACTTTGTGGAGTGCCCAATACATGCAATGTTAAGAAAACAGATAAAAATCTGAAATTGTTTTAGTCAATGCAACCACAATATAGACTAGTAAAGCAGGCAAGCGCGCACTTCCGTTGAACATTTCAAAGTATGTCATGTTCAAAAGAAATGCAATTTTGCAATTACTCACATGTTTCAGATTTTACACATGATAGCTTTTAAGTGATCGCCATGAGGAAAAATCTGATTAGAAAAACATAACATAATTTGGCAATTTGCAAACTGCAGGACGGTGAACATTTTTGATCAAATCAATGTTTGTGATGGGTTCAAATAGAACAAAAAGCAAATGACGGGTTTTCACATAATTAATATTTAACACTAAATTAGCTTTCATATGACATACATGCGAATAGCCAAAAAATATATTTTTTTTAAATATAATCGTGTTTTTTATTTATTTTATTGCATTTGAAAGAGTAATTTATTAGAGTATGCGGTCACATTGGTGGTTTGATTTGTTTTAAAAAAAAGATTATCTGCTATTGGCAATTATTTGAGACAATAAATTGGCCCTAATGGCCCAGATCTGAAATATTTATAATTTAAAGTTTCAGAAAACATTTTTTTAAATCACAGTAAATGTACTATTACTGTGAAGGCATTCAGTTTGTCCCAATCTATTAAGTTTATGCCATAACATTCAGTTTCAATTGGATGCAGTCAGTTAATGACCAATGCAACTTAAATACAATGAACATTTAAAGAAGAGAACACATTAAAAACATATTTGTTTAAAAAAAATTTACAGACGAAAATTTCAAGTACGCATGTTAGTAGACATCCCTTCCTTTGAGACCTATTTTATAAAAACTTACAAAGACTAATTTCACATGTTCGTTAATTTGGTACTGAAGCTTGATTTAAAGGAAAACATGAATCCAAACTGCAGTACAAATCAATAAAATTGCTTCAAAATTTTAAACATGGGATCAAATTGAAGAATGTTCCGTCATCCTTCACCATCCAACTGATGGGGACTTCATCAAAATGATGCCATTGGGTAGTGAAAAATAAGAGGCAGCTGACAACGATGAGGATGAGGATGAAGAACAGTCGTTATTTAAGAAATCTGCAGATATTCATTATGGCACGGAGTTTGCAACAACGTCTACAGGAGATTGAAGACTATGGTCTGAAGATTCCATCAATGATACAATGCCTCAAATCTGACACAGAGGACTTGGGCTAGATTTTTATTGTTTTTATGACCTGATTAAATCTTGTAGGAGAGTAAACTGATTAAGTGTCTGTCTGTTCAACTCACGTGTACATGTTTCCAACTTCCACAGGAAGGGATGCAAGGCAATTTCCTGACAAGTTCAGTTCAGTCAGTGAAGAAAGGTCACATAGGGCCAGCGGGAACTCCGGCAAGGCATTATTTGACAAACTGAGAGTTCTTAGTTTCGAAAATCTGCAACGAGTTTAACATAGTATGGCAGAGCTAAAATCAATGATCTCTACAAAATGCTGCATTTAGACAAACAAGGGTAATGGTGATACTTGACAGGACTGCATTTAGAAAAACTTTTCCAATAAAAAGATGATAACGCTGGGACTATAAAAACTCGGAAAAAACGTCAATGAAAGTGAAAATGAATAAGTCATTGGTACTTGTACTATGGTGGGCGATCAAGAGTTAAAAGAAAACCGACTTAGTAAGAAAAAAAAGACATTTGATATCCTAGCAAGAAGAAATGATTTAAAAAAAATATATATATTTTATTAGTTTTTTTTTTGTTTGTTTGGGTTTTTTTTCCTGTCATAACGGCTATCCTCTCATTTTGACAATATATATGCCTTGAAAACTCACCTAGTAAGTGCTGGAATCCCTTTGTGCATGGACATGAAGTTATTTTTTAGATAAAGATGTGTAAGATCGTGGCTGTAAAATAGCTGAGTAGGTAATTCCTCTAGACTGCAACATGACAAGTCAACCGAGTTCACCCTTTGTGACATGATCTGATTCGACAAAAAGACAAAACAAGTGGATTCAGTGATTGCTAAGTCCAATGTTATGTAAATCAAAATTGTTTTGAAAGATTAAAGAAAGGTTAGAAGAAACTTTCAACAAATATTGTGAAAGGAAAGTTTAATACTTTTGAGGCTGTTCTGTGCCAGCAGAGGTACTCTGTGTAGGATTCATAGCTGATGTAGTAGGTCTTGCTCTGGGGACCAACAGAGCTAAGTGCCAAACAATGGTTGTGTCTCTTTACCTCCTCCACCTATAAACAAAACACACATGCGGAGTTATTTGTATCGCAGCATCATTTCTTAATAGAAGCCATTGTAATGTCTAAATAACTACCGCATTTTTTCACATACAAGCCATATTAGTAACAGAAAAAGGATGACTGAATCAAGGGTACGGCTTACGTGCACAAATTAGACTTGACATGCATGAAACTGCAAGGTGATGAAGACAAAACGCCATAACGCAAGACAATGCAGCCGGTACGGTCATTTTTTTCAAAATAGAGAAAAGACAAACAGATAAAACACTAAATAAAAATTATTTTCATGTCTATGAATGAATTTCAAGAAAATCGACTTTATCTTTCATAAAACGTGAAAACCCCCACTTAGTTGTGCCTGCCATTGCTAGCTCAGGGCGCCACCATTTTACCTTTTACCGGTAGTTAAACGTGCTATGACTGGCCACACACGAGTAGCCCTGATACATGTTTGTAGTGTTTACCATGTCAGCATATCTCAATAGTTGTTAAGGCTGATCGAAGTTCTTGCGGTCAATCATTAAAATATCAGCCTTGATACCTGCGTAATGTGTAACTTATCCTATTATTGCTTGATGATTACGGAAGGTTTACCAAAACCAGATGGGTAAGGACACACTCCTTGGGTGTACTGCTCACGTGACTCCTTTTTTTAATTCGTCCAGGTACAGGCAACACCTTTTCGGAAATCCAGCAGATGATTCTTTTGAGTCATACAGTATCTTTGAAAAACCATGTGCGATGATTTTTCTAAAGATTTCCCTTCAAAGTAGCATATTTGAACTCACTATTAAAATCATGAATATTCAGGTGAAAATTGAGAATCAGGGGGCATCTTATACGAGAAATCGTAAATTTTCAACGATTTTAAGGCAATTTTAAGGGTATGGCTTATAGAGGTGGTCAATATGTGAGAAAATACTGTTGTTACGACTCTACCTGGTGGTAAGATGTACCACCAAAAACCCGACCAATGAGGAGACAGAAACACAAGGGAATTAACATTAAATGATAATTTGATAACACCAACCTCAACAGAAAACCATGACTACGGGACACAAGCAAAGGAACTTAAGTGGCACCCTTAAATGAAAAAGGTAAAAAATGCTATTGGGTAGTGAAAAAGAAGAGGATCAGGACAGGTGTTCAAATGAACACCCCAAAATACAGGAAATAAGGACTAATGGTGTCCAGTCCATGTGACTTTTCTGGCTGTCATTAGCAATAAAATTGTGGCTTCGGGCATTATAATGACAAGGCGGGCATCAACTCCAGTACAGTATCTCATTTCATGGGAAAACAATGAAGGAATTAAACTTTGAGAAGGAGGTAAAGTAGCCTGTAGAGCTCAGATAATAAGACATTTACCATATTTTATTGCATAGAAGCAAGTTGTCTCCACGTATATGCTGTACCCCTAAAATTGCCTTAAAAGTTGAATTTTACAATTAATCTTGTAGAAGACGCCCCCTGAATGTCAATGTCAGCCCCAAATTCATGTTTTTAATTGGAAGAACAAATCTGTTATCTGAGAAAAATCATCATACATGGTATTTCTAACTTACTGTATGAATTGAAAGGATCATCTGCTGGATTGCACATTATTTGAGTCAATATCACAGGAGGTTAATATGAGAGAATTAAGAAATTACAATTTTCTTACCAGAAGTTTAAGATGTTGTGTTGGCCATATTCCTTATAATGTCGCAATATCTCGATTCTTTCGATGGTTAATGTTACTGCAATAGTTGTCACTTTCACAAGAAAGAAAAAATAAATTAAAAAATCAAAGCGGAATTTTGTTTTATTTCATAATCACAAATGTACAATCACACAGCTAAGCCTTCAAAATATTTGCACAAGTAAGTTTTTTCACATTTTATGCAAGATACATTTTTTCTTGAATTGTATTCATAGATATCAAAATACATTTTGTTTAGCGTTTCTTTATTTATTTTGAAATAAATGACCATATCAGACGCATTGTCTTGCATTATGGCATTTCATCTTTGTCAGTTTTTTGCATGTCAAGTCTAAATTGTGTTTATATAAGCCGAACCCTGGATTCAGTCATCATTTTTTTTAGCCACAAATATGGCTTATATGCGAGAAAATGTGTTAGTGTCTATATAAAACAACCCAAAACACAGCAATTAATTTGTAAAACGCTGACAGCAAAAGTGAGTAAACCTCAAGTGAAAATCTCAGAATTAGGCTAGAATTGGGACTAATTAGGCATTTCCTGCGCTGTGTATTGCGAGTAGGTAGTGTAACTAGGTGTTAGGTGTGTTTGGGGCGCAGATTTATTAAATTATTAATAATTATTATTTAAGGTTGTCAATTTGGTTGTCACTTTCATAATGGTCACTGGAAGTTCAACATGACACCTAATGGCAAAGAACGCTCTTAGGATCTGAAATATATGTATATTATTCTGATGAATCCACCTCAAATAGTGAGGCGGGCCTTCCTAGGTGGGCGCAAAGCTATACCTGGAAGCTTGTGACACAAGAAACATACTTTTCGACGGACTAGAAAAAGCGTCATTGCACATTCAATCGGTTGATAGCAGTGGCTCGCTCACTGTCAGAGTTCGCTCAGGGAGTTATGCAGAGGGGTTGTACTCGCCTGACTAAACATGGGATATAAACATGTCGGGTAACAAAACAACCTACGAAACACCATTGTCTATTATAAATGAATGAGTCAAAACATAGGCTTTGTTCTTTTTTTTTTTTTTACAGTTTAAGGACGGTCAAAATTGTTGAAGAAGGCTGGCTTTAACATGAAGCCAGCCAGTCAGCAGCATCTCCACACATGCGATGCGTGCGAACCCTAGCACTACCAGCTTCTTTTTTTAAATAAGAATGTTCAGGAAGGCATTCTAATAAGCGCCAACAACAGCCCCCTGCCCGGCCGGACTTAAATGGAATCGTTTTGCCATCCTCGTCGGCCAAAATGCTGTTTTCGGACAAGGCTGAATCCATCCGCCGTAATGTCAACGCAGCTCGCATTTCTAAAAAAAAGAATCCCCCCTTCGCTGGTGCTCTCTGCCATCCAATTCATCAAGAAGTTTAATATTCAAATAATTGCCACGGCGTAATGTAGCACGGAGCTCGCATTTCTGATAAAAAAAAATAAACAAAATCCACCCTCACACGGGCCCCCGGCCTTAAAAAGCTCTATTTTTTGATAAAAATGATGGCACCTGTTGTCCGCTATTTTTTTTCCTCAGCTGAGTGACTTTGACCTTTTTCTGTCTACCGCCATTTTCCTAGTAGCAAGCGAAAGAGACGAGAGTGGCTTCCGCTTGTGTTTCACTGTGGATTTTCACATTTTTATGAACTTTTTTTTTTTCAGAAAGAAAATCTGCGTTGTAGTGAAACCGTGAAAATTGAAGCCGTGAAGTGAAGAAGGATCACAGTACATTATATTTAGATATAAATACGTTAGTCTTTTCATATGCTTATAACTGTAATATTTGATAAATACACTTCTACACTAATAGTATGTGTACTTGTATTTTGTATAGGTACGAAAACATGTAGTATGGTAGTAATAATAGGAGTAATCCTACTTGGCCGTTTTTAAATTATCGCGGCCATGTCTGGGAATTATTCACGATATTCGAGGGATTACTATTCTATTTATCGCACAATAAATCAAAGTAGGAACAGTCATTTTCAAGCATGTGATCGTGATGTGCGTGTGTCAACTTTGGTCATTGATTAAATGAGACTAAACTTCAAATCTCATGTTCATTGGTTCCCAACACCAACAGAACCAAAATTCAGACATACAAGAAAAAACACACACATCGGCATTGGAGCGGCCCGGTCTAGCAAGTGGTTAGCGCGTCCCTCTCACAGCTCAGGGGTCCTGGGGCCAAATCCAGGTCATGTCCATCTGTGTGGAGTTTGCATGTTATCCCCAGGCCTGTGTGGGTTTTCACCAGGTACTTCGGTTTCCTCCCACATTCCAAAAACATGCACGGTAGACTGATTGGAGCTATAAATTGCCCCTAGGTATGGTTGTGAATGAGCATGGTTGTCCGTCTCCTCGTGGTCCAAAGTGGTTCAGAAAATGAGATGAGATAGACATTACACATTGTGGAGGGATAACTTACTACATTGAGGTTAATGATGGTAGAAAACTTCTTAACCAATTTAGCTTGCTATGAAAAAATGATAGTCTTATCCAAAACGGAATCCAAACGGTTAAAAGGTGACCCTTTAAACATGGAAACTCGCTGGTTTCCAGCACTTATAAAAATAGTGAATAATTAAAAGTTGTACAAAAGACACAATATATCGTATTTTTCGGACTTTAGATTGCACCTGAGTATAGCAGGTAATTCAGATCACATTTATGTATTAATGTTGTTACTATACATATAGGCCTGTGTTTTATTTACGATTTTTTTTTATGGGACTTAATGTCACATTCAGAGTGGTTTATTATAATATACCATATATTGAACTTTTTAATATATTTATTATTTTAAGAATTAACATTATTGCATTTGAATGGGTAATTTATTAGAATATGCTGTCACAAAAGTGGTTAAATTGCTTTTAAAAAAGGTGACAATATTGCATATTGACAATAATTTATGAGACAATATCTTGCAACGGGTCTAACTTTATAGATGAATTAATTTAATTTGATTTTAGCTCTAGCTCGAGGAGTGTTTAATGACTGATGCATGGCCTACTTTGTAATGCATTAAGCAAAGAGCTGGCATGAAACATTTATCTGGTGGAACCAATGTTCAAAACTAACCTGGCATGCAAATGGCATGTTCCTTCTATTTAATTCAAATTCACAATTCAAAGCATGCTCGGATCACTTACCTTCCCTCCAATAAGAGGGAGTATGTGGATCTTGCCCAGGTTGGCGTGTTTCACAGATGACACAATAAGGCAAGTGCCACTCAGTGTGACCTGCCGTTTTGACCAGCGGTTTACAGGCAGCACCAACTTCCCTTTACGCACATTGAAGATGCCAGAAAGCTGCAAACGGTCAGAAACTCCCACACTTCGAGGCTTACCTGTGAACAAAAAAAAGAAAGTCACATTACTAAGGATGCACTGATACCACGGTTCGTTTTTCCTGGCTGGCTGATTGGCTAAATCCAATTACACTAATTATATTTGAGCAATCACTTATCTCAAGTAGTCATACTTTGAAATACTTTGAATGTACGAGCTTAATTTGTTTTTAAAACGACTGACCTCGTATGTCAAGCCAATCCCAGCTGACTTCAGGCCGTAGGCGGAAAACAGCCTGAATCGATAGCCAGCTTATCACAGGGCTAGTGGATCCAGACAACCATTCATTTTACCACAAAGTCAGAAAATTTCTCTTAATTTTTTTTTCGGATTTGTGCTGTTGGAATGGTGGCTGCTTCTCCCTCAGCCACCTTCTCATTGAATTCCTCATGCATTGCCGAGCATTGCATCAACTACTGCTTCGTTGAGAGTTCTTTTTGGTGGCCCTCGACCAACTCGTCAATGTCCTCCTTACTGACCACAAGCCCCAACCGCCTGCTTCCGCAACTCAATTTTGCCCACTAAGTTCAAGCACACAATGACGAACGGCGGTAAAAAAAAATAAAAAAAACAGGGAGGTGTTATGAGACAGCCAACGAGAGCCTAGTAGAGTGTAGTGAAATTGTCAAGCAAGAACCAGTGCATCTACGAAAATGTGTACTTAGTAAACTATACACCCTGCCACATTGATATCTTTACCTACTGTTCTGCAGGGTGTATTTAAGGACCAGTCTCCTGACATTCAATGTCAGTTTGTCTGCGAATCAACCTGTTCCAGTTCGCTGGCCTACTTTGACTGATCTTTGTTTTAAATGTATCCTGCTCGATTAAACCTGCTCTACTGACCACTCGCCTGCTTATTCACTCTTTTCCTATGCCTGCAGCCTGCTCAACTGACTGTCAGTGTTCGCATTTGGTTCTCCTGTCCCATGCCCAACATAACTTTAGCTACCAGAAGGGGACTGTTATCCTCAACGGGAACAGGAGTCTGGGTACTCATCTGCATCATAAAGAAGAAGGGCTGGCTTGATCCAAAGTGGGAAGGTCCCTAGGACGTGGTGCGAACTGAACCGATGGCCTTGAAAATTCAATATTAGTCAATTTCAGTTATTTTTTTATGGATTTTTCCTTATGAAATAATCGTACAATTATTAGCTTGATCTGAGTGATCTGTACAGAACCAAAGTCATGAGGAAGTTTCTGCACAGGAGCCTTACTATCAGTGACGTGCGCTAGGGCTATGCGCGAATAGCGAGTAGATCGCAGACATGAGAAATTAGAATAAATTAAAATGCTTTTCCATTTCAATATATTTTTTGGTGTTTTTTTCAGAGGTTTGGAACTAATTAAATAAATATTTCTATTTCTAAACTTTTATTTGAGATACGAGTAAATCGACATACAAACTCGGGCCCGGAACGCATTAAGCTCGTATCTCAAGGTACCACAAATAAATGAAATACAATTATTAGTTACTAAATTGTGAAAGTAAATACTTTTATTTACTTTTTAAAAATAATATAAAATATTTGTCTGGCTACCAATTTAGGGTGGCACTTGCTTAGTGCCCATTGTTCGTTGGGATAGGCTTGTAATGGCAGTGGCAGATCGTTATTTTTAAAGTTGATAGTGATATAATATATAAATAATCCCTCGAATACCACGACTTCAACTCTCGCAGGGTCAATATCCCGCAGATTTTTTTTCTGGGAAAAAAAGTTCATAAAAATGTGAAAATCCATGCTGAAACCTGCAAGCGGAAGCCACTCCCATGTCTTTCGAGTGCCACTGGAAAAATGGCTGAAAACAAGTGGACTCAGAACTGAAGAGAAAAAATGGCAGGCAATGGGCGGTGGCCATCATTTTTTAAAAATATCTATAGTTTTCTATGCGGCCGGCTGGTGCGATGAAGGCGGATTTTTGGAAAAGGATGCCGGACATTTTTATTCGTGATGCCACTGGCTAGCTTCATGGAAAAGCAAGCCTCAATCAGCAATTTTGACCATCATCATGGTTTAAAAAACAAAAAAAAAGTTCATATTTTGACAGATTTGTTTATAGCAGACAAGTGTTTTTTAAGTCGTTGTTACCTGACATTAATCAGGCGTGTACAGTAATCCCGTTAATATCGCGGACAATCGACCCATGGCCCAAAGAAGACAAAGAACTAAAACTCTCTTTTACCTGTATTTTTTTTAAATGTATATCAAGCAGAAAGGAATTATTTTCACTGCGAGTATTTAAAGTGGTTACATTTTTAAATATATACATTATATTTAGATATGAATAAATTAGTATTTTGACAATTTCTGTATAGTTGCGAAAACATGTATTGTGGCACTAACTACAATATTCGAGGGATTACTGTACTTCTTTATTCTATTTTTATTTACTTTGTAAGTACTCACCAAAGTAGAAACAAATTAGGCTGCAAATGCCTGGATTCATTCCCTCCTGCTGCACCCTCCATGGGTTTTCAAAGCCCAAATTGGTAAGGTACTCATTCAATAGTTGCAGAGGGCGCTCATGGTCTCGTAGACGTCGCACAATCCCCCCATGCAGCTGAACAAAAAGAGCGGGAGTTGGACTAGAATTGATTGACTCAAGCCAACCTTTCCTCACTGTGGGGATCTCCGGGTCATGCTGCACTGATGCTTGGTTGCTCAGGGGCCGGTTCTGAGAACTGCTGCAGCCTTTGGAGGGATGTTTCATTAGTTGAGGTGAATCATTTATCTCACTATCAACAGCCGTAATGACATCTGACGTGCTTTTTAACTGTTCGGGACCATATGAGGGCGGGTCTGCAGAGTGTGTTGGAGAGGTAGTAAAGTCAAGTTCATCAGACGAGCTCTCAAATGGGTCAGGTCCCTCTGTGGCACTGTCGCAATGTTGGCTCAATGCTGAAGAGTCTGTACCCAATCCTGTGCCTTCACTAAGGGAGTCCTGCTGCGGTGTACTTCTGCATTCCCCAAGGCTGAAGTCTTCGCAAGTACTATTCTCCATGTCTGATCCAGAGTGTGCACCATAACAGTCAGTGACAGGCAAGTTCAATTCCAAACCAATGCCCTTGAGGCAAACTTCTGATGAGGAGTTGGTTGCCATTTTCCCATGTAAAATCTGGGTATCAAAAAATTGTTTTGTCCGACAGGTAGACTCATTTTCTTTCATCTTAACGTCTTTGGGATCGGATCCATCACTACTAAAGTCATCCATCTGTCCATTCTTATCTTTACAAATATACCTAGTAGCAATAGTTTCGCAATGTATTCTTACGACAGCTTCAGGTTTACTTGCTTGCAGCTTGCTGACCACCTGTGCAGCCGTAGTATCCAGAGTACATAACACCGGTCGCGGGTGAGATGGTGTGAGCCAGTCGTGGACGTGAATACAGCCCCTTTTAAGGTCTGATGTCACCCATCCCTTATCAGATGCCTGAAGTTGCTTTAACTGCTTCTGCCTCAGGAAGGTTTTTCTATCCAGACTAAGGGTGCTAAGCGGGGAGGCTGGAGGAGCAGGACTGGCTACCTCCGACGGGGTCACTCTCGATGCACAGCCCAGGGACAAATTCCTCTTGTGGCGTTGGCGTCTCTTGCTCAAGGAGTTGGAAGTACTGCTGTTGACTGGTGAAATATTGTAAATGTTAACGGTTTTCACAGCGGGGGTATTGATATTCTTAGCCCCACTGCTGATAGCGTTAGCAGCTTGGTTTTGGTAGATACCATTCCTGATGGCGATCTGGAGAAGGGAGGTGGCCGCGAGTCCCTTCCCCAAGAGTTTGGGCTCAGCGCCTCCACCCTCATCTTCCCCAATGGATGGTCGCTTTCCCATCGATAAGACTGTCAATCCGCTTGATTTCAGGTGGGCGCCGTCATTATTGCACTCTTGCATCCACTGAGGTATTTCCGAAGTTGAAAGAGCCCTAAACTCCTGTTCCTTGACACGTTCCATCCCCGAAGAAGCGCAGTTAGTGAAAACGGCCAGCGGGTGAGGACTAGCCTGGGTTAGCCTTTAGCTCCGACTGCTATCCTCCCTACAAAATCAATGTAACTTGTCGTTAGCCATGCTTAGATACTGCGTAATTCCTCCAAATATTTTCTACGCTGCTTCATCCCATTGCTTTTGCCAGACCCCCTAGTTCACCGACAAGGGCGAACTGTCTTGTTGAGACAGTAAAGACATAAAACGGGATTTTATGTTGTCGTCATGGAAGCCAGCAGCGTACCGCAAGCCTTGCCGTGGAGACGAATGAGTGACGGTCTGCCGCCAGGGCGGGTCTCATTGCATACAATTCATGGTGCATTCAGGCTCAATTTGATGCTCCGGGAATTACACTCTTTCTCTGTTTTGTTTTCATTCATTCATTCCTTTTTTATGTGCAGCTTATTCTCAGAAGGCTCGCAGCGATGCTGGAGTTTTATCCAAGGCAACTCTGGGCACAAAGCGGTGAACATCCTGATATGGATTTCCAGTCAATCCCATGGCACACAGAGGCCGAGCCATTCACACTCATACCTAGGGAGATTTTATGTGTTCCATCCTCCTACCACGCAGGCCAGTTGGATAGCGCGTCAGCCCACAGTTCCTAACTCAAGAGTTTGATCCCTTTCTGTGTAGTTGACATTTTCTCCTCAGGTTTCCCTGGATTTTCTCTGGGTACTCCAGATGTATGTGCGGGGAATCCAAAGTAGACCCGAGGAGAAGATGCAAACTCTACACAGAAATGTTGCAAACCTCCAGGGAATGAACAGTAGATCTCAGAATTGTGAAATTTACGTGCTAAACTGCAATCCACCGGTCCAATCTAGTCAGGTTACATATAGCCTTTAATCATGACTCTCAATTGGCGTCAACAGCCCTTCATTGACTGGCTTGGTTTGGACCCATTGTTTTTCCCGTAATTTTGCACTGATCAATGCAATAAAAGCAACCTGTACAGCCGCTGCTCGTAGATATCTTTTCGTGTGGGTGATGCGGCGAGAAACACAGCGATGCTGTTCTCATAAGCAGCCTCTCGCATACTTGGCCACTTAGCGAATGCATCTGGAACCGTCTCGTATCTAAAGGCAGAATTTTTGTCAGAATTTACCTCGTATCTCAAATTTCTCGTATGTTGGGACACTCCTATGTCAAGGTATTAGGTCAACAGTCCTTGGCACGAGGACTCGGTGACTTCCTATGACCCCGAGTTCTCTTCAGACAATTTGAAGAAGCTCACATAAAAAAATGATTAAATGCACACACATAATAGTACTACAGAATAAACAGAAAAGATCTTTTTCATATCTCGAAGCACTCATTTGCATACAAAAAGTTTGCGTAACCCAAACATTTCGTACCTGGAGGAATTTGTAAGCAGATGTATCACTGCATAGGAGAGGCCATTATTTAAAAATTGGATGGGGCGCTGTTGAGCTAGTTTTAGTACGATGTTCCCGTAAGGCACATCATGAGTTCGTTGGATGACCGGGAACATGTAGTATGCAAAATTTTGTGGCCGTAGGCACTTTTTAAAAGCCAGATCAAAGTAAAGTAGTAAAAATACAAAACCTGTTTGGAACTGGACAGGAAAAAAAAGAGAAATCCTATTTGTTAGCAGTGTCAAGTTTATAAAAAGAACAACTCTATACAACCCGCAAGGGTTAGTCCAGGGGTGGGCAAACTCTTCGGCCCAGGGGCCTCATTGACTTTAAAAATTTGACAGATGGGCTGGATCAACACGAGATATGATACATATAATAACTGCATCCTTCAACAGTACATATGAAACCTAAACAGAAAAAAAGAATTAAGTATTAACATACTCATCACTCATTAAAGTAAAAAGTATAAAGTAAAGTAAAAAGTAATGTATTAAGAAATATTTAAATGTAATTTTAAATAACAGAGGGGCAGTAAAACATGAAAAACAAATAAGAGTAGACAGAGCTACTGCCACTGGCTTCTGCGTTCCGGCGCCATCTTGGGAAAAAAATAAAAACATTATTTGGACATCATCGGCGGGCCCGATTGAAAAGCCTAACGGGCCACTTGCCGCGGGCCATAGTTTGCCCATGTCTGGGTTAGACAATTATTAAGTCATGTATGTTTGGTGCACACACATTAGTAAAGGCAATTTATAGCATTTGGAAATTACGGGTAAAAAATGGTCAAGGTCATTTTAAACTTCCTGTTGAATCCGCTCCCCTAAAACCGTTAAAAAAAGAAAACAGAGGAGTCTGACACTTGAGCAGTTATTCTGAATTCCCGAACTTCGCTTGTGACAAGATTTAAATATCAGGAGCTGCTGGCCATCGTCCAGGCAATGCAGGAATGGAGGCACTAGTTAGAGGGGCGCCGTTCCAGATCTTCACAGACCACAGTAACTTGGAATACCTTAGGCTTAGGGCCTCCAAGTCTCCAGAGACCCAACGAGCTGGAGTGCTGAAGTGGGGCCACGCATACAACATTGCCTGCCACCCAGGTTTTTCCTGCACGTTATTCCTGGTATCTCTGCGGTTTTGGTGGCCAGGTCTTTGAAAGGATCTGGTGGACTACGTTGCAACCTGTTCAGTTTGCGCCCGGGACAAGTCTGTGCATCAGGCACCAGCAGTATTGCTCCGCCCCTAGTCGGTCCCGTCCAGTCCGTGGTCCCATATCTTTATCGATCCATGACAGATATTACCACACAATACAGGCACAACCCACCTTCCATCTCTACGATATTGAAGCAAAAAGGAAGCATTAATAATGACGACTTCTTGGGATGGCCGATCTGTACTGAACGACAAGATGGAGAGACTGTTACTCCTTTGGAGTTATAGTTAATGGTAAGTTGTTTAGATGTGTCTATACGCACATATTCGTATGTTAATTATAGCATCCTCCTTACACTTATGCGCCCGCACAAATAGGAAATATTTTTGCATGTTTGTTATTCATTTGAGTACACTGATAAATACTTTTCTGATCATTTCCTTTAATTATTTTTGTTACACTCCTCTTCCATCCAACATTTATTTTGTTTTGTCTAGTTCCTCATGTTTTTGAGAATCGTGGAATGCAGTCGTACCTCTAGTTTTGTCTCTAGGTACAACTTTTTCAGGTTACTTTTCATATGTGCACTGAGACTTGTTTTGAAATTTTCGCGGATGCACTGTTTCTTGCCTAACAATTTCTCTACACTCTACTGGGCTATCGTTAGCTGTCTCACAACAGCCCTCCATGTTTGCCTGCTTATGATTGCCTAATGTTTGCTTCCTGACACTTGTGGAATGCGCATCAACACGAATAGATTTTGCAGGTTTATTAATTTAAATGGCTTATTAAATAATTGTATGATCAAGTTGTTCGCCAAGGGGGCGTTTGGTCAAATGGATAGTTAGCCGAACGGATAGTTAGCCGAACGGATAGTTAGCCGAACGGATAGTTAGCCTACCGGATATCCAGCCGACCGGACGTTGCGCCGCGCGCGCTGGCCCCGCTCCCGGACGTGTGTGCACATGTTTTTCAACCTCGGCCCATGGGCTATATACGGTCCTTTACAGATAACATTCATTTAGGAATAACAAAGGCATTCAGAACAGAAGAAACAGTAGAAAATAGTAGAAATACTACTCCAGAAAAATAATGTTTATTTCCTAAAATAGTGGGAAATAATTTTAAATTAAACTAGAAGTAAAAGTGTGCTCCATGGCACGGTATTGTTCTCTAAGCCTCTCTGGTCTGTCCAAGGCACTTAGTATTTAGAAATATGTCCAGCGGGAGAGCAGTACTCACAAAAAGCTAAAACTCAAAGACATACGATCTCCTATTTTCTAAGATTAAAAAAAGGCTGTTTAAAAATAAAAAGCAAGTAAAATGATTATCTTTGTACTGGATCTTGACTAATTGGCTGGCTATCCGTTCGGTTAACTATCCATTCGGTCAAACGCCCCCTCGGCGAACTGTCCTTCGGCCAAATGTCCGTCGGCGAAAACCTATTTCGCCGAATCGTCCGGTCACGTTGGCTCCTTCTACCTGCGTTTTACAGTCAGTAATTCTACCATGTGTCATGCTGAAGTCACACTTGTGCAATGTTCAAATGTCTGGTGGTTTGGTCAGCTTTAATAATACTTTCCTTAAAAATGAAAATCAAAATGTTAGGCGATAGTGGATATGCTACGATGAATCTAACCTTGTGTAGTTACTACAAGGTTTAGACAAGGGGTCTCAAACTCGCGGCCCGCGTCTTAATATGCAAGGTTAATGTCCGTGCGGCCCGCAATATTGATATGAATGACACAGTGTTCGGAGCTGGATGAACCAATCACGGTGAAGTATGCGGCTCTGGAGGGCGGGACATTGGCCGGGCTGTCCAGTGCCTCGCTCACTCACTCATTCATTCCTCCAATCAGGTGGGCAGAGGAGAAGCCGTGGAGCCGATCACGCCGCTCGGCCGTAATCCAATACGATCGGAGAGCGAAAGTGCCCATGCGCCACAGACCCGCGCGACTGAAAGTCAAACGTCAAATCAAAAGTGAGCATGCGTCACAGAACCGCGCGACTGAAAGTTAAAAGTTCAATCTGAGACTCATTCCAAGTGTAAACACATATTACAGCCCCGGAGATTTCTGTTTCAAAGCCTGCCGTGAAGAGAAAGGTCAGTGATGAGCACAAACAGTTTCAAGAAAAGTGGGGAGTGCAATATTTCTTTGTTGAGCACAGAGGGGCACCCCGACGTGTCTCATTTGCACTGAAAAAGTTGCGGTCCACAAGGAATACAATTTGAAACGTCATTATGCTACGAGACATGCTGAGGAGTACAACAAATACCAGGGAGATGAGAGAGCCAACCAGGTTGACAGTCTTAAAACAAGTCTTCTGAGGCAACAGGGTTTTTTCAAGAAGGCTACAAAAGAAAGTGATCCAGCAGTCGGAGCTAGCTATGCCGTATGTGAGCTGATTGCCAAGGCAGGCAAGCCATTCACAGAAGGTGAATTTATCAAAAAGTGCATATTACAGGCTGCACATATTGTCTGTCCAGAAAAAAAGTCAGTTCAACAACACTTTCTGCCAACACTGTGGTAGAGCGCATTTCTGAACTGTCAAGTGACATTTATGGTCAACTTTGTGAGAAAGCGCAAAACTTCAGTGTATATTCAGTGGCTCTTGATGAGACCACAGACATCACAGACACTGCCCAGCTCGCAATATATGACCGTGGTGTTGATGACAATTTTGAAGTGTTGGAGGAGTTGCTCACAATAATTCCAATGCATGGCCAGACCACCGCTAAGGAATTATTTCACAAGCTGTGTGATGCCATTCAGAATGCCGGTTTGCCATGGAAGAGCTTTGTTGGAATAACAACTGATGGAGCCCCATCAATGATGGAGAGGAAGAATGGACTGGTAGCACTTGTTCAAAAAATACTGGAAGAGGAGGGTGTGGAGTCGGCCATAGCTCTGCACTGCATTATCCATCAGCAGGCCCTTTGCAACAGATGCCTGAAGTTTGACAATGTGATGTCTGTCGTTGTGAAATGCATCAACCAAATCAGATCCAGGGGCTTAAAGCATAGAAGGTTTCGTGCTTTTTTGGAGGAAATGGAGTCTGAACATGGGGATGTGCTCTACTTCACTGAGGTACGTTGGCTCAGCAGGGGAAATGTGTTGAAGAGATTTTTTGAGTTGAGAGCAGAAGTAAATGACTTCATGGAGATAGACGGGGTTGCTGTTCCTGTGCTAAGTGATCCCAAATAGCTCATGGACTTAGCTTTTCTTGTTGATATCACACATGAGCTTAATGTACTGAACAAGAAGCTACAAGGCCAGGGGCAACTTGTCAGTGCTGCCTATGACAACGTGAGAGCATTCTGCACTGAACTTTTGTTATGGAAAGCCCAGCTCTCTCAGGCAAACCTTTTCAATTTCCCAGCATGCAAGGCTCTTGTGGATGTGTTGTACCCCTGAATTTACAGGGTAGTTGTATTTGCCTTTAAAAGACGGGTGAAATAATCAGACAGGTCCTTTGTTGATGTTATGTTCAAGCCAACTTTAGTTATATCAAAGCAATTCACACAAAACATAATATACAATAACACCCGAATATATACATAGTAACATATTAACAACCCGTTATAATCCAAAACAATGTACTTGTTGCATAAACGATCATAACTTATGAGTATTGTAACTTGTTACCTTTTGTTTTGCAACTTAGTAAAGTCCTCAGCGAGTTAGCAGGGCAACCAAAGGAATCTCAATAACTCAATATCTTCCTTTTGTTCCGGCCGTCATATACTGCATACTATTATGCTACCGTTATAACGGCGGCCGAAGGTAGCTTGCTGTAAACAATACACCCGAGACTCGCACATTCACGCACACACATAAAAAAGTAAACAACCATCACTATGCATTACGTTCTTTCTCACATGCTAACTATTGTCTCTTGCAAATACCACACTCAATCGATCTTCAAAACAAAGCAACATACCTTTAAAAGACGGGTGAAATAATCAGACAGGTCCTTTGTTGATGTTATGTTCAAGCCAACTTAGTGGAGTGTCTGACTACCCCGCTTTTATTCTATACACAGGTCTATGACCATTACGTAATCGCTGCGTATTTCGCGCGTACCCATTACGTCATAGCTGCGTGTTTCGTGCACGCTTCGCGCGTCATAGCTGCGTGAGTCCCTTTTTACCTTAACACCTGCACTCATTTATAACTTCACTTACTTCACCCTGTCACAGATGCAGGCACACCATTCAGTGGTGAGAAATATGTGGAGGCCATTTCGAAGCTGCAGGAGGAATTTGATCACAGATTTGCAGACTTCAAGACATACAAAGCCACATTTCAAATGTTTGCGGACCCCTTCTCATTTGATGTGCAAGATGCCCCCCCTGAGCTTCAAATTGAGCTCATTGACCTGCAGTGCAACTCTGCACTCAAAGCCAAGTTCAGGGAGGTGAGTGGAGAAGCAGACAAGCTTGGACATTTTTTGAGAGAGTTGACCCCCAGCTTCCCTGAACTTTCCCGAATCTTCAAGCGGACCATGTGCCTTTTTGGGAGCACATACTTGCGTGAGAAACTCTTCTCCATCTTGAACTTTAACAAGTCCAAGTATAGGTCCAGACTTACTGATGAGCATCTTCAAGCTCTATTGGGGGTCTCCACTGCTTCCTCCCTATAGCCCAGGGGTGGCCAACCCGCGGCTCGCGAGCCGCATGCGGCTCTTTGCCCGGTTTCATGTGGCTCTTACGTCCATATCAAAGTTTGTATTTGTGTTTTATTTTTATTTGCGTGTGCGCTTCGCTTGAGTTCAATACGGTATTTTCGTCCAATGCGCATGTGCTTGGGATGAAAATACCTCAAAGTTTCCCAGTAGGAGCAAGGTCATTTGAGTAAACGTTTTTAACAGAGTGGGAGAGCTCCCGTGAACCAGAAGCGACAATGAACGGCGTCGCGCACACAAAAAGTATTCCAAAGATCGAGCGTCGGCTGGAAAAGCCACACCCCCTGCGAGGCAGACCAAGGCGAGAGTGCTCAGCCGGGAGCAGCCAATAGGAGAGCGAGGTGTACACCCACGTGGTGGGCGCGCTAGTTAAAAGCCATTCATAATAAATGACAGCTCACAAGGAGCGAACGTTGCGCAAATATAGGCTCTGATTTTATGACAGAAGTCCCACTAAGTAACATGCATAGAAAAAGAAAAACGCTATTGTAAATTATTATATTTTTGTTTGTGGACTTGGTTGAACTGAGAGTTTGTCTGTGTGAGACAGTGCACACAATGTTCATTGTTGATAATGACTGGCCTGTGCTGTTAGTACTGTAGGAGTCAATTTATGTCATTACTATGCTGGTGTGTGACATTTACAATAAATCTGTGTGATGTGGCTCTTTGCGGTAACACAGTAAAAAATGTGGCTCTTTGCGGTAACACGGTAAAAAATGTGGCTCTTGGTCTCTGACTGGTTGGCCACCCCTGCTATAGCCAAATGTGACTAAGCTATGTGAGAAAAAGCGCTATCAGGTCTCTAGCAGCAAGAAGTAAAGTTCAGAAAGTTAAAATTTAAAGAGTTGTTAATACAGACATTTGAAACAAAATAAAAATAATTAGTTTTCTCTACTTAGCCAGCCACTGTATATCTACTGTATTCTCATTATTATTATTATTTTATTACTTATTGATTTATTATTTATTCATCTTTAAGTTAATTTATTTAATTCATTATTTTTTGTTAAAAAATAAAGTTATTTGATAACGTTGGAATGTTTTATCAGCGCTTTTCTTGTGGAAACCCTGATGCGGCCCAGCTTCACCCAGACTCTGCCTCTTGCGGCCCTCAGGTAAATTGAGTTAGAGACCCCTGGTTTAGACAAAAAAATATAAGTGGGAATGATTTTATGATTTGAGTGTTAATACAAAAAGATGATCAGTGTGAGTAAAGTCAAGCCTGCTAACTACGGGTGTGTCCAAAAAAATTCCAACACATCAATAAGGGTCAGCTCTAGAAAAGAGCAATATCAGCCAAAGTACATTCTCTGTCCGTGCCTCACATACTTAAATCTCAATACCAATACCATACGTGAACTGAAACTTTTCGCCAATCATCTTATAGCCTGGCTGTTAAACGGGCAAAATTGCGATCAAAATGGAGCGTCGCTCCCGCCATCGCCAGCCCTCTCGTCAAGGGGCGCCAGAGCGTTGCTCTCGCCGTCGCCAGCCCCCTCGTCCAGGGGCGCCGGAGCGTCGCAGAGCCCCTTGTCCAGGGCCCCCAGCGGGCAAGAGCGGAGCGGGCAGGAGCTGGGTGGGCAGGAGATGGGCGGGCAGGAGCTGGCTGGGCAGGAAATGGGCGGGCAGGAGATGGGTGGGCAGGAGATGGGCGGGCAGGAGATGGGCGGGCAGGAGATGGGCGGGCAGGAGATGGGCGGGCAGGTTGTGGGCGGGTAGGAGATGGGCGGGCAGGAGATGGGCGGGCAGGAGCAGGGCGGGCAGGAGCTAGGCGGACAGGAACTAGGCAGACAGGAACTAGGCAGACAGGAACTAGGCAGACAGGAACTTGGCAGACACGAACTTGGCAGACAGGAACTTGGCAGGCAAGAGCTTGGCAGGCAGGAACTAGGCGGGCCAGTCGTCACCAGAAGCCTGGTTCGTGGCTTTGGCATGGGTGCGACTGGCGGCCCCATTGGCAAAGGGAGAATTTTACGTGGCTTCGGCACGGGAATTTGGGAAGCTTGGAACGACATAGTCGGGCGAGACGTCTGGACGGGCGTCGTCGGGTGAGGCTTCTGAACGGCATGGTCTGGGCGGGCAGGACGGAACAGCACACCCGCCGCCATGTGGTGGCCCATTGTAGATGGCCAGCCGAAACGGAGAAAGACCTCGCTGCTGCGCCTCCCCAAAAAGAAGGGGAGAGGAGTTGAACCCAGTCGCGGGGAACAGGAGGGAAAATTGAGGCAAGTAGCTTCAAAGCAACATCTTTAATAACTCAGAAGGGATATATACAAAACAACGAGGACTTGGGAAACGGAAGCGATACCAAACTGGAAACAGGAGGTATCGAGGAGAAAGGAAGCGGGGCTGTATAGCTGTTAAATCCATGCCGTGACATCCAGGAATATGCTGGAATTGTGCAGGAGCATTGCAAGACTATACGGGAGCATGCCTGACGCTTGCAGGAACGATCTGACAATGGTACTAGGACTCGTTGATGTTTAAAAACCAAACAGGAAGTAATCAGCAGATTGACCGCAGCTGGCCTTCCCTTACGGCACGCCAAGAGGGGCAAACCGGCCGATCCTGACAGTCAGCCTCACAGCTCTGGGGTCCGGGGTCCGAATCCAAGTCACGTCCACCTGTGGGGAGTTTTTTTCTACCCGGGCCTGCGCGGATTTCTTCTGGGTACTCCGGTTTTCTTCCAAATTCCAAAACATGCATGGTAGGCCGATTGGACACTCCAAATTGCCCATAGGTATGGACGTGAGTGTGCATGGTTGTCCGTCTCCTTGTGCCCTGCGATTGGCAGGACACCGACACAGGATGTACCACGCCTCTCGCCCAGAGACAGCTAGGATTGACTCCAGCACCCCTCAGCTCGTCACTTTATCCTCATTCGGTCGAATGAGGATAAAGTGATTCAGAAAATGAGATGAAATGCACGAAATTTCAAGGTGACAAAGACGAAACGGCCGATACAGTCTTTTATTTCGAAATATGGAAAAGATAAACAGATAAAACGCCAAAATAAAATAATTTAGACGTCTATGAATGACATTAAAAAAACAACAACATGTATCTTCCATAAAACGTGCAAAAAACTCCGGCTCCTAGCTCAGGGGGTTGCCATCTTACCGTAGTTAAACGTGCTTTGACTGGGCAGACGTGAATAGTCTTGATAGATGTGTTCATAGTGTTTATCATGTCAGCACTTAGTTATTAAGGCTGATCGAAGGTCTTGTGGTCAAGCATTAAAATATCAGCCTTAATACCAGCGTAATGTGTATCTCATGCAATTATTGCACGCAGAGACTTGAACATTAGACCGCTACGGACACACTTCCTGGTTGTACTGCTCAGGTTACTTCCTTTTTGAATTTGTCCTCCGCTTCTGGCCTAGAGACAGCTGGGATTAGTTACAACACCACCACCCCCTCCCCGACCCCTAATGAGGATAAAGTGGTTCAGAAAATGAAATGAGATATAAAGTGTTCTATAATTCATCATTCCTTGGGCATTTTGACAAAAAGCAATGCATAGGCTGAAAAACTGATGCTAGCTAGATGTCTAATAATAGTATGTTTTGATAAAAGAATACGACTGCTGACAGGATGTTAACGCACATCCTGTTCAGGGAGGAGATGGATGATATGATCTTTTGTTGCAGCCACATTCGGACAGTTCAAAGATTTGAAATTATTGTCCGAAATTGTTTAATTTGAGAACAGCAAAGGAGAAAATAGAGCTGCATGTGATCCGAACAGTAATTTTCACCAGGACAATTGAATGTTTTGTTCATAACAATGAACCTTTATGGTGAACAGAGCCAATAAAATAACAAATATTACAAATGTGATTTCACAAAAAACATCCAGAGTGAATTCACAGGATACACCTTGACAGAATAGCTCGGTATATTAATCCACAATTATATTTTATTTCTTGTAAGAGGTTAATATCAGGATTTAACCACCCTGACATAAGCAAGCAAGAAAATCTCAATTATATTACACTTCTAGCATCACTCACACAATATATCACCGTGTTGCCAATGTGGCCCCACCATCACATTTTGCGACGCTACAATATTCCCTGTTTTTTTGCCAGCATGTCTGAGTCAATTTTGTGTGATTTTTGTGAGCCCATCACCCGACCGTGGTTGTGCTTGCTTTTGTAAGATGAGTTGCTGAATTGTGATTGAATCGAAACTTGAAAAATCAACATTGAAAGCCATACATTGTTACTTGTTACTGATTACAATTAATTCTCATTTGTGCAGTGGCTCAATCAGTTTCACCAACGGAGGGGGTTCTCACAGTCCCGCTTGACCTGGGCCCGGGAGTGTAGAGAGCCCAGTTTTCAAGCGTAGAGGTGGGCAAGGCGAGGTTGGAAAAACAATAATACGTTAATGCCCAAATCTCATTGGATTGGATAACTTTATTCATCCCGTATTCGGGAAATTTCTTTGTCGCAGTAGCAAGAGGGTGAGGATGCAGAAATAGGAAAGGGATTTTACACATAAATAGATTGTTAATAGTAAGGAAATAATCAAATACATGAATATATATACAAATAAGTAACCGTGTTGCGTATATATATATATATATATATATATATATATATATATATATATATATATATATATATATATATATATATATATATATATATATATATATATATATATATATATATATATATATATATATATATATATATATATATATATATATATATATATATATATATATATATATATATACACACACACACACATACATATATACATACACATACATATATATATATAGAAGCACATATATACGCATGCATAGGAATTCAGTAGGTCCTAACCCACAGCCATTTTTTGGTTAAAAACCCTGACAGCTAATGGGAAGAAGGATCTGCGGAAGCGCTCCTTCCTGAAATGAGGGTGCAGCAGTCTATTGCTAAAAGAGCTTTGAAAGGACTCCACTGACTCGTGCAGGGGGTGGGAGGTGCTGTCCATGATGCACATCATCCTGGTCAGCATCCTCCAATCTCCCACTTCCTCCACAGAGTTCAAAGGGCAGCCCAGACCAGAGCTGACCCTCCTGACCAGCTTATTCAGCCTGTTCCTGTCCCTCCTTGTGCTCCGCATCCCCAACGGACCACTGCATAAAACACTGTAGATGCCACCACAGTGTCGTAGACAGTCGTCAGCAGTGTCCTGCACACTCCAAAGGACCGTAGACTCCTCAGTAGGTAGAGGCGGCTCTGGCCCCTTTTATACAGGGCATCTATGTTTGTGGTCTAGTTTGTTGTTTAGGTGAACACCCAGGTACTAAAAATTCTCCACGATTTCAATGTCTGTGCCCTGGATCACCTGAGTGGTCTGTTGAGGATTCCTCCAAAAGTCGATGACCATTTCCTTTGTCCTACTGGTGTTGATGTAGTGGTATTTTTGCCTACACCAGTCAACAAAGGCTGTGATGACTCCCCTGTACTCCAGGTTGTTCCCGTCCTGGAGTGAGGGATAGGCAGAGATGATCTGATCCAGCCAGGTGAGGGAGGGAAGTGCCTTTAAGCATGTTTGATATTAGAATAAACATGGTCAAGATTTTTGTCTCCTCTAGTGTGACACTTCACGTACTGAAAAAAACTTTGGCAAAACAGTCTTTTTAACACGCTTTGTTGAAGTAATATGAACCATTGAAAGAATTGAGATATGTTTACATTAGAAGCAATATGGCTCCCACAACATCCTAAACTTCTGAGAAGACATTTGTCATTTCTGTCCAAAAATATCAGGTTCTCATCAAGATAGACTTTCATTTACAATGACAGGCTTATGAACTTCCTTATGATATTGACCCTAATATTGTGCTTTTGATTCATACAGCAGCGGCGGGCCATGAATTTCAAACCTATGCCTTCAGTGCCAGATCTGACTCAATCCATTCAACCCTCAAAAACTATTTTATGGCTGTAAAACCTTTACTGCAACTACAGCTGCGAGGCATAAAAAACATCAATAATAACCTCAAACAATTGCAATATTATTTAAGATTATAGCCATAGAGCTAATACTGAAAGTTGAACCTGTCCTGTCGTATTTCTAGGATAGGTTTTTTTTATCAATTTAGTGCTGAATATGTTCATTCCTGGTCGTGACGGGCTTGCTTGCTTGCTTCGGAACTTTCTTAATGATGTCAAGCTTTTCTTGAAAAGTCCATCTTGAAAATGACTTTGACAGTAAATCTGGAAAAAAAATCAATTTTTTTCTCCTTCTGCCATTGCGGGTTGACAAAACCGGTATTTAATCAACACTATAATATATTTGCTTGTGCAACTTGCTTCAGATACAGTTTGGTAGCCCGGGGTAGTCCACTCTATCACTAGTTGGTGAAAGCGATGACGTTTCCCTATGGCTGTAAGAGGGCATTGGTGTTGCCAACTCAAAATTTGATTGGTCAAATCAACAGTTTTATCGCCGCCTGTTTTATGAAACAGACCCTGCACAACTGATTGGTTAAATGCTTAGATATGAAAACACATCTGGAAGCAGCGCAACCAAGGGAAAAGCAATGAAAGGACAAAACATAATTAACATCAGTCTGTCGGTCCATCACTATCATACAGTATCTTAGAAATAACACGTGTGTTGATTTTTCTTAAGATTTTCCCTTCACAGTAACAATTTGTTCTCTCTAATAAAACTGTGAATATGGAAAATTGTGAATCAGGGGGCGGCTCATACGCGAGAGATTGTAAAATTCAACATTTTTAATACAATTTTAAGGGTGTGACTTATATGTATGGGCGGCTTATACGCGAGTAAATACGGCAACTCTTGTTAATTATTTACAAACGTAGACGATAGAGCATTATCATTATATTTTGATTGCTCATACTAGTTCTTTAGTCCAACATACATTTGCAAATATTTGTTTCTTTATCATGAAACGCTGAACAGAAATTATGCGAAAAATCACAGAATGTACTTCCATTACCATTGTTACTACCGTCAGCAAAGGAATGCAACTTTTAATCCCCCCCCCCCCCCCAACTTTTTGTGGTTGGTTTGAGAGAAGCTCAGGCAGATGGGTACTAGCAGTGCTCCATTTCAGTTTATGTCCTGCGTGACATTGGTTTTACATAAGGCACATGTGCACACAGCAACATCTGTGAATGTAAAACAGTTCATCCAGCAGCTTGATTGAGAAATGTATGTGCTTAGATCTGACACATGTCAGGAGACATGACCAGTGTGTGTCTGCATTCCTTTGTCTCAGTATTTGTAGTGAACGGAAAGTAGTAGTAGGCACACATGCCCTAACAAGGAGGCCATAGAAGTTCCATTATGACCCCATCCACCATCAACACTCTCCTTTCTCTCCGTTGCCCATAAATGGTTGCATGTAACCTTTGAACCCCCCAGCCTCCCACCGTTACCCCACTCACTCCATGTAATTCATTCTGGTTGGGGAAAAATGCTCACAATGTCTGAGAATGAACAATGCTCAATGGTCAGTGAGAGGAAGAGGGTGGAAGGGAGGTGGGCTTTAGTCTTCTAAGGCTGTTCCCCCACCCCTCGATTCTGTCCCTTCCTCCCTGGAAACACAGAAGTTTAGCAGTGTCATAACAAGTAGGAACAAACTGAGAGCAGCTCATTTTTCCATTTGTGGGATGAAGAAATTATCAATGGCGATATGTAACAATCCAGCCCTGACAAAGAGCCTGAATGAGACAGGGTGAAGTTTCTTTAAGTGTTTTGAAGAGAACAGTTAGAGAGAAGAATGTGTGGTGGTAGTGGGTGATATGTTTCCACTGGAAGCCAGAATGTACACCGAAGCATAAAGAGACAAACAGGAAACCTGGATAATGTCACATCATGACTGCATCTCTTGGTATGTACATGCTCGTAAGTCAGAGATTCTAGTTTCTATAATTTCCTTTTTAATAGGCCTTTCTTCTAGCTCCTTTATACTCATGTTTGTGTAGGATTCATTGGTGAATGTGTGAAAAGCAAACTTCATCTTTTAATTGGACACAAAAGTGCTATTCATTCTTCCAAGGCTTTGCTTAATGATAACAAAACTTACCAAACTTAGATGTGTGTTATGTATTAAAACTTTATTTTGTGTTTTTCCTTTATTAAACAAAATAATTATCGAATTGATACCAATTACCACTGTAATGTATTGGCTCTTTAGACCCCCCCCCCCCCCCCTTTTCCCTCACGTGTCCGGTCATCATTTAAAAGGTTTCTTATCTTTCCAGTATTTTATTTCTCATTTTCTCTTCAGCTTCCTATAACTTGGCCTCCACTATGCCCACTATACTTCTTTGTTGGGATACTTGGCACTACAGAGAAGCTTGATTAACTTTAACTGAGTTCATACCATCAAAAGCTGTTCACACTCACATTTCAAACTCCTAGGGCAGGGGTGGCCAACCAGTCAGAGACCAAGAGCCACATTTTTTACCGTGTTACCGCAAAGAGCCACATTTTTTACTGTGTTACCGCAAAGAGCCACATCACACAGATTTATTGTAAATGCCACACACCAGCATAGTAATGACATAAATTGACTCCTACAGTACTAACAGCACAGGCCAGTCATTATCAACAATGAACATTGTGTGTGCACTGTCTCACACAGACAAACTCTCAGTTCAACCAAGTCCACAAACAAAAATATAATAATTTACAATAGCGTTTTTCTTTTTCTATGCATGTTACTTAGTGGGACTTCTGTCATAAAATCAGCGCCTATTTTTGCGCAACATTCGCTCCTTGTGAGCTGTCATTTATTATGAATGGCTTTTCGCTAGTTAAAAGCCATTCATACTAAATGACAGCTCACAAGGAGCGAATGTTGCGCAAAAATAGGCGCTGATTTTATGACAGAAGTCCCACTAAGTAACATGCATAGAAAAAGAAAAACGCTATTGTAAATTATTATATTTTTGTTTGTGGACTTGGTTGAACTGAGAGTTTGTCTGTGTGAGATAGTGCACACACAATGTTCATGCGAGGCAGACCAAGGCGAGAGTGCTCAGCCGGGAGCAGCCAATAGGAGAGCGAGGTGTACACCCACGTGGTGGGCGAACTAGCGCGCCCACCACGTGGGTGTACACCTCGCTCTCCTATTGGCTGCTCCCGGCTGAGCACTCTCGCCTTGGTCTGCCTCGCAGGGGGTGTGGCTTTTTCAGCCGACGCTCGATCTTTGGGATACTTTTTGTGTGCGCGACGCCGTTCATTGTCGCTTCTGGTTCACGGGAGCTCTCCCACTCTGTTAAAAACGTTTACTCAAATGACCTTGCTCCTACTGGGAAACTTTGAGGTATTTTCATCCCAAGCACATGCGCATTGGACGAAAATACCGTATTGAACTCAAGCGAAGCGCACACGCAAAAAAAAATAAAACACAAATACAAACTTTGATATGGACGTAAGAGCCGCATGAAACCGGGCAAAGAGCCGCATGCGGCTCGCGAGCCGCGGGTTGGCCACCCCTGTCCTAGGGGGAAGATTGGTCCACCACAAACGCAGGAGTACGAATACAAATGAACATAAAACATTTTTATTAAACAGAAAGTATTACAAAAGCAGCACGACTGAGTCGGCGAGTAAACTAAGGAGAAAGCACAAATGGCAAGAAAAAAGTGAAAACTAAGGTAATCTATGCAGGTAATGATGTATAAGCAAAAAGAGCACGGCCGAGTCAGAGTAAACTAAGGATGTAAAGTAAGAAATTAATTACAACTACAAATATAACCGCAGAAGGCAGGTGAACTCAGGAGGAATGTAGAAGACAGTGGTGAGCAACGCAATAGTCCAACAGCTATTTTCTGTGACAGTAGTCCTTATATATCGTGGGCCACCCACTCAGCTAATCCAGGTTCTAAAAAGAGGAAGAAAACGCATATATGACGATACTGTGATCCTTCTTCACTTCCCGGCTGGCTTCACTACATTGCAGCTTTTCTTTGGAGGGATATTTTTTTCAAATCATTAAAAAAATGTCTAAATCTATGCTGAAACTCGCAATCGGAAGACAAATGAAAAATGGCGGTAAAAATTGACAGAAGTCAGGGCGGCAAAAGAGGGAGAATTGGGCGCATAATATCATATATACACTGCCTAGATGCATTGCATCATGCCATTTCTTCTTCTGTTGCTTCTTCTGTTGAATTTTGCGTCGTGCACTTCACCTCGGGAAAAGACATTTTTTTGAGTCGCCGTTGAAAATGCTGGCTAAATATATATGTTCCTTGATATGCTAAAGGAGTAGCACGCAATTGCGGTACAAATGAATCTACACTCGCGTACAGGATCGGAGCGTCGGGACTCTCGCGCATGATCGGGGCGCCGGGACTGGCGTGCAGGAGCAAAACCGGGAGGGGCACCGGGAAGGGTGCGCAGGAGTGGTGCATTGGGAAGTGAACACAGGTACGGGGCATTGGGATGGGGCACTGGGACGGGAACACGGGAACGGGGCACCAGGAAGAGAACACAGGAATGGGGTGCCGGGATGGGAACACATGGGTGGCTAGCTGGAACAGGAACACATGAGCGACTAGCTGGAACAGGATCACGGGAACGGGGTGCCAGAATGGGAACACAGGAAAGGGGCGCCAGAACAGAGACACAGGGGCGGCTAGCCAGATTAGGGACACAAGGCCGTCTAGCTGGAATGGGAACACGTGCGCGGCTAGCTGGAGCGGGAACACGTGGGCGTCTAGCCGGAACGGGAACATGGGAGCAGGGCGCCAGAATGGGGAAACATGGGCGGCCAGCCAGAACAGGGACACATGGGTGGCTAGCTGGTGACGGCGAGCGAGAGACTAGCCAAACGGGGGAGCTGACTCGAGGTGCTCAAACGTCCAGCCACTCCTCCTTTTCTTTCTCATCATTGCCCTCTCCAGGAGGGCGGTGTAGCACGACCATCCCCCTCCCCCACGACACGGGAAAGGTCCTGCCGGTCGATTGTTAATGGCCAAACAGGAAACCAGGTAGGGTTTCATGGAAGTCGCGTCCCGGTAATGTTTTGGGGGAAAGATGTACACCATGGCGTACTCCTCACAAATTCAGTGAAGGTTAGCCGGGAGCTTCCCGCTGGATGAATTGTTGGTCGGCTCGCACGGTTACGTCTTTTAAGACGTCAAGTGTGCAAACATAGAGTGGATACAAATGCAATAAAGCAGGCAATTAACGAGTATGGAATGGTTAATCAAAACTTGAATTCTTTAGACTGGGGGGTTTCACAAAACTTATCAACGACTTTAAAATCAAATGACAAAAGCAAACCTAACGTGGAACTACATGAGGCAACGAGGAACTTGGAACATGGAACGTTGAAATAAAGCCTTTGGGCACGAGTTGGGGTACAAGCTGAATTGGTGCCCAGCCAATTGCAGGGCATGTTTACAGCAGTGGCGGTCCGTGCATTTTCTCGTAGCGTCTTCAACGAATCCAACCCTCAAAAACTATTTTATGGCTATAAAAACTACTGCAGTTACAGCTGCAACACATAAAAAATAATTAATAAATCAATGCACAACAATGGGGTAAAATCCACTTCCTAGAAGCATTTAATGATTAAATACAAATACTGGAGCATTTCAGTTATTACAACCGGGCCAGGGGGGTGATTTTCCCGGGAAAAGACAGCAATGAACATCAATGGTGTACATGCAAACATTGCCCGAAAATGGGGTAAAAGCCAGCGCAAAAACAGCAATTATTGATTAGATAAAATACTGGAGCTTTTTAGAAATCAGAACCAGGCTTGGAGGATCATTTCCCCAGGAAAAAGACAGCGATGAACGTTGTTGATACGTCCATACGCCAAATGGCAAAAAAATGCACTAAAATGGGGTAAAATCCACTTCCTATCAGCATTTATTGATTGAATACAAATACTGGAGTATTTGAGACATTACAACCAGGCCAGGGGGTGATTTCCTTGGGAAAAGACAGCGATTGACGTCAATGGCGAAAAGGCAAAAATTGCACTAAAATTGGGTAAAATCTACTTCCTAGCAGCATTTAGTGATTGAATACAAACACTGGAGATTTTCAAATATCAGAACCTGGCCCACAATTGAAATGTTATTTAGGAATATAGCCAAATTTTACTCACCAACAATCCTTTTTATCTTTTCTATCGCCATCGAAGCTAATGATGAAAGTCGAGCCTGTCCTGTCATATTTCTGGCATAGTCCGTCTTGAAAATGGTTTTTAATCAACACAACAATATATTTGCTTGTGCAGCTCCCTCCAAATACAGTTTGGTAGCTCTCACAGCTACACACCCTTTTCCCGGCTGTAACAGGCTTGCTAGCTTCGGAGTTGACCGCCCTTTCTCAATGTTGTCAATTTTTTTCCTGGAAAAGTCAGTTTGGAAAATAGCTTTGTGAGCAAATCTCCAACCGCCACTGGATTACAGTATTGATACATTTATAAGTTTGTGATGTAGAATGTGTTAAAAATGGGGTTTACCTTGAACAATGCATGGATGTGTAACTACCAAGAAGACCACAAAGCTGCCAGTGTGTAAAAGAAGGAATTGGATTTGATTGGATAACTTTATTCATCCCGTATTCGGGAAATTACATTGTGGCAGTAGCAAGAGGGTGATTAGACAGAACTGAAAAACAAAAGCCCAAAGTACAAAAAGAATCAAAGTAATGGAATCATCAAATCATTAAAACATAAATGCAGCAAAAACACAAAACGAACGAGAGTGGACGGAGCTAACGCGGCCGCCGGCTGCCGCTTAAACAGCACCATTTTGGTTGCGGTAACTGAATCGGTCTCAAAAAGACGTTGTAAAGTTGGACAAAAACTGGAACCCCACAGAACAGCAAAGGAAAATCACAAAGTACAAAAGAAATCAAAGTAAATGGAATCATCAAATCATCAAAACATAAAAGCAGCAAAAAAACAAAACGAACAAGAGTGGACGGAGCTACCGCGGTCGCCGGCTGCCGCTTAAACAGCGCCATTTTGGTTGCGGTAGCTAAAATGGTTATAAAGTTGGACAAAAACTGGAACCACACACAGGAAGTCTTCCACGAGATGGGGAACTTCTGCAGACTGTGACCGAGGTAGAGAATATGCAGTTGCTTTTCCAAGCTTATCCGCACAGTTCCTCAGTAGTCTATATATATATATATATATATATATATATATATATATATATATATATATATATATATATATATATATATATATATATATATATATATATATATATATATATATATATATATATATATATATATATATATATATATATATATATATATATATATATATATATATATATATATATATATATATATATATATATATATATATATATATATATATATATATATATATATATATATATATATATATATATATATATATATATATATATATATATATATATATATATATATATATATATATATATATATATATATATATATATATATATATATATATATATATATATATATATATATATATATATATATATATATATATATATATATATATATATATATATATATATATATATATATATATATATATATATATATATATATATATATATATATATATATATATATATATATATATATATATATATATATATATATATATATATATATATATATATATATATATATATATATATATATATATATATATATATATATATATATATATATATATATATATATATACAACACAAGTAAGAGAATATGAGAATGACACAAATAAAATAAAAAAACAAAGAAAAGGTCAAAACCTCAAGTTGTGCCTAGATCTAAAGATATCTAGAAAATTCTGTGAGAGAATGTACTCCCATTTTTGTGTTTCTTACATCTTTCTTACAAAAGTGGGACATGTTGACCATGTTTAAAGGGTTTAGTTGTGAGGATCGTGGAACGAATTTGAGAATCTACATATAAAATACGCCTCTACTTAGGAAATGTTCAAGTATCGAAAAACTTCTACAACCAATTCATTTCGTAAGTAGAGGTATGACTAAGGTGACCAGTGTGGTTTTCTCACAATATTGCTCTATATTACCGGGTATGAAGCCCTGATTGCACAATTGGCCCCTGTCCATAAAGCCCACCAACAATCCTTATTGGAAGTGGAAAGAGTTATTAAAAAAAAACTGGTGCCAAAATTTAAAAATCGAGCACAGTAACATCGTAGAGCCGTATATTTGCAATTTTTAGTTCAAAACCGCATTCAAATCGTATCTACAATGTGCTCTCACTTTTTTGTCCGATGTTAACGGACAAACACACTAAAGCACACACACATTCTCAGAAATAGTAATATGTATAAATCAAGCGGTTCAGAAAATGAATGAATGAATGAATGTATCAGTTACCAATTCTTGTAATTTAACCAATTCTACCAATTTACCAATTTTGTCATACTTAGTTATCTGGGTATGATGACAATTAGGCTTTTGTTGAGTCAATGATGAAGACAAAGCCTATGTCCGATTATTTTTATTATATTATTATTAATCAATGAACGTATGCCCTATGTGCCCCTAGTCTGTATCTGTAAATATGTACCGTGTTGCATTTGTACGTTTTTTATCGCTTAATAAAGGGAATTGCAATCAATAATAAGGGGAACATTTAGCCGAGGTTCACTGGTATGTAAGAAAGAATCTTAAAACATGGATAGTGGTTGTTGTGACACAGCCAATAAGAGCCCAGTAGAGTGTAGCGAGGTTCTAAAATTATAATCAATGCATCCTCGACAATATTTTCAAGATGAAATAACGGATAAGGAAATACATTAACCTTTTGGGGGATTTTGTAACTTGGAATCTTTTTTTGCATTTCAAGGCTCTCATTTGCATAGAAAAGCTTTCGCAACATGAAAATTTCGTAACTAGTGGCATTCGTAAGTAGAGGTTTGACTGTAGGTATTAAAAATTTACATGTTGATTTACACTAGATAAAACAACAGCTGTTGTCATTTAACTTTCACTTTTATTTTTTAGAGTCTGCTAGTAAACAGGACACTGTAAAATTTGTTCAAGACACTTCTAAGTTTTGGTATAAGCCTGACATTTCCAGAGATGAAGGTAAATCCAGTGTCATCTCCAACCTATGTACAGGATTTCTGCACTAGTTTAACTGTTGTTTTATATTTGTGCCACACTACTCATTCTAGCTATTGCAGTGCTAAAGGACAGAGAACCAGGCTCTTTTATCGTCAGAGACAGTCATTCATTTCATGGGGCTTATGGATTGGCGATGAAAGTGGCTACTCCCCCTCCATCTGTGTTGCATCAAAGTAGAAAAGGTAGGTATAAAATTAAAAATGCAAATATGCACTATCAATTTCAGTTTTTTAATGTGATATTGACTGTAACATCATTCGATGCAAATTGACTTGTATAGGCTGCACTGCAGAGGTGGGCAAAACGATCCTCGAGCGCCGCCGTGTGGGCAGGTTTTGTTTCCAGCCAATCAAGCAGAGGCACTTGAGCCAATGAAATTTCTTCACTAAAACAAGAAGCACCTGACTGCAAACCACTGATTGCACTTGTAGGGAACCTGATTGGGGAAAAGGTGTCCGCCTTCTTTATTGGTTGGAATGAAAATCTGCAACCACCGTGGGTGGCCCTTTGTGAAATAGTTTGCCCACCCCCGCTGTACTGTATATACATTAATAAATACAAAGTCTTGCAAATTTAACAAAAACATAATTTGGTTATTCTTGGAGCGTGTTCAAAGTCTAAATGTTTGAATATGTGCCAATGCTTTTTTTGTGAATGTAAATGGGCATGATATGTCATTGTAGTTGGAGATGCGTCGAATGAGCTCGTGAGACATTTTCTCGTAGAGTGTACACAGAAAGGAGTCTGCCTCAAAGGCTGCCCTGATGAGCCATTCTTTGGTGAGAATAGCCTAGATCTTCTTCCATCTATTGATTACATTATCTGATCTTTCCATAAACATGATGTATCAGACACCTACATGACAATAGTTATGCGATATAAATGGTCCAAAAGGGTGATTTTACTTTTCTTGTGTTGTACTGTATGCCTATGTAAAAGCATTCCTGAGTAAGATAAAATAACACTACTATTTCAGTTGAAAATGCAATGAAAAATGTCTTAACAGTAATACCTTGAAATACAACCTGTTCTGGGACCGAGTTCGTATGTGAATTTACTTGCATCTCAAATCAATGTTTCCGATATGAAATAACTAAATACAAATTAATCCATTCCCATCCGCAGAAAAAAACACCTAAAAATAGGGTATTACAATGGAAAAACATGTTTTTAATTGTTCTAAGTCACCACATATGCTCACAAAGTAACAAATACCATCTAGTGGGTATAATCTGCAATAAAATGTGACGTTGTGTACAGTACTGTATGGAGTTCGTACCGTAGAGACAGACAGGAGCGACTAATGGCGGTTTGTGGGGCGGCGGAAAAGAGAGACTTGATGGCAACACGTACGGTTCGCTCCACTTTTGTGACACAACGTAACATAACATAAACCCTCCTAAATGAACTTCGCTTACTATACACACACTGGATTTATGCACGATGAATGTAATATCGTTGCGCTATAACCGAGGATAAAGTGTTAGCGTTATCCGCCGCGGCTTTTGAACCAGAAGTTTCTGTTTCTTCTTGGCTCAGAACCGAGTGCATCCCCGGTTGTTTTTTCAAGTTATCGAAGCAACCACGACTCACTTTGAAGGTTTCCCCTTTCTCAGCTGCTTGTTTTACTTTCAAGTCCTTGTTGTCACGTAAAGTGCGGCATCAAGCAAGGAAAGTAGAAAGACCCAAATGCAAGGAAGCATTCTAGGACATGGAATGTAGTGCTCTAACAAAAACTTTAATAACTAAGGCAGGAATCTTCAGAATATAACAAGGAGTTAGAATTAAATAACAAAACCGAACGTGACATGGAAAGACATAGGGAAACGAGGAACTTGGAACATGGCATAGGTACATCGAGTAGTCGTAGACTGATCGGGTAAAGCAGGGTTGATAAGACAGTTAAGAACACCTGAGTAACACAAGAGGGAGCAAGCTGGGGATACACCAGGTGAGGCGAAACGACAGGTGCACACAATGGACAATCACTCGGAAAGGATACACAGGGAAAAAATCCTACCAAAATTAACCAAATCCCCGACCAAACCTAACACCCCTAAATTCCTGTAACAGTTTTCCTTTATCCAGATTAAAAGAAGCTCTCTGCCTCGTGGTGAATATCACATCGCAGCTTGAACAAGAACACGTAGCGGCCGCATTGCAATGTCTTATGTCAAATGTGTCTTGTATCTCAGGGCAAAAATTTACTCGTAATTTTCCTCGTCTCTCAAATTTCTCGTATGTTGGGACACTCGTATGTCAAGGTATTACTGTACATGAGTATTGTCCACAGGAAAACAGAATTCAGTTTAATTTAACGAGGCTCAAGAGCTTCCCCTAGTGGTTGTTTGCTACTATCTATTAAAGGAATTAGAGTTTTTCCTCACCACATAGTGGTCTAGAGAGAATCACTCGCCTGACTTCAGTGCGTGCAGGCTCGGGCTCGATTCCCGATGGTGGTGGTATGATTGTGAATGTGGATGGTCGTTTGTCTCTCTGTGTGCCCCAAGGCTGACTGGCGACCAGTCTAGGGTAGAGTTTGCTTTTTGCCCCAAGTCAGTTGAGTTAGGCTCCAGCAACCCCCATAACTCATTTAAGGAGGGAAGATGTAAGAATGAATGAACCTTTTTCTCTGTCTCTTGATGGATTACTTCTTCTTTTGTTGTCTAATTCCTCGTTGACTTTGGATTTCTCTGTCAGGGAGCCTGACTGCTTTGGTGTGTCAGCACTCTATCACTCCTCTTGCTCTGCCCTGCAAACTCATTCTGCCTGACAGAGGTAAGGTGATCTTGTGTGGTGTGCTAAATTAATCACTGAAGAATAAAAAAAAACTTTACATGACCATTATTTCCATTAAACTTTTTCATTGCGACCACACAATAAATCTTCCTACCATTTAGATCTTTTGTGATTTTATTGTTTCTGACAGACCCGTTGGAGGAAATGAGTCATTCTCTTGCAAAGACAGCAGCTACTAAAGCAAGGCGCAGGTAAAGAAAAAAAAGGTAGCGGCCACTAAATGGGTCTGATCCTCGACTCTGATTGTGGATTAACTAGTTACACCGTTAATGTGATGAAGCTGCAGGATCAGATGCCTGGTCGATATTGATTAATACACCTGCAATCAAACTGAGACCAAGAATTTCAAAAGAGTGTATTTATTTAGTCATTCATTCTCTAATTTATTTAAATAGAGTGGTCCTTCAATTTAGAAATAAAATCTCTGACTGTGTATAGTGGTGGATCATCTAAGGCAGGGGTCTCAAACTCAATTTACCTGAGGGCCGCAAGAGGCAGAATCTGGGTGAGACTGGGCCGCATCAGGATTTCCACAAGAAAAGCGCTGATAAAACATTCCAACGTTATCAAATATCTTTATTTTTAACTAAAAGTAATGGATTAAATAAATAAATAAACCCTAACTTAAAGATTAATAAAAAGATAAATCAATAAGTAATAAAAAATAAAAAAATAATGAGAATACAGTAGATATACAGTGGCTGGCTAAGTAGAGAAAACTAATTATTTTTATTCCGTTTCAAGTGTCTGTATTAACAGCTCTTTAAATTTTAACTTTCTGAACTTGAGTGGAACATTGAACATGAAATATTATGGACACAGCTTCTCTTGTCTACTTTTTGCTGCTGGAGACCTGGCAGCGCTTCTTCTCACATAGCTGAGTCACATTTGGTTTGAGGGAGGAAGCAGTGGAGATCCTCAATAGAGCTTGAAGATGCTCATCAGTAAGTCTGGACCTATACTTGGACTTATTGAAGTTCAAGGTGGAGAAGAGTTTCTCACACAAGTATGTGCTCCCACAAAGGCACATGGTCCGCTTGAACATTTGGGAAAGTTCAGGGAAACTGGGGGTCAACTCTCTCAAAAATTGCCCAAGCTTGTCTGCTTCTCCACTCACCTCCCTGAACTTGGCTTTGAGTGCACAGTTGCACTGCAGGTCAATGAGCTCAATTTGGAGCTAAGGGGGCATCTTGCACATCAAAGGAGAAGGGGTCCGCAAAAATTTGAAATGTGGCTTTGTGTGTCTTGAAGTCTGCAAATCTGTGATCAAATTCCTCCTGGAGCTTCGAAACACATATCTCTCACCACTGTATGGTGTGCCTGCATCCACAAGAGCCTTGCATGCTGGGAAATGGAAAAGGTTTGCCTGAGAGAGCTGGGCTTTCCATAACAAAAGTTTAGTGCAGAATGCTCTCACGTTGTCATAGGCAGCACTGACAAGTTGCCCCTGGCCTTATAGCTTCTTGTACAGTACATTAAGCTCATGTGTGATATCAACAAGAAAAGCTAAGTCCATGAGCCATTTGGGATCACTTAGCACAGGAACAGCAACCCCGTCTATATCCATGAAGTCTTTTACTTCTGCTCTCAACTCAAAAAATCTCTTCAATACATTTCCCCTGCTGAGCCAACCTACCTCAGTGAAGTAGAGCACCTCCCCATATTCAACAAAGAAATATTGCACTCCTCACCTTTCTCTTCACAGCAGGCTTTTAAACAGACAACTCTGGGGCTGTAATATGTGTTTACACTAGGAATGAGTCTCGGATTGAATTTTTAACTTTCAGTCGCGCGGTTCTGTGGCGCATGCGCACTTTCGATTTGACCGTTTAACTTTCAGTCGCGCGGGTCTGTGGCGCATGCGCACTTTCGCTCTCCGATCGTATTGGATTACGGCAGCTCTCCGATTCGAGCGGAGTGAGCGAGGCACTAGACAGCCCAGCCGATGTCCCACCCTCCAGAGCCGTGTACTTCACCGTTATTGGTTCATCCAGCTCGGAACACAATGTCATTCATTTCAATCTTGCGGGCCGCACGGACATTAATCTTGCATATTAAGACACAGGCCGCAAATTATTGTCCCGCGGGCCGCAAGTTTGGGACCCCTGGTCTAAGGAGTTGCAAAAAATAAGGACATTTTCAAATGTTTATACCATTATTTATTGGAACATTCTTTACAAATCATTCATTAATTCTTTATTAAAGAGCCGAGCACAAAATCCAGTGCATTGACTTATCTAACTTGATCACCCATTGCTTACAGTCCAGTGTGACCTCAATTTGAACAAATTCAGTTTTCTTCTAAATATCTCTGTGGGTGTGGCTTATAGTGAGGTGTAGTTTGCAGTGAGTACAGTAACCCCTCAAATATTGCGAATAATGAAAATGAGACATAGCCGTGATAATCGAAAAACCACAAAGGAGGATCGCCACTATTGTTACTACATACCATACATGTTTTCGTGCCTGTACGAATATGTACAATTATCAAGAATGGTATTTTTAAATATCACAATTACAGGCATATGAAATTACCATAAAATATTAATACTTAAATATAATCTATAAATTAAAAACACTATATATACTTTTAGTTGTTTATTCTAATATCACACATGCTTATAGAGCCACACCCCTCCCTCACCTTGCATCTCTGCCTTTCCCTCATCCCCTCATACACCCCACTCCGGAGGCTAACAAGGCCACAAATAAAGATAATAAAAACATGGCCCGAGGACGCCCTTTCTCAGTTGCAGGACTGTTTTTCCCACACCATTTGGGAACTTTTTGAACACCCCAATCTCCTACAAGGACACTGTACTTTCCTACATCAAAAACTGCACGGACAACGTCACTGTTAATAAACCCAATTACAACGACAATAATTGGATTGGACAACTTTATTTATCTCGTATTCAGGAAATTTCATTGTGGCAGTAGCAAGAGGGTGATTAGACAGAACAGCAAAGCAAAAGCATAAAGTACAAAGCAAATCAAAGTAAATGGAATCATCAAATCATTAAGACATTAAGACATCAAAGCAGCAAAAACACAAAACGAACAAGAGTGGACGGAGCTACCGCGGTCGCCGGCTGCCGCTTAAACAGCGCCATTTTGGTTGCGGTAGCTAAAATGGTCTCAAAAATATGTTGTAAAGTTGGACAAAAACTGGAACCACACACAGGAAGTCTTCCACGAGATGGGGAATTTCTGCAGACTGTGACCGAGGTAGAGAATATGCAGAGTCGCTTTTCCAAGCTTATCCGCACAGTTCCTCAGTAGTCTGAAGCTGAAGAAAACAGCAGCAGGGCAGAACTCCTCGACTCTGTTGCTGGTAAGCGCTGACAGCTCTTCTATCCTATCACACGATGGAATAATGGCTGGTCAGAAGCGTTGCCTCTTCTCCCGGCACTTTTGTCCAGCTTCGGAACTTCGGCGGCACCGAGTTGTTGCTCCCCCTGCTGCGTATTGTAACAGCTAGTCCCATGTGTGTGTGAAGCGTAGGCATGGCTGACTGGTTCCAAAAAATAAGTAGCCGAATGAAGCCAGGCTAACAGAATAAGGGAAGTTGTAAAAACAAGTAAAAAGTATAAAGTAAAAAGCAAAGTAAAAAGGAATGTATTAATAAATATTAAAATGTATTTTAAAAAAAGATAGAAGGGCTCTAAAACATGAAAAACATAAGAATGTACATAGCTACTGCCACAGGCTCCCGCTTGAATGGCGCCATTTTGTGGACAATAATGTGTGAACCGTTTCTTTGCCCACTTTGAGATTAGACCCAGTCCCAACACATCCATCGCCACACTGCAGCAATACATTGGAACTTCAGGAACACGAAGTGAGACAGGTACTGTGGACTGTGAACACCAATGCTGGTGGCCCTGACAGAGTACCTGGTAAGGTGCTCAAAGCCTGTGCTGACCAGCTGACTGGTGTTTTCACAAAGATCTTCAATTGTTCCCTGCAACAATCCATCCCATCCTGCCTGAAATCTGCCACCATTATCCCTGTCCCTAAAAAGACAAGCATTGACAGCCTGAATGATTATAGGCCTGTTGCACTCAAGCCTGTGATCATGAAGTGATTTGAAAAGTTGGTTGCCCGCCATATTAGGGATACAATCTCTCCCTCAGTGGACCCTCGCCAGTTTGCCATAGAGCAAATAGGTCCACTGAGGACGCTATCTCCGTAGCTCTACACACAGCACTGAGCCATCTGGAGCACCATGGGAACTACGTGAGGATGTATTTCAATGACTATAGCTCAGCCTTAAACACTGTAACACCGAGCATTCTAGCTGACAAATTCTCCCACCTTGGACCATCTTCTTCCATCTGCTACTGGTTTAAGAACTTCTTAACCAACCATCCACAAACTGTTAGACTTGGTCCCCACCACCCTGCCTCCATTACACGGGGCAATGGCTCCCCTCTAGGCTGTGTACTGAGTCCCCTTCTGTACTCCCTGTACATATACAACTGTACAGCAACCCACCAGTCTAACTCCATCAAATTTGCCGATGACGCCACTGTGGTCGGATTCATCTCAGGAGGGGATGATTCTGCTTACAGAGATGTGGTCAACAAACTGTCTTTGTGGTGTTTGGTGTACAATCTCCCAGTAAACACCACGAAAACTAAAGAATGCCAACAAATCTGAAATTATCACTTATTTGGGTCTTTTGCCGAGAATTCGCACATTATGGAGAAGCACTACCAATTTCGTCATACGCAGCTGGGAATGATGAGAATTAGGGTTTTGCCGAGTCAATGGCGATGACAAAGCATATTTCCGATTATTATTATTATTATATTAAATAATCCTGGTCTTTCGCAAACGCAGCACAGATGCCCCACTCCTCATAAATGGAGCATGTATAGACAGGGTGCAGTCCTTAAAATTCCTATGGGTCCACGTCACGGACAAGCTCTCCTTGTCTACCAACACCACGGCGGTTCATTTCCTGAGGGTACTCACGAGGAACCACTTGGACATTAAGCTTCTGGTAACCTTCTATAGAGCCACTGTGGAGAGCATCCTGGCATACTGCATTACAGTGTGAAACGCTGGAAGCACGGCAGCAGACAGAAAGGCCATGCAGAGAGTGATCAGCACTGCCCAGAAGACCATCGGCTGCTCTCTGCCCTCACTAGATGACATTGCCAGCCCTTGCTACCTCAGCATAGCCAGGAATATTGTCAGGGTACAATGCCACCCTGGTCACAACCTGTTCCAGATGCTGCCCTCTGGCAGACGCTACAGGTCTCACAAAGCACGGACAAATAGACTTAAGGACAGTTTTTCCCCACAGCCATTAGAACTGGATTTAAATGAAGCAGAGAGGAAATATTTTCACTGTATGTAAATTATTTAAAATATTGACATTGTTTTAATATATAGATTATATTTAGATATGAATACATTACAGTCTTTTCATATGCTTAGTGCCGTAATATTTAATAAAGAAACTACTTGATAAATGTATTTGTCTTTTTGTATTTCTGTGTAGACACGAAAAAGCATATTTTCAATTATCATGTCTATTCTACATTTTCCGCGATATTCGAGGGATAACTGTACTACCATACATTTACCATTCTTTGGAGTAACAGTCAGGTTTTATAGTATGTTCTTTTACTTCTTGGCAGCATGTAACGTGTGGTACCTTGGTTCTGTTGATTTGGAGTCTTTAACGGGACACCAGGCGGTTCAGAAAGCTACCACAGTGACACTGACAACAGATCCTCCATTAGCCTCTACTGTTGTCCATTTTAAGGTGTCAGCACAGGGCATAACACTCACAGACAACCAGCGAAAGTGAGTATTGTTTGTTCTCGAGACTCAATGTAATAATCCAAAATGTGGTTTGCTCAGAATTTATATTGTCTCACCATATTTATTTTAAACCTAACAATATAGCGCAAACTGAAAATATGTGTTCCCTCCAGGTTGTTTTTTAGACGTCATTATGCAGTCAATGCAGTCATTTTCTGTTCCTTGGACCCACAAGGAAGAAGGTGAGTCATGTGGTAGTTACTGGACAACAAGTGACAACATGCTCACGATCCTCGTTCAGGAATGGTCTCGACAAGAAAAAACTGATGTGCCAAACATTTTTCTTACAGCATGACAGACTCTGAAGTCATGTGTTACCCTGACTGAATGACTGAATTTTTAATACCATTTAAATGTGCTTCCTAAATTGGAGTCATTTGGGAAAAAGAAAAATGTCTCTCTCGCTCTCTCTCACTCCCTATCGCTCTCTCTCTCTCGCTCCCTATCGCTCTCTCTCTCTCGTTCTCTCTCGCTCCCTTTCGCCCCCTCTCACCCCCTCTCGCCCCCTCTCGCCCCCTCTCGCCCCCTCTCGCCCCCTCTCGCCCCCTCTCGCCCCCTCTCGCCCCCTCTCGCCCTCTCGCCCTCTCGCCCCCTCTCGCCCCCTCTCGCCCCCTCTCGCCCCCTCTCGCCCCCTCTCGCCCCCTCTCGCCCCCTCTCGCCCCCTCTCGCCCCCTCTCGCCCCCTCTCGCCCCCTCTCGCCCCCTCTCGCCCCCTCTCGCCCCCTCTCGCCCCCTCTCGCCCCCTCTCGCCCCCTCTCGCCCCCTCTCGCCCCCTCTCGCCCCCTCTCGCCCCCTCTCGCCCCCTCTCGCCCCCTCTCGCCCCCTCTCGCCCCCTCTCGCCCCCTCTCGCCCCCTCTCGCCCCCTCTCGCCCCCTCTCGCCCCCTCTCGCCCCCTCTCGCCCCCTCTCGCCCCCTCTCGCCCCCTCTCGCCCCCTCTCGCCCCCTCTCGCCCCCTCTCGCCCCCTCTCGCCCCCTCTCGCCCCCTCTCGCCCCCTCTCGCCCCCTCTCGCCCCCTCTCGCCCCCTCTCGCCCCCTCTCGCCCCCTCTCGCCCCCTCTCGCCCCCTCTCGCCCCCTCTCGCCCCCTCTCGCCCCCTCTCGCCCCCTCTCGCCCCCTCTCGCCCCCTCTCGCCCCCTCTCGCCCCCTCTCGCCCCCTCTCGCCCCCTCGCGCCCCCTCGCGCCCCCTCGCGCCCCCTCTCCGTCCCCTCTCCGTCCCCTCTCCGTCCCCTCTCCGTCCCCTCTCCGTCCCCTCTCCGTCCCCTCTCCGTCCCCTCTCCGTCCCCTCTCCGTCCCCCTCCGTCCCCCTCCGTCCCCCTCCGTCCCCCTCCGTCCCCCTCCGTCCCCCTCCGTCCCCCTCCGTCCCCCTCCGTCCCCCTCCGTCCCCCTCCGTCCCCCTCCGTCCCCCTCCGTCCCCCTCCGTCCCCCTCCGTCCCCCTCCGTCCCCCTCCGTCCCCCTCCGTCCCCCTCCGTCCCCCTCCGTCCCCCTCCGTCCCCCTCCGTCCCCCTCCGTCCCCCTCCGTCCCCCTCCGTCCCCCTCCGTCCCCCTCCGTCCCCCTCCGTCCCCCTCCGTCCCCCTCCGTCCCCCTCCGTCCCCCTCCGTCCCCCTCCGTCCCCCTCCGTCCCCCTCCGTCCCCCTCCGTCCCCCTCCGTCCCCCTCCGTCCCCCTCCGTCCCCCTCCGTCCCCCTCCGACCCCCTCCGTCCCCCTCCGTCCCCCTCCGTCCCCCTCCGTCCCCCTCCGTCCCCCTCCGTCCCCCTCCGTCCCTCTCCGTCCCTCTCTGTCTCTCTCATCATTTACTTTCCCGGTACACAAAAAAATGATGCGGTGAATCAGATTTGGCCCCCTGGCCGCCACTTTGACACGTGTTATATGGTTTGTTTAAATGAGTTCTAGTAATATTTGAGAAGCTTAAAAAGTAACACCTCTCCATAGATGTTATTTAATATGTAATTGTCACTGTCTAATTATTGTTGTTGCTCCATTTAAAATGTTAAAATGTTCGACGAACTGTCCGGCAACGAAGCATCCGTTTGACGAAGCGTCCGGGACGAAGCGTCCGGGACAAAGCGTCCGGCGACGAAGTGTCCGGCGACGAAGCGTCCGGTGACGAAGCGTCCGGCGATGAAGCGTCCGGCGACGAACTGTACGTCAACGAAATGTCCGGTCACGATAGAAAATGACAAAGAAACAGGGCGCCACCTACAGTCATAGCCAAAGTTTTATTAGTGGTATTATTGTTTCAAAAATTTTAAATAGAGCAACAACAACAATTAGACAGTGACAATTAGATATTAAATAACATCTATGGAGAGGTGTTACTTTTTAAGCTACTCAAATATTACTAGAACTCATTTAAACAAACCATATGACACATGTCAAAGTGGCAGCCCGGGGGCCAAATCTCTTCCACCGCATCATTTTTTTGTGACCCGGGAAAGTAAATTATGACTTTCTATTTTAGGATCAAATTAAAATGAAGAGTATAGATGTATATCTAATTTCCTGATTTTTTTTCCCCCTTTTAAATCAATGATTGTAAATTTTTTATCCTTTTTTTCTGTTTTTAGTTCAATTTTTTTGTAAAGTCTAAAGATATATTGAAAAAGCTAAAATAAACATTGTTTTAGATCTATAAGAACTGAATTTCAGGGCTTTCAATCCAGTCCTTTTAATCCATTTATAAAAAAAAAAAAAATCTAAATATTATATCTAAAATGGTCCGGCCCACGTGAAATCAAGTTGACGTTAAAGCGGCCCGCGAACCAACCCAAGTCTGACACCCCTGCCATATAACAATGTTCACAGTAAACATATATGTACTCATTATTGTTTTTGAACAACGACCAACATTAGTTACGCATTGACGAGATGTTTTTGTATGTGTTGCCGCTCATTATGAAGATATATATTTTTTTAGGTATGAGTCTGGTACAGGAACAAATATAACTTGTAATGCATTGCCCCTTTTATATGTATTTAACACTATAAAATTGTGAGTGTAAACTACGTCTATATGTTGAACTGCTTCAAAATGCTCATTGCACAATGTAAACCTTACTGTGTGAATCATGAACAAAAAATATGGTCACAACGTTAAATTCAGTACATAACTAAATATAATACTGCCAGTTAAAAGCACACTTTTAGAATCCTGAGATTTAAGAATGTATATGCATTTTTAATTGTTCTGTAAAGGGCTCCTGCTAACAAATATTTTGCTCCAAACAGATGGACAAGAAGCTCTAATTCTAATGCAATGTAAGTAAGGAACTGTTGTTTTTGTCATTTACCATGCGAGATAGTGGGTACCCGGACATTTCGTTGATGGACACTTCGTCGGCGGACGCTTCGTGGCCGGACACATTGTCGCCAGACACTTCGCCTAACCTTAACCACTAACATTAACCGCTATTAAAGAAGACAAAGGAAATTCACATATTCTTTATTAAAGAAAATGAAACAGCAAGAACTTGCTCGACAACTTAAACACATTAACATTTGGGCGTGTGTTGCACCCTGCATTTTCATATTGCTTGAAACACAAGGAGAAATATTCACACTGATCAGTTGTTGTCTTCAACCAATTTTTACTGTAATTCATTCACACACAAAAACATAATATACAATTACACCCATATATAGTGTTCCCTCGCTACTTTGCGGTTCAGCTATCGCGGACTCAGAGCTTTGCGGATTTTTTTGGGGGAAAAAAAAATACAAATATTACATTGAAACAACATATTTTACAGGTTTTTTGTTATAACATGAATTTCACTCTCTCTACCCGTATTCTATATGGTGTACTGTATACAGGGGGGTAAAACAAATAGAAAAAAATAAAATAAATAAATTAAAAAGAATAATAATAATTTGGAATTAAATTCAAATTAAGAATTTTTGAAGGGGAATCCCTACTTCGCGGAAATTCACTTATCGCGGGTGGTCCCGGTCCCCATTAACTGCGATAAGCGAGGAAACACGTATAAACATATTAACAACACGATAGAACCCAAAACAATTGCACTTGTTCCATAAACGGTCATAACTTGTGACTTGTGTAACTTGTGTTACCTTTTGTTTTTACAACTTAGAAAAGTCCTGAACTCTTCAGCAGGGGCAAACAATGGAATCTCAATAACATAGCTTCCTTTGCTACGACCGTCATACATACTGCACATTATAATGCTTTATAATGCTAACGATAATGGCGGCCGAGGGTAGCTTGCTAAATGCTATTCGATGTGCTCCACCCGAGAATCGCACATTAACGCACACACATCAAAAGTGAATGAACATTACTAAAAATTATCTTCTTTCTCACATGCTAAACACTGTATCTCGCAAACCACAAACTCAACCGGCCTCTACAACAAACAGCATACCTTGAAACACAGGGAGAAATAATCACACAGTGATCAGTTGTTGTCTTCAACCAACTTTTACTGTAATCTCCCGTGCCACAACCTGTGCACCCAGACACTAATAATCGAATACCGATTCAAAGTTTAACACATTACTCTTGCTATTTGGATGAAGGCATAAATAATCGAACACTGACAAACATCCAATCCAAAACTAGTTGTAATCCCCAACATGCAATCATTAATAGCTAACCACTTTAGCATGTCACACTCTATCATTAATAACTTACACAATTCTGTTGACTCTATTAATAGGACCGATTGGCCCGGTTCTTAAAATGGCCGACAAGCGATGACGTCTAGCTCCGTTGCCTCACAACGCGCATCGGAAATCTTGTCTGTATACACGATACCTATGGAAATACCAAACAAAAAAAAGAAGGGAGACGACGAAGAATATGTGAATTTCCTTTGTCTTCTTTTTAGTACATTTTTAATAACATTTTATTTATTGCCATTTATTTCAAAAACAATCGTTCGCGACTCCTCCTCCGGTGACGATATGTCTGTTTGACGAACTGTCCGGCGACGAAGCGTTCGTTGGACGAACTGTCCGGGGACGAAGCGTCGGGCAACGAACCGTCGATGAAATGTCTGGTCACGGCGATGGTATAATTGATAAATAATTATTTTTAGAAGCCTAGTGCAAAATTATATTCATACTTTATGGTCTAGCTGTTCACCGTGTCTGACTTTGTTGCGGACAGACGTGGGCTCGTAACCTGCTGATGGTGGTATGGTTGTGACTACAAAGACTTGATCGTGTTATGTGTTCCATATGGCTGACTAGCGACTAGTGTAGGGTGTACTGTGATCCTTCTTCACATTGCGGCTTCAACTTTCGTCCATTTTTTTCCGAGATACATGTGTTTAAAAAGTTCGAAGCACCTATCTTCTGAGGTGTGCAACTGCAAATTCTTGGTGTGGACTAAGACACTTCACTTCCGACTCTGAGGAATAAAAATATGAACCAGTATTATTATGAATTTACACCATAGATACAGTCGTGATGCTGGCATGATAGAATGTGTCAGCACACACACTGCATGGAACCACTCAGAACGATATGATAACGTGGTTGCAGCCATTGAATTTGGCAAGGGTCTTGACAGAATCAAGACTAAAACAACAGCAATATTTGCACAAGAAAAATGGCTCTTGAAACTGACAAAGAGGACTTGGACTAAAGCTCCAATTACCTCATCTCATTTTCTGAACAGCTTTCTCCTCATTAGGGTCACGGGGGGTGCTGGAGCTCATCCCAGCTGACTCTGGGCCAGAGGCGGGGGACGCCCTGAATCAGTGGCCAGCCAATCACAGGGCACAAGGACACGGACAACCATCTACTCTCACACCCATACCTAGGGGCATTTAGAGTGTCCAATCAGCCTACCATGCATGTTTTTGGAATGTGGGAGGAAACCGGATTACCCAGAGGAAACCCACGCAGGCCCAGGGAGAACATGCAATTTACACACAGATGGACATGACTTAGATCTGAACCCAGGACCCCAGAGCCGTGAGAACCACATGCTAACCACTTGCTCCATTGGGCCACCGCTCCAATAACCTGTTTTCTTTTGGATTGGATTGGATAACTTTATTCATCCCGTATACAGGAAATTACATTGTGGCAGTAACAAGAAGGTGATTAGACAGAACAGCAAAGCAAAAGCACAAAGTACAAAGCAAATCAAGGTAAATAGAATCATCAAAACATTAAGACATAAAAGCAGCAAAAACACAAACCGAGCAAGAGTGGACGGAGCTACCGCGGCCGCCGGCTGCCGCTTAAACAGCTCCATTTTGGTTACGGTGGCTAAATCGTACTCAAAAAGACGTTGTAAAGTTGTATTTTTGTATGTTTTATTATATAAATCAAACAGATAGGAACTATTTTCACTGTGAGTATAATACTTAACGTATTTCTATATTTTTTAATTTATAGATTAAATTTAGATATTAATAGTTTATAGTCTTTTCACATGCCTGTAATAAATACACTTTATATAATTGTACTTGTGTACTTCCATTTTCGTATAGGTGCGAAAACATTTCATATGGTATGTAGTAATAATAGGGATGATCTTACTTCATGTTTTTTTTTATCATGGCCATGTCTGGTCTACATTATCCGCGAAAAATGAGAGATTAGTGTAGTCTGCCTTTCGCCCATAGTCAACTGGGATAGGCTCCAGCAATTCCCGCAACCTTTAAGAGGATGCATGGTACAGAGTGTATACTTTATATTGTTGGCCTGTTTAAAGTTTTGATATACACCAGGCTCCAACCTTTCACAAGTGTCAAAGTTATTCAGTTATTTTCACGTGAACACATTTTTTAACCCTTGTTTACATGTATTTGAAGACTGTTCTAATAACTCCCAATGTCCTTCTTTGTCTTTTTTCCAGGATATTTGGGTTTGTAGCGAGGAAATCTCAGACGGAGACTGAAAATATTTGCCATCTGTTTGCTGAAAATGACCCTGAACAGCCAGCAAGTGCTATCGTCAACTTTGTTTCAAAGGTCATGATTGGGTCATACAAGAAGTGAGCAGAAGGCATCATAATTGTATAAAATATTTAAATCTGAATTTTCCCTACTTGACCTTGTGAACAAGGAGACACCTGAAAATTAACAAGTTAACAAGACCTCAAGGGGGAAGGAGGGAGGGTGGGAGGGAGGTTCAGGAGGGAGGGTGGGAGGGAGGGAGGGAGGGAGGGAGGGAGGGAGGGAGGGAGGGAGGGAGGGAGGGAGGGAGGGAGGGAGGGAGGGAGGGAGGGAGGGAGGGAGGGAGGGAGGGAGGGAGGGAGGGAGGGAGGGAGGGAGGGAGGGAGGGAGGGAGGGAGGGAGGGAGGGAGGGAGGGAGGGAGGGAGGGAGGGAGGGAGGGAGGGAGGGAGGGAGGGAGGGAGGGAGGGAGGGAGGGAGGGAGGGAGGGAGGGAGGGAGGGAGGGAGGGAGGGAGGGAGGGAGGGAGGGAAGGACGGGCGGACGGACGGATGGGCGGGCGGGCGTAACGGACGGACGAGCGAACGTCTCATTCAATGCAATAAATAGAAGAGTAAAATTGGATACATTGACTCAACATCTTACGTAGCTATATTTACATTTTCTATTAATTCATATTTATAATATTAGTATTTCTCAAGAAATTTAACATGTCAAGAATTGTATTTTTGTACATACACACCTCGTACATTGTGATGTATAATATTCTTCAAGATTGTTGCATTTATACCACTTGTTTTTCTTTTGGTGTGATGCATAGTCTGTATAGCATTAAAAATAAGCTTCCTTGTGTTACATTTTCATTCTAGAAAGTAATTTTTCATTATACTGTTTCAGAGAAAATGCGAATGGGTTTCACGTTTCATCAATGAAATCTGGAAAAGATTTGTTTAAGCCTCTGTGGCTTATAACCTTAAGTCTTCAAACAAACAAGACTGGGCGTCCCGGTGGCACGAGTGTTTAGCGCATCGGCCTGACAGCACTGGGTTTCTGGGTTCAAATCCAGGTCATGTCCACCTGTGTGGAGTTTGCATGTTCTCCCTGGGCCTGTGTGGGTTTCCTCTGGGTACTCCTGTTTCCTCCCACATTCCAAAAACATGCAGGGTAGGTTAATTGGACACTTTTAATTGCCCTTAGGTATGGGTGTGAGTGTGCATCGTTGTCTATCTCCTTGTGCCCTGCGACCAGCTGGCCACTGATACAGGGTGCCCCCTGCATCTGGCCTGGAGTCAGCTGGGATAGGTTCCAGCACCCCCCATGACCCTGTTGAGGATAAAGGGGTTCAGAAATGAGATGACAGATGAGAAACAAAACCCATTGTCTGGAGGAAAAATATGTATATATCTTAAAGTTTAATGGAGGAAATGAACAGGATTTCTTTCATGTCCAGAAGAGAGGACAGATTTAATTCAATTTGTCTTTCTGAAAGTCATGTTGGTCAATTATTTTAGGAAAAAAAGTATTTACATAAAAAAAGCTGCTTTTCATCAATTCGTTTGCATGATTCAGCCTACTGGTATTTTTTTGCCAATAGGTGGCAATGTATAGCCACTTTTTATTTATTTATTTTTACAACTTTAAATGGAACGTTGACTCCGATTCAGTACATTATAATGATACTGAGAAGTGGTTTTAACAAAAAATCCTAAGATAAAATTTGAAAATAATAATAGTAAAACAAATAACCTGAAGGCCTCCCATAATCAGAGCAAAAAGCTGTGCGAAAACAATGGCCACCAAGACCATCTCCATCTTTCTACCTTAATTGTGAGCTTTAGAGGTGAGAGAATCTGAAAAAGCTTTGAATTAGGATTTATTTAACATCTTCCCTGTTTACCGCTGTGGAACTGGAAATAGGTGTGGATGTTATATCAGTCTAGGCAGGTTAGAAAAAAAAGCGAATAGCAAATGTGAAGTTGGGGTGGGGGAGACGATGGTAGTGTGAGTCTATGAGGGGCATCTAGGTGTTGGTGGTGGAGGGGTGTCTGTGGTTGATGATCTCCCCATTTCAGAAAACTCCCACATAATAGATACAAAGTGGAAAGGATGAGAAGAAGACAAAGTAAACACTGGAAAAAAGAGGAGTGCGGAAAGTGACTAATTGAAGCAAAAGGGAGCATCAAACTGTAGCAGTAAAACCTATATTGGGCTTAAGCCCTCATTCTGCTCCCTCAACTGTCACCATTTTGTCCCTTTGATGGACCTTTGCTTGAACTCACTGTTATGCATTCTGTTGCGTCAATCGATGGCATCTGGTGTGTAACTTTTATCAGCTCCCACTGCGAGCTACTATAAGCAAGAACACATTCCTGGAATTGCTATGATACAGAATGGCATGACTAAATCCAAATGCTGGGTTTCATCCGGGAATACCTCTGTCATAGAGTCTCTTCATACTTCCCCTTCCCTGGACTTCTTTTATCTTTTTGAGATAGCAATTTAAAACCAATGTTAAGTGTCTTTATGCCGTCTTTCACATGTTTTATCTCATGCATTATATTTAATATCAATTAAATCAAAATCAAATCAAAAGCCTTTCTTGTCATTATACACAGTTGCGTACAACGAAATTGGCGGTGGTACTACACAAAATGTGTTTTTCCTAGTAACAACAAAAATAGGTAATTTAAAAAGTCATGTCCCGGCAAAGTCATTCTAAAATATTGCACAATTTAGGCTATTGCTTTGTTATTGCACAGAAGGGATTGTGTGTCGTGCTAGTGCAAGTTCAGAGCCCTGATGGCTCTGGGGGAAAAATGTCCCTAGGTCTATTTGTCTGAGATTTATGAGACCTGCAGCATCTGCCAGGGGGCAGCAACTGGAACAAGTTGTGACCAGGGTGGTATGGGTCCCTAACAATGTTAATCTAGCAGCAGATGGAAGAGGATAGTCCTAGGTGGGAGAGTTTGTCAGCCAGAATGTCCGGTATTATAGTGTTGAATACCGAGCTATAGTCATTGAAAAGCATCCTCATGGTGGGCACCGGGGAGCTCATGTCGGAGTTTTAACCTTTGCCCGCTGACAACCGGGGAGTCGTCTTTTTTGTTTTTTTGGGGGGGAGGACACGGAGGTCTGATCCTTCCCGATTCATATTTTTATTTATATATATATATATATATATATATATATATATATATATATATATATATATATATATATATATATATATATATATATATATATATATATATATATATATATATATATATATATATATATATATATATATATATATATATATATATATATATATATATACATATACATATATATATATATATATATATATATATATATATATATATATATATATATATATATATATATATATATATATATATATATATATATATATATAAAGCTTCAACATGCTACGAAATAAAAGCCTCAATGAGACCTTATAAATAGAAATGGGTAAAATTGCGTGCACCCTTGCACACATATGGCCTACGTGCTTTTGGGCACATGCTGAGAAAGTAGTGCCTTTATGGCTTGCATTTTCATTCTTTTGTCTCTGCCAAAACAGACTCACACAAATATGCACACACACACACACACAAGGCTTGGGTACTTTGGTATCAGCGTCAGTCCTAATGAATCTGTCTTCAGGGGGTTGGACAGGGGTAATGTCCTGTACAAAGAGCTCCCACTGCGCCACCAAACCAACTAGAGGCCAACAGATTAACTTGCATTACATCAGCATCCCCACAATGCATCTAATGAGCGAGGGATTACGTAGTGTAACTTGCTTGGGTCTGTTGGCTCTCACACCATTGCAGCACTAATTAAATACTCACTTGTGCTTATTCAGTGGATCAGCTGCGTGACCATGGTTGTGCGCAGTCATACATACTCGGGTATGCAATGTGCATCTGTAAAGTTGCAAATATTGTTTTATATTTCCTCTGGGTGTGTTAATAATGTGTCATGGCGCTGTATAATAATAGACTGATGCAAAAAAAGCTATATATATATATATATATATATATATATATATATATATATATATATATATATATATATATATATATATATATATATATATATATATATATATATATATATATATATATATATATATATATATATATATATATATATATATATATATATAGCCTAAAACTATACAGCGCCAATATACACATCATTAGTGTGTTATTTATCCCAACAGAATCCACCATAAAGGCTGTTCAAAAGATAACAACATTTAGGTTCTATTGTGTAATTCATTTGAAACAAATCGTGTTTCAAATTGGAAAAAAAAACACTAGCTCTCATGACTCCCAAACTTAACTAATTTCATAACGTCATCATACGACAAGGTTGTGTTTGTCCGTGCATGGCATTCTGGATGGGATAACAATAATGATTGAACCTTTAACCCTCTGCTGTTGACTTTCTAGGATGTAGTCAGTACATGGGCAAACATGTAATGCATCAGTTTGAGGAGGAGAGCCTCACATGGCAACTAGCTTGCTGTTAGCATTAGCTTAGGTTAATGGCATGGGATCTTGACCTCAAGGGCAAGAGGTCAGGGGATCTCCCTGAGCCAACACCTCTCGTTAGAAATCTTCACACTGCATATACAAAGAAGAAACCAAAGACATGCTCAATTTACAACAGATAGACACAAATTACATAATTGGTATCCTTAATCTTTTTCAGCCATTCATGCATACATGACATGAAGAAATACCTGCAAAATTAGATTATTATACCCAGGTAGGGCCACTGTTGACTTCAACATATAGCCCGCCCAAAGAAAACAGCACACCCGCTTGGGGACACTTTCCTTTATTCCAAGTCCCCCTCCAGATAAGTGTCTTGTGTGATTGAGAAAAATGGTTAGAAGTCCACAATTCATCACCTGGGAACTCGTCAGCTTGCTTCCTCCACCCTTGACAAACACCAATTTTTGGAACAAGCCTAGCCTTGTGCAACTCCCAACAATGTCAGTGACACTCTACACTGCCTCGTTGCTGCTAATTGTTCACTCACAATGCTTCTTGGTATTGTGTTCAACAATGCCAACTCTGAATAGCCAGTCTAACCTACTTGTATTGTTGCTAATTGGTTTCTTGAAAGGAGTAGAAAATAGGAGGAGAAAGGGAGAGAAGAAATGTTGGCAATGGACTGCAGTTTCATTGGTTTCGCAAGTAAATAGAGTTCACAAAGGGCTTTGTGGGGTCGAGGGCCGGGGGTCGGAGGTGAAAAAGACGAGGTGCACCTGCACTTTCTACAGACTGACAATGAGCTCATTCAGCTTTTTTTGCAAAGCAAGATGATAAAGAACTGAGGCAGTGCCATGCAATCAGACACAGCAGATGGTACTACAGTAAAAAATAAATTTTAAAAAGTCCCTTTCATTGTTATTTTTTAGGAAATAAATGTTGAAAATCTTATTGTCATTCTTTAAGGTGAAAATGCAAAAAAAAAAGACATGGGGAAAAACATAATATGACGGAATGAAACAAAATACAGCACTGGGTGGTTATTACTTCAGAATGTTCAGCTTTTTATGTTAGTTTCTTTAAGGTGTCCCAATTTGTAAAACTATCAACTATTCCACCACCTCGCCAACTGTTTCCCCTTGCCATTAAAGAAACACAAATTATATAACTAACCACTGATAACATCTTAGAACAGACATGGGCAAACTACGGCCCGCGGGCCGTATACGGCCCGTTAGACAATTTAATCCGGCCCGCCGAGCTTGTCCAATAAATAAAATAATAATGCTTCATAAATCATTCATTACATCTTGTCCATGCAATACCGTGTTTCACCTATAAATGGCGCGCTGACATTTAGGCCTTTGTTGAGTCGCGCCTTTCTCTTTATTTATCCCTCTTTAATTTTCTCATTGTCATTTGAGCCCTTCTGTAAAAATGAGCGGACCAAAGAAAAGGAAAGTGGACAGTGAGTGGACAACTAAATATTTCTTCACTGAAGTCCGATCAACCGCTGTATGTCTGATATGCCAAGAAACTATTGCTGTTTTCAAAGAGTACAATATCAGCCGTCACTTTGCCACGAAGCATGCAAACTACGCTAGCAAGCAGTCAACACAACAACGAGCGGCTACTGCTCAGAGATTGGTGGCTAATTTGCAGAGTCAGCAGAATTTTTTTCACCGGCAAACTGCAATTCAAGAGGCAAGCACAAAGACAAGCTTTTTGCTGGCCTTCAAACTGGCAAAGGCTAGCAAGCCTTTCTCCGAAGGCGAGTTTTTGAAAGAATGCATGATAGAGACAGCTGGTGTTTTGTGTCCGGAGAGCAAAGGCAAGTTCGAAAAAATCAGCTTATCACGCAGGACAATAACTCGCCGTGTGGAACTCATTGATGAAGATATAGTGAGCGAGTTAAACAAAAAAGCGGCAACCTTTGAGTTATTTTCATTAGCGTAATGAAGCCATGTTTCCAAACCTGCGGAGGATGGCACAGAAGATGCTGGTGTTGTTTGGCTCGACCTACGTTTGTGAGCAGACGTTCAGCATCATGAACATCAACAAAGCCCGTCACAGATCAAAGTTAACTGACCAACACCTCCGATCTATCCTGAGACTTTCCACAACAAAACTAACACCAAACTTTGATGCACTGGCAAAAAAGGGAGACCAACAACACTGTTCCCACTGAAAGTTCGAGTTTTTCTACTATGATAAAAAAATTGAAAGTTTGAAAGGGCGCATCTTTTAATTACGCACTGCAGCGCGACAGAAAGGATTGAGGTTAGTCGCCTATGTTGTTGGGTAGTAATGTTTTGAATGTTGAAAGTTATATTCATCAAGATTTCAATAAATTTTGATATTTGTTTTACTTGGTGCCTTCAATTGAATTGTATTAAAAACAGATGCAATCTCCAGGGTTGATAGATCACAGTTTTCTATTCTAATCTATTTCGCCTACTATTTCTCTTGTACATTTGGAAAATGCAGTCCTCAATGTTAGTGAAACGTGTTGAACATTTATTTGCATGTGCTTGCTGTACTATGAGGTTTGGATACTACAAGCAACGCTTTATTATATTTGGCCCAGCAGTCAATGTACTGCTGTGGCCCCTTGTTCAAATTTTATAACCCATAGTGGCCCGCAAGTCAAAAAGTTTGCCCATCCCTGTCTTAGAACGATGATTTTAAATAATTTGTTGCACAAGTCTAATGTAGGCAGGTAAAATTCCTGTTCCTTCATTGACTCTTGACCCTCGTGTGTGTGTGTGTGTGTGTGTGTGTGTGTGTGTGTGTGTGTGTGTGTCTGGGTTGCTTTGGGTGGGTGGTGAGGGGTCCATAAAACACTGCACAAAACACAGTTTCAATCATTCGGCTGTTTGCGAGAATAATACCGTACTACTACTGAGTGAAGACTTGAACGATGGGGGTTTTCGCATAATGACCTCTACTGTTTAGTTTCATATTTTGCTGGCCAGTGTTTTAGTCGCGTTGTGCAAACAAATTCAAGCGTTTGAATTGAAAAATGGTTAGTATACATGTTTTTTTTTTTTTTTAAATTAGGAAATTGGAAAAACACAAACACAACCAATATATAAGCATCTATTTTTTCAATACGACCAAGAGATGAACTTAGTTAACTGGACGCATTCAAGGAAGTGGAGGAGCCGGCAAGTTGTCTATTCTATTGTTTTAATAAAAATATTTTCCTAAAGGCTGCTTTGACTACAAATGCGTAAAGCCAATGAGTTAGATTGATTTTTTAATTGTAATGAAATATACTGGTGGTTTGCATGTAGTAGACTCACTGCCCTAGTCAATGGAGCCTATCCCAGCTGACTTCGGGCCAGAGGCATGGGAGACTCTGAGTGGTTAGTCGATTACAGGGCACAAGGAGACAGACAACCATGCACACTTACACCCATACCTAGGGGCAATTTAGAGTGTCCAAACAGCCTACCATGCATGTTTTTGGATTGTGGGGGAAACCGGATGACCCAGAAGAAACCCACGCAGGCCTGGGCAGAACTTGCAAACTCCACACAGCTGGACATGACCTGGATTTGAACCCGGGACAGCAGAGCCAGGTGCCCCTTTAAAATCCTCAGTTTGATATTTTTTTGTGTGGACTTTCACATTTGTATTCAAGAATGGAATTTGAGAGCTTATTCTGTAGCCAAAGTTTTGTTGTCTTTATGCAATGAACATATCAAACTAGTTATGATATACAGATCTCGTATCATCTCATTTCCTGAACCGCTTCATCCTTATTTGGGTTGCGGGGGGTGTTCCAGCTGTCTTCCACCATTTTCCTAGTGACAAGCAGAAGACGGGAGTGGCTTCTGCTTGCAAGTTTCAGAATAGATTTTCACATTTTTATGAACTTTTTTTCCAGAAAAAATCAGTTTCAATTTGTTGTGAAGCCGCAAATGTTGAAGCTGTGATATTCAAGGAATTACTGTATCCCCTTTTAGCACGCCATTACGGCATAAAGGAATCTACCGTGCATAAGAAGGAAGAAGAGTACATTCGGAAGACGGCCATGATATCCTTTTCAAAGGACACCAAGCGAATGGTAACCACGAGGAATAAAATCAAACGTCAAATGGAGAATGCTCTATGAGTCTGGATCTCAGAGAGTAGGGGAAAAAAATTCCTCTGTATACAAACATGGCCAGAACCTGTCTCATTTTTGTTGGGTTTTTGGGTGGATGCTTGTGATTTCCTTGTGTGTGCTGTCCGTGTGATTTTTGTGTGTTTTGCCTGTTCTGGCCCTCCTGGCTTGCCTTCCCTTGTGTGACCAGGTGTTTACATTTTGTAATCAACCCTATGTGTGGATAAATCCTGTGTTCTGGCATGTCTAGTTGTGGTAGTATTTTATATTGTCAACAGGTTCCTGTTTCCCTGGCCGGGACTTTGTGAGTAAATGTTTTGCCTCTTTATTTGGTATGCGTTCCCCCTGTTTAATTTTCATTAAATTCACTTAGTCCCAGTTTTTATTATTTGTATAAATTATTTTTATCAAAATCCTAAATTGCGCACTGGCTCTTCCCTCTCCTTTCTGTACTTCCCGGATCCTGGGTTTAATCTCGCTGCGCACCCGAGGCAAAACCATGACATAACCAAGGCCAAGATCTTATATGATAGCTTAGCTCCTGACGAAGACCATGATTAGCCATAGCTAAGTACCAGTGCCGTGAGTGAGACTCATGATTTTATTGCAAGCAGGGGTTGGTTTGAAAAATTCAAGAATAGGTATGCTTTTCAAAGTGTTTCGCTGAATGGGGACTCGTCCTTCTGCAGGCCTAGAGGCATCAAAAAAAGTTAGTTGAGGAACAGTTTCCTAACATAATTTAAAAAGAATGGTTATCTTCCGGAGCAAGTTTATAACACGGACGAGATCGGCTTTTTATGTAAGAGGATGCCTTCCCAGATTTTCCCAGTTTTTATGCAAGGATGAACTAAAAGTGCCAGGGTTCAAGGTTCACAAGGATTGTCTAACGCTCATCATGTGTGGGAGCGCTGCTGGCTTCGTGGTAAAGCCAGCCTTAATCTGCATGTTCGACCATCCTCATGCTTTAAAAAACAAGAACAAAGCATTGCAGCCTGTCCACTGGATGAGCAACAGGAAAGCTTGGATAACAAAGGCTCTCACAATGGATTGTTTTTTAAACTGCTTCATCCCGAGTGTGAAGCTGTACATCGCCAAAAGGGGACTGCTCTTAAAGGTCCTCCTTCTATTGGACTGTGCAAGAGGACATGCAACCGACCTCCATTACAAAGAGGTTCAATTTGTATTCCTGCCCCCCAACACCACCTCCCTTTTCAACCTGTGGATCAGCGGTTTATTCATGTCTTCAAGGCCCTCTACACGAAATGCAGGGACTCATTTCATCAATTGACGAGGACAACCGGAACAGCAGCATCAAAGAATATTGGTGCAAATACAATATTGCCACACCACAAAAAAAATTGAAGTTAAGGACATGAAGGTAAAGACCATGATTTCGAGCTGGAAAATTTTGGCCTGAAGAGATTAATGACTCAGCTTTAGATACTGCAGTGAATATGGCTCGGTCGGTAGCCACTAAAGGATTCTCGGCTACTCTACATCCCCAACTGATGAGGAACTCATCGAAATTATGCAATTAGGGAGTGAGGAAGAAGAGGCAGCGGACAAGGACAAGGATGAAGAAAATGATCTTACATTAAGAAATCTCCTGGAGATATAATATAATAATATAATATGACACACAATTGGTAACAATGGATCAAGAAGATTGACGACAACATGGTCAGAGCCATTGAATTTGGGAATCGTCTTGATAGTGTCATGTCTTTGTACAAAAATATCATCATAGGGCGCCGTTCAAAGCGGCTGCTTGTTGCAATAGCTCCCTAAACCCTCACTCGAATTCTGTGTTTGTACAGCTTTTTTACGGATTTTTATCCTTTATTTTATGTTTTTATTGTCTCTTAAGACTTTAGTTGTTACTTCACTTTATATATTATATTCGATACTTTAATGTTTTGGGACTTTACTTTCAAGACTCCACTCCAAGACTCAAGCTGTGCGAGAGGCAGTTTTTGATCTACTAGTTTAGTCCATCTTTTCAAGTTCAAATTTCCAAATTTTGGAGACTATTTTGACCCACCCAGCCATGCCTATGCTGCTTTACACGAAGGATCAACTGTTAGCGCTACGCAACACCGGGATTCCCCTGGACTTGAACCTCCCCGCTGAGTTAAAGAGGAAGAGAAGAGGATGCAGAGCCGGACGAACATGTCAGGAGAAAAAGCGACGCTTCAGACCCAGCATTCCATCTATTATTATGGGGAACGTAAGATCTCTCCCCAACAAGATGGAAGAGCTAACGGCGCTGACCAAACAACAAGGACAATATCGGAGCGCCTGCATTATCTGCTTCACGGAGACCTGGCTAGATGAGCGAATACCAGACTCTCTCATCTCCTTGGATGGCTTTCAGCTGGTGAGGGCGGACAGAGACGCTGAGGAGAGCGGTAGGAAGAAAGGTGGGGGACTAGCTATCTTTATTAACAGTAGATGGTGCAGTCCTGGTCATATTACTGTGAAGGAGCAATTTTGCACTCGAGATATCGAGCTAGTAGCTGTTAGCATCAGGCCGTTTTACATCCCCCGGGAGTTCTCGCACGTCATCATAATAACTGTGTATATACCTCCTTCGGCCGATGCAGCAGTGGCTCGTGAGCTGCTCCACACTACTCTGTCCCGGCTATAGACGTCACACCCCCAGTCTCTCCTTCTTATCTCCGGTGATTTTAACCATGCTCCCTTGACTTCAACTCTCCCCACCTTCACTCAGTATGTGAAGTGCTGCACCAGGGAACAAAAAACTGGACCTGCTGTATGCCAACACAAAGGAGGCATACAGCTCAGCCCCCCTTCCCCCACTGGGCCGCTCAGACCACAACCTGGTCCATCTGATCCCCACCTACATCCCTACGGTGAGGAAAATAAAACCTACCACGAGGATCATACAAAGATGGACCGAGGAGACCAGCATGGTACTGAGGGACTGTTTTGAGGCAACCGACTGGGAGGTGCTGTGCAAACCACATGGGGAAGACATCGACAGCTTGACCCACTGCATCACAGATTACATTAACTTCTGTGTGGAGAACATCGTACCCTCCAAGAAGGTCCGTTGTTACTCCAACAATAAGCCGTGGGTCACCAGGGATCTAAGGGCCCTCCTGAACAACAAGAAGAGGGCTTTTAGGTCTGGGGAGAAGGAGAGTCTCAAAACGGTCCAGAAGGAGCTGAAGAGAGAGATAAGGAGGGGAAAGACCAGCTACAGAAGGAGGCTAGAGAAGCAACTCCAAAGAGGCAACACCAAAGAGGTCTGGAGGAGCTTGAGGACCATCTCGGGCCATGGAGGCAACAGTGGGAGAGGCCCGGAGTCCGGAGACGGGGAGTGGGCCAATGAACTGAACCAGTTCTTTAACAGATTCAGCCCTGCCCCTCCTCCCCTGACCCCCCAGACCAGAAGCAACTCTACCCCCTCGTTCTCCTCTTCCTCCCCCTTTTCCACCGGTCTCTGCATCACTGTCGATCAGGTGACAAAACAACTAAAGAAGATCGAGGCAAGGAAGGCTACCGGTCCGGACGGCCTCAGCTCCAGACTACTGAGAGAGTGTGCGGATCAGCTTGGCACAGCTATTCTGCATATTTTCAACCTCAGCCTCAGTCTGCAGAAGGTCCCCACCTTGTGGAAAACTTCCTGCGTGGTCCCAGTACAAAAGACTGCGAACCCCAGGGAGCCAAACCACTTCAGGCCGGTAGCACTAACCTCTCACCTGATCAAGACACTGGAGAGGATCATCCTCAACCACCTGAGCCCCCTGATGAATGCAGAGCTGGACCCTCTGCAGTTCGCCTATCGTCCAGGCATTGGTGTGGAAGATGCTACCACCTACCTGATGCACAGGTCTCTTTCACACCTGGAGAACTCGGGAAGCACGGTGAGAATGATGTTTTTTGACCTCTCCAGTGCATTCAACACCATTCAGCCGGTCCTTCTGAGAGGGAAACTGGAGGTGGCTGGAGTAAGGAACCACCTAGCTGCATGGATCATCGACTTCCTCACCAACAGACCACAATATGTGAGACTCCAGGACTGTACGTCTGATGTGGTAACTTGCAGCACGGGGGCCCCACAAGGCACAGTGCTTTCCCCACTCCTCTTCTCCCTCTACACGTCAGACTTTAAACATAATACAGACACCTGCCACCTCCAGAAATTCTCCGATGACACTGCCATTGTTGGACGAGTGACTGACGGGAACGACCTGGAGTACAGGGGAGTCATCACAGCCTTTGTCGACTGGTGTAAGCAAAACCACCTGCACATCAACACCAGTAAGACAAAGGAAATGGTCGTTGACTTTCGGAGGACACCTCAACAGACCACTCAGGTGAACATCCCGGGTAAAGACATTGAAATCGTGGACAACTTGAAGTACCTGGGTGTTCACCTCAACAGCAAACTAGACTGGTCCAGAAACATAGATGCCCTGTACAGAAGGGGCCAGAGCCGCCTCTACCTGTTGAGGAGCCTACGGTCCTTTGGAGTGTGCATGTCACTGTCGAGGACCTTCTATGACACTGTGGTGGCATCTACCGTGTTTTATGCAGTGGTCTGTTGGGGAAGTGGGAGCACGGAGAGGGACAGGCACAGGCTGAACAAGCTGATCAGGAGGGCCAGCTCTGTTCTGGGCTGTCCTTTGGACTCTGTGGAGGAAGTGGGAGAGCGGAGGATGCTGACCAGGATGAGGTCCATCATGGACAGCACCTCCCACCCCCTGCACGAGTCGGTGGAGTCCCTTCGAAGCTCCTTTAGCAGTAGACTGCGGTACCCTCACTGCAGGAAGGAGCGCTTCCGCAGATCCTTCCTCCCATCCGCTGTCAGGCTCTTTAACTTAAAAAAGGCTGTGGGTTAGGACCTCCTGAATTCGGATACAGTATAGATGTGATTCTATATATATGTATGTGTATGTATATACATATCTCAGCAACACAGTTACCTATTTATATATTTATTCATGTATCTATTTATTAACTTACTATTAAGTACCTATTTGTGTATAATGCCTTTCCTATTCCTGCATCCTCACCCTCTTCCGATTGCAACAAAGAAATTTCCCGATTACGGGATGAATAAAGTTATCCAATCCAATCCAATCCAAAAAAATATGTATTTGTACACAAAAAGAAACAGCAGTCACAACTTCCTCTCACAATGCTCCTTGTGTGCCGAAAACCTGTCACAGAAGTTCCTCCTGCTGCCACTACGGCGCCCCCTGAAGATTCAAGCAGCAAGGACTTGGACTAATACAACCGTCAACCTGTTTTTTTTTTTTATTAAAACCATTTACGTTTTTTTTTTCAATTCAAGCAGAGAGGAACTACTTTTACTGAGTACAGTATTTACCATTTTATAATATAGAGTATATTTAGATATTAATACATTTCAGTTTTGATGTGCTAATAGCTTGAATATTTAATAAATATACTTAATTCTATTTGTGTACCTGTATTTCTGTATAGGTGTAAGGTAAGACAAAGTCTTTTTGCAATTGCTTTTTCATATTGTATCAGTTTTTGTAAGTATAACAGCATCGTAGTCATGGATGACGGCGATGAAAATGGCCCATTTTGAGTCCAGTTGAAACAATGGTTTAAAGAAGGACTCCTAGTTCCCATTTCCGGAATCATCGGAAAACACTTCGTCACCTACAAGACTGCCTCATCCGCTGACCTACTCCAATGGGCAAGCCACACAGAGGAGAACATTCGTTCCAAGAAGGAAAGGGGCCAGGTGACAGCCAACGCACAAATGATAACCGAGGCGCTTCAAGCCACCACCATGTTTGTCGCTAGAGGATACAGACCCCGGAGAAATGCCCCAGGACTCCACAACATTGACCAGCAAACCCGTGACCGAATTGAAAGACGATGCTTCACCTGTCACCAGAAAGGACACTGGGCCCGAGACTGTCTCGAGTCTCACCTAGAGAGACGGTTCGGATTCCATCACTCAGGACCACAGAAACAACGGGAGAACAGGGAACTCAAATACGATGAACCACAATGACGCCAGAAGTCCGTCCAAGAGGACTCCCTCGAACCATCTACGAAGGTAGGGGAGGACGAGGAAAACGAGGGGGAAGAAGGAATTAACCTAGATAACAAGGAACCCCTCCCCTTCCCAGCTATGGACCTGTCAGTGTGTACCGCGGACTCTCGATCTTTGGACAACCAACCTCGAGTACAACTCTTGGTAGGACCTCACTGCACACCAGTTTGGTTCCTGGTGGATTCAGGGGCCGATCGGACTGTCCTGTCCGACAAGATTCCAGGAGTCAACCCCAGCACCCTGTCCCTCCAGGTTATAGGAGTAGCCGGCGTCCCACAAAGAAGATTCTACTCCCAAGCCATTGTCATGGAAGATGAGGACGGGATCAAAGTCACTTTCCCCGTTGTCCTATGCTCTGAATGTCCGAGCAACCTACTGGGATGAGATAACATGGTCCAGCTAGGGCTAAGCCTAGTGGCCACCCAAAATGGCCTCCAACCAAGGAAATTACAGACTGAAAACATCTTCCACACCACCACATCCAACTCCTTCTACTCTCTCGACATTGTCAGGTATTATTCTGCCAAGGTAGCTGAAAGTCTGAGAGAACAGGCTGTAGATATCTGCCCAGCATCACCAGGAGAGGAACAACAAACATGGTCGTTACATGTCACCCTGAAGTGCATGGGAGACCGGAGACAGGACGACAAGTGGTTAAACCAATTCTCACAGTTGCCCACTCAACGAATCATAATTAACCACGTATATGCAACTGACCTAATGGACAACCCACTGCCCACCGGACACATTGTCTATGTGGTTGGATCATCTTCAAAAACCCTGGACAGAAAAATCACACCGGATATGCCATGGTGACTCAAAAAGACACGGCAACTGGTCTGCACAAGCCGCAGAAATAGTGGCCCTGACAGAGGCCTGTAAATGATTCCAGGGACAAGACGTGACGGTGTGGACAGACAGCCAATATGCACTCTTAACAGTCCATTTATTCCCTGGACAGTGGGCAAAACGAGGAATGAAAACGTACAATGGATCCCCAGTCAAACACGCAAAGCTTCTCAGAGAACTCCTCAAAGCGGTACAACTACCAATGAAGCTGGCTATCTACAAATGTAAAGCACACAACGGGACAAGACCCAGTCTCATTGGGGAACAAGCGAGCAGACGAGGCAGCCAAAGAAGCCGCACACTCTGCAAACATCAAGACGGCTATCTCCACGGTGGTAAGACACAGCCCAATCCCCGCTGAAATCCTAAAATATATGGAAAATCATGCCCCAGAAAAAAGAGAAACTGCAATGGGAAACAGAAGGAGCCACTCAACACAAGAACGGACTCTATGCAGTAGAAAACAAGCCATGCGATCATTGTTTGAAGTAATTGCCAAATTGAGCCATGGGAGGAGCCATGTCTCATGATAGGTTCATAAATAATTACCCTTCTGATAAAATTAACAATCACTGCAGGCTATTGACATTTAATTAAATAGATTGCATCACTGGTAATGACCTTATAAGGGTAGATACATCAAAGCGTCAAGACTTCCCCCTTATCCCTCCAAAGTATCTCCCTGAACAGTAATTCACGTACGGCTTTAAAGCCATAAATCAAAACAATTATAAGGTTATTGATTAATCCAACATGCGTAAGCAAAAACAACATCTGTAACTATAATGACAATCAAGGTATTTTAACAATAACAAAACAGGAAACTAAAAACAAACTTCACTTGGATTCAAACAATCACGCCTTCATTTGACATAACAATTACATAAAGAAGCCCGAAGTGCGTCACGATGTATGAACACTATGCGAGTGTTGCTGGAAGTGGCAGATGTCCATATCTGTTGGTAGTCGGAGTCCTTGGCGACTCCATGCTGCAAACCCAGATCAACAGTCCTCGGAGCCCGATACTGGGTGAGAGGTCAGATAAACAGTCCTTGTGAGAGAACTAGATGACTGGTTACGACCCCGAGCACTCTTTGAACAATTAGAAGACTGATTTAACAAAGAAATGACTGGAGGGATGATCAGTATAGTACAACAAACTGTACAAATGCCACTGCTACAACAAATGCATGTTCCTAGAGGTCTCCAAACTTACTTCAATTTTTTTTGCAGTAACTGTCTCACTTGCTGTAAACACAACTCTCAAGGCAATGAACGACACAAGCGCGGAACAAGGCAAACAGGAAGATATCCCTTCGAGGTTCTGAACATGGATTTCATCGGACTGAACCAAAGGGACACACTTACCAAGTGGGTTGAGATATGCCCGTCAAAAAAGCTGACGCCATGGCAGACGTAAAAGCCATATGCCAAAGGATCATTCCAAGCCATGGAATACCACGAATCATTTGGAGTGATTACGGTGCACACTTCGTGAACCACATGATCCAAGCTATGGGACAACATCTTGGAATCAACCTGAAATATCATTGCGCCTACCACCCCAAAAGTGCTGGACTAGTCGAAAGAACCAATGGAAAAGTAAAACTTAGACCACTTAGAAAAACCATGGCCAGAATGCCTGAGCCTGGTTGAAACCTGTATGAGAATCATCCCAACAGCACAGGGATGCCATTTGAGGCAGTGAACGGCAGACCCTTCCACTTACCAATGTGGGGAAAAAGATCTGGTGGTAGAATAGAAAGGAGAAACAGATTCCCTCACTAGGTGATTATGCAAAAAGTTCCAAGAAAGAACTGTGATGAATGCAAATCATCTGCCGACATCTTATTTGTCTCCCACAGAGGAGGTCCTGTCTCCAGGAGACCTGGTACTCGTCAAGGTGATAAAAATAAAGTGCTGGTCTTCTTCACATTGGGACAGACCTCATCGTGTGATTTTGGCCACCCCCACTGCCGTCAAAATCGAAGGAAGAGACACCTGGATACATCAGTACCACTGTAAACAAAGTACAAGAATGAAGCCGCTAGTCATCATCATCACCGCTCTGTGTTCCACCACACGGGGGGGGACCTACCAGAACCTTGGTACACTCCCACTGGAGGAGAATGCCCCAGTGACAGCCATGACACCCATCGTCGTTTACTCACTTGGGGTTACCCCGGACCGACTCCAGGTATTTTTATTGGTACCTACAAGCTCCCAGAGTCCGGGGGGTCTGGCTAGACATCTGGGACCAGGTCCTCCTCCACACAGGCTACGAAACCATCACATGGCCCCTTTCCAAAGAAGCTACCACCATGAACACTAACTTCAGCAAGTTGCCATCACCGTCAAAGATGATGAACATACGCTGAAGCTCATGACCAATATCCAACAAAAAGGCTGCATCGACCTTTGCCTCTGACCGGACCGACCAGGAAAAGACCACCTCTTCATTATCACCATCTGCACTACTAGTCCAGCCATGGTCCCCAAAGTGATTGGTGTGAACCCCTTGTAAGACCATCAGCCACACGCCTACTCAAAATCCGTCCGGCAGAAACACCTAAGCCTGAGGAGATACACCCAATCCTGGCCCATGTCCAAACACAAGAAGAAAACGACTACCACCCTATGATGAGGAACAGTTGGTACAGATACACCGCACTCACAGCCCGCACCACAACCAATAAGAGTTACTATGTCTGTTCCCTCATGCCCACTGCCGTAGCCCAACCACAGCTATGAGCCAACCTCCAGAACGAAGAACTGTCCAACCACAGCTACAACTGTATCCTGGGTAATCCGAAAGAATCCTGTCCAGCAAAGCTTGACCGCCTACATACCATGGCCGCAGTGCCATTAGCAGCTACAGCCAATCCCGCAACGTATGTCCAGTGCAACAACCGAACAGACTGTTATCCATCCTGTTTCAACTTCAGAGGACCGGATCCCAAGACCCCTTCAGACCAAGTATGGTGGCTCTGCGGATGGCAAGTGTATATGATCATCCCCGCCAATAAAACTCGGCTCTGTGTCCCTACATCTGTCTCCGACCACACATACATTCTTACAGCAGATTCAATTCCCAAAGTCGATGCCAACCCGCATCTACCCATCAGGCGTCAATGACAGAGCCTCGATTTCCGCCCCCATGATTCAGTGTGGGGCTCGGATGTCCCCCTCGAACACAAACACTGGTGAGTCTCCTCCAAAATCCAGATGGCGCTGTTCCCCTTGGTAGGAACTGCGAAGAACACCCTACTTCTGGAAACCATTGACTGCAGATTCCAGGCCTACGTCAACGCATCAGTCCGACAACAACAAGGCCGAGACATCGAAATAACTGCCATGACCCAGATGATTATCCAGAACCGCCTTGCCCTCGACAGAATAACCGCCCAGCAGGGAGGTGTGTGTGCCATGCTAGGAGACTCACGCTGCACCTTCATCCCCGCCAACACATCCTTCTGAGTGAATGTAAACTCGGATGATAGTACAGATGAATCTATAGAGACACCATCCTCTGTGATTGCACAAACCAATCTATTTGAATGCTGGGGTAATATCAATAAATAGACCCCAGAGGCTCTTAAACATTTGTGTACTTTTGCTTAATCTTCTGCCCCTTAACCAAGGTCGGGTTAGGAAGGAAGCCCAGACTTCCATCTCCCCAGCCATTTTATTCAGTTATCTAGGGAAGATCCCAAGACATTCCTGGACCAGCCAGGAGACATAGTCTCTCCAGTGTGAACTCGGTCTGCGCCGTGGTTTGCCGCCCAGTGGGACATGCCTGGAATACCTCACCGGGGAGGCAGGCGTCCAGGATGCATGATAATCAGAGCATACCTCTTGTGGCTCCTCTTGTGGCTCCTCTTGATGCGGAGGAGCAGCGGCTTTACTAGGAGTCTCTACTGGATGACTGAGCTTCTCAACTTATCTCTAAAGGAGAGTCCAGACACTCTGCGAAGGAAAGTCATTTCAGCCGCTTGTATTTGGGATCTTGTTCTTTCGGTCACAACCCACATTTCAGAACCATAAATAAAGGTTGAAATCGACTAGTAAAGAGAAAGCTACGCCTTTTGGCTCAGCTCCTTCTTCACCATTAGGGACCGACACAGAGATGGCATCACTGCAGACACTGCTTTTATCTGCCTGTCGATATCCTGCTCCATTTCTCCCGGACTCGTGAGAAAGAGCCTGAGATACTCCAACTCCTTCATTTGGGGAAGGACCTCATTAATTACCTGGAGAGAGCATGTCACCTTTTGACTCTCATCCCGACTCCAACGCCCTTGGCTGCGAATAATGCCCTTGAAAATTGGACAACACGGCCTGATGAAGCCAACAGAACCAAATTATTAGGGTCTGTTTATCCAACCTTTTGAAGGTCGGACACAAGCAGAGTATAATCATTCATTAATTCATTCATCACGAACCCCACATCCTCGCAAGGGTTATGGTGTTGCTGGAGCCAATCCCATCAGATTATGGGCGAAGGACAGTCTACACCCTAGACTGGTCACCAGGGCATAGAGAGAACGACAACCATTCGCCGTCCCAAACATACTGCCACTAACCAGAAATCGATCCATCGCTTCAGACCAAAGGCAGGCAAGCGAACTGTTACACTATGAGGTGGCTCAAAGTCTTCAGATAATTTTGAAGTCTTCAATCCATTCAATCACTCCCAGTTTTCTGTGCATGTAGAAATGACAAAACTTTTGTTTAAAACACAAACAATCATGTTTCACTTTAGACGTTCCCAACATTTTGAAAGAGGGTAATTGATTGTTCATGCCCAAATAATTTGACAGTGATCATGAACCAGTTATGGTACACATTATTGTGCCTATTATGCAGAATGCAGTTATAATAACACAAAAGATAACACACAAAATGTAGCCTGTTGGAGGACCTAGTCCACGGAGAACTAATGGGGAGCCCTGTTGCACAGATAGAAAAAATGGGAAATTAAAATTGATGAGGGTAAAAAAAAAGAGCGACCTCACACACCATAATTCTTGAAGAGAAAATGTAAAATTGAGGGAATAAAACACTAGGCACGAAATCAACAGAATAAAACCGCAATGCCAGCTCATGCTTGATTAGTGAGAATGAAAGTAGATGGGGGCTCTGTCACTAAATACACATGAGGTTTGGGGTGCATGTTGTCATTCTGAGCGCTGCAGCCATCCATACTATACTGCTCTGTGACGTGGCGAGTGGGGGAGGAGGGAATGAAGATTGGAGGCTGTGAATTTTGAAGGTGTGTCCATTTTTATACGCAATTGTGAGTATGAGTCAGTGCAAACCCATCTTTAAGAATCCCCCAACACACACACGCATACTCATGCTTCTTCACCGGATGACTGCCAACAAGATACAGCTGTTGCCGTGGAAACAGTTCAAAGTGCATTTCTAATGTGACGAAATTCATGGAGGAAGGCTAAACTATGATTCCGACCATACACAGCCCTCTAGAAAGCCCAGTTGACGGGCTTAAAGGGGGTTTTGTTGGAAGAGGGGAGAGTTTAAACAAATGTATGATTATGCGCCAAGCAATTTGTGTTTAAATGTTATCCCTCTGCAAGCCATCCAATCAGCCTGGTTCTGATTGTTTGTCTGTTTGTGTCAATATTTGGATACAGTGAGCACGAAAAGAAAAGAAAAACATAAAAATAATTTTGTTTAGCCTTCTCTGCGTCCCAAATGGTGTTTTCTGCTCAAAAAGCTGCAGGTATTTTGGAAATTAAATTTTTTTCATAATATTACGCTACTTTGACCACTCCCCCCAGTGGGCCGCTGCAACAGAACATGACAACCGCAATGTTTTTTCCCACTTGTTATCTCGTAAGAGAATCGCCTTGATATCAAATATTCTTGTAAGATTGCTCAGAATCTTTCACCTAAGTAGTGAGTTAATGCATTATCTCAACAAAAATGCAACCTTTAAAAAGTAGAATGTAATTCCTTAAAAATATCACAATGTTGCAACCCCCTCTTTTTAAATCACTTCTAAAACTGAATGTCTAAAAAGCGTACAAAAACAACCTTTTGAGAAATGTATATACCAGTGTAGTTCTATTGCTACTAAATCATGTCTTTTTATGAAAGTTGTTGCTCAAGAGAAAATATAGTGTAATAATAATATATATATATATATATATATATATATATATATATATATATATATATATATATATATATATATTACTTCAAGTCATGCAACTGATAGGTTCATGAATAATTACCCAACACAACTTAAAATGGAAAGTACTTAGTATGTAGTGCATTTTCAATAGGCATGGTCAAGAGAATGGGGAAAATTAACAAGTTGTACACAACCAAGTTAGAAATTGTCGGACCCTATCACTAATACAGGTTCAATCAGTGATAGTCATAATCACAATAAATACCGGACCAGATTGGTGGCTGGTTGTGCCTGCCACCCAATCACAGGCACAACCCCTGATCACTCAAACGATTCCAGGTGTGATTCATCAGCCAGTGGGGAATATTTAAAGCCAAGAACATGACCACACTGCTGGATCGTCTTAATCAGTTCACTGTTTGCCGGTCGGTCTCTTGGACGATTCCAATAAAGATTCAATATCCAGACTTGCTGCCCTTGCCTGCTTTGGGGTCCTTCATTCCTGATCGTAGCAGTGACTTCTCGTTTCTAGACTGTGTTTATGTGTGTGTGTGTGTGCATCATTATATGACAGGTCCACTGCTAGACAGATGGAGCAATAGAAAGTGTTAGCACTTACATTCCGCATTTTCCTAAGCCAACCAGAGCTCTCCCATATTGCTGGAACATCTATTTCAACTTGCTAAGCTCTCTCTTGCTTATTGTCATGCGTTGCATCTCTACCCTGGTACCGTCTTGAGTCAAGGGCTTTGAATCTATGCCTGACTGTCCTGCTCCCCTCAAGCCTCGTAACCCCCCCCCCCCCCCCCCCCCCCCGGTCTTTTGATTTCTTAGCCTCCGGCCTCCATGTCTTTATGCATTTTGCCTCTTTTACACACTTAGCTTAATAATCGTCTAATTGAAATAGATAGAAAAACAAAACTTGTCATATTTTATCTATATGACATTTATTAACAGAATCGTTTTCATTTAAATAGATTTTTCAGCATTAAAAAAATAAGCTTTGTACATTTTGAATGATTCTAAGTGAAAAATGCATCTATCCTACGTAAAGATGTTTTGCAGGATTTATATTATTTTGCACAAATATGTAGCTATTCCAGTCAAATTATGGAAGTGAATGTTCCTCTCTTCTCTTTTTTATGGCCATTTGCACTAAACCACCTCGCAAGGATTGGATACCTTTGCAGAAGTGACTCATTCTCTGCAATGCAGATCAGGTTGCCATTCAGAGAAGAAGAATGTAATTATTTTAATTATTTTCTTTTTGCTACCAGTCTTCATACTAGCTGATCTTAATATATATTTTTTGTTTTGTTTACACTTCAGATGCAAATGTCAGGGGGCAGGGCTCTTACCAGCTGCTAGATAAACTATTGGTGGTGTTGAAATCATTGACCACATGCAAGGCTAAGCTCTGATTGGATGCTGAAACCTCCTGATCGGTCTCCACCAGTCCTCAGCAGTCAGGTGACTGTGAGGCTGCCAAAGTAACGTTATCAATCTGTCCCCAGCTATGATCAACCAAATCATTTGATGCAAAACAAAAACAAAACTATACCATTCCTCCTATCATCAAGTCGATCTATGGTAATTACATTTTCAGGACCTTGAATTTCCCCAAATACAAATCAAATGTATATTAGAGAATGCAGAAACAATAGATATAAAAGGCAAAAACAGAAAAACAAGAGAAATTTTTAAAATTAAGTTTGTCAGCATAATGAACAAATAAGTTGACCACGCTTTACTTACTGAAAATCAGGGTATTACATAGAATAGCAAGAAAAAGGGGTGAGATAATAGATAACAACACATTCGTAGTGGTTGTAATGACTAAACCAAGTTCTTGAGACTTAAACATAGATTCGAACCTGATTGTAATAAAGGAAGAATCAACGGGCTGCTTCGTTCATTCTTATCACATAAATAAAGAAGACAAAACTGAGAAAAACATTTGTAGATGAAAATTAAGTAAGTACAGTCTTACCTTTACTTACGAAATCAGTTGGTTCCAAGAATTCTTTTGAAGCTTGAAAATTTCGTAAGTAGAGGTGTACTTTATATGAAAATTCTCTAATTCATTCCATGGTCCTCACACAACTACCTACGAAACCCTTTAAAATTGGTCAAAGTGTCTCAATTTTGCGTTAGGGATGTGAGGAAAAAGACAAATATGAGAGAAAATTATAAGAAAATTATTTGTTGATGTCTTAAAAAAAATAGAGCATATGAAAATATGCCCTGCACCGCTGAAATGTCTCCCTCCATTACCATTATAGATGTCATACTCGTGTTTGTCCGTTAGATGGCAGCAAAAGCCCGTTCTAATAGGGCCGAAAGCCGTCCACAAAGTATATTTTAGACTAATACGTGTGCCACTTTGTATTTGTAGTTTTTAATCTCTTAATAAGAGGAATTCAAAATAATATAACCGCCTTAGGGAATGCATTTACTTTATGGGGAATTTGGTAACTTTGTGCTCTATTTCTATTTTGCATCTTGAGTCAGTAATTTCCATGTAAAAATTTCATACCAAGAAGCATTCGTAAGTAGATAAGATAATAGCTAAGAACCCAACTTTTTAATTGTCAAAAAAACATGATAAAATAATTTACCTTCAATTTATGTTTGCTACAGCAACCAAAATACCTATATTCATTAATTCATTTTTAACACTGCTTTGCTTTAGTCACAGGATTGATTAGATTATTTTATTCATCCCATACTTGGGTCGCAGTAGCAAGAAGGTGACATACAGACACAGGAAAATATATTTTAGACATTAATAAAGCGTGTCGCATGATGTATATTTATATATACGTACCTGACCGGACGTCTGGCCGATGGACAGCTCGCCGAGTGGGCGTTTGACCGAAAGGATAGTTAGCCGAACGGAAAGTTAGCCGGACGGATAGTTAGCCGCACGGATAGTTAGCCGAACGGAAAGTTAGCCGCACGGATAGTTAGCCGAACGGATAGTTAGCCGCACGGATAGTTAGCCGAACGGATAGTTAGCCGCACGGATAGTTATCCGAACGGATAGTTATCCGAACGGATAGTTAGCCGAAAGGAATATTTACCCGACCAGATAGCCAGCAGACCGGACGTTGCACCGAAACGGCATTTGCGCGCTCGCCCCGCCCCCGGTTGTGTGTGTTCAAGTTTCTCAACCTAGGCCCACGGACCATATATACAGATAACATTCACTTAGGATTAACAAAAGCATTTAGATCAGAAGAAATAGTAGAAAATAGTAGAAATCCTACTCCAGAAAATTTACACCAGGAACACAGAAAACGTTGAGATTAATTTTTGGATAAAGATTCTCAGCAAATCATTTTGAATATATATTTCCTAAAATAATGGGAAATTATTTAAAATTAAACTAGAAGTAAAAGTGTGTTCACCAATGTAGAAAACGTTGAGATTAATCTTTGAATTAAGATTCTCAGCAAATCATTTTGAATATATATTTCCTAAAATAACGGGAAATTATTTAAAATTAAACTAGAAGTAATAGTGTGATCATTTTCACCAAAGCACTTAGAATTTTACATGTCTTGTAGTGTTGTTTTTTTCTCTCATAGTTGCAAGCAAATGGCCACAACTTTAAATGCAAGGATAAAAGAAATAAATACAAATATATATGCATTTGTAGCACGTACTCACTTGTATTCAGAAATATGTCCACCGTGGGGCAGTACTATTGGACCAGTCTTTCCTCTAACATATCATAAATTTCATCCAACGTTGTAATTTCTTGTAAACTGTGTGTGTGAAAAAAATTAAAGTGTTTAATTCATTATTTTATTAAACAAATAAAATCAAGACTCAAAATCTCAGGCTATTATAGTTGAGTGACAAGTATATGTACACATACACAACACATTGCCCTGAGAATCTGAGTCTTGCTTTTATTTGTTTAATAAAATAATAAATCAAACCCAAATTTTGCATTGCAAGTTCTCCCAGAGAGAATGAAGGTCAGATGTCTAACGCCGTCAATAGCAGCAGCCGATGTGTTAAATGAGTGCTCTTATTGATAATTTTGATATTTCAACACATTGCTGCATTGCAAGTTCTCCCAGAGAGAATGAAGGTTCATTGGACGTCTACTGCCGTCAATGGCAGCCGCCGATGTGTTGAATGAGTGCTCTTATTGATGACTTTGATATTAGATATTTAGATATTAATGCTCTTACATTGTAAATGCAATTAAAAACACTCTCTCGTGATTATAATTTTGAGAGCGAGAGATTACCTGGTTGATCGCTTCCAACAGTAAACTCTCTGTCTCTCTCTCATGATTATAATTCGACAGCGAGCGAACCCGGCGACCAAACGTCTGTTCAACGTTAGTCCGTTTGACGGAACGTCGATTTGACAAAACGTCCGCTCGACGAAATGTCCGCTCGACGGAACGTCCGCTCGACGGAACGTCCGCTCGACGGAACGTCAGCTCGACGGAACGTCCGCTCGACGGAACGTCCGCTCGACGGAACGTCCGCTCGACGGAACGTCCGCTCGACGGAACGTCCGCTCGACGAAACGTCCCCTTGACGAAACGTCCGTTCGACGAAACGTCCACTCGACGAAACGTCCATTCGACAAAACGGAACTCACATGCAGAGTTTTGTTCTTATTTTCAATACCTTGTCCTCAGGGTTTCTCTCATAAAGGTATTTCACACACTAACCACGAGATACTGCTGATTAAACTGTCGAGTTTTGATTGGTCACCAAACATGCTAATTTGGATTTAATCTTAAATATATTTCAGCCCAAGAGTGAATTGCGCGTCGGCCTCATAGCAATAGGGTCCTGGATTCAAATCCAGGTCACGTCTGTGTGGAGTTTGCATGTTCTCCCCGTTCCTGCATGGGTTTCCTCCGGGAACTTCAGTTTCCACATTCCAAATACATGCATGGTAGGCTGATTGGACACTCTAAATTGACCCCTTTGAGTGCGAGTGTGCATGGTTGTCCATCTCCTTGTGCCCTGCGATCAGCTGGCCACTGATCCAGGGTCTCCCCCGCCATTGGCCTTGAATCAGCTGGCCACCTATCCAGGGTGTCCCCCGCCTTTAGCCTTGAATCAGCTGGGATAGGCTCCAGCACCCCCGCGACCCTAATGAGAATAAAGCGGTTCAGAATATGAGATGAGATCAGATGGGATGGGATGAGATAGGATGGAATGGGATGGGATCAGATCAGATAAATACTGTAAGATCACAGTGCATCGGGATACAAAATACAAAATCTACTTCATGGAACAACAGTCTTCGGGCACCGCAGGGGTCAGTGCTATGTCCACTGCACTTCCTTGTTTTCATACATGATCTGCCAGGCTGTTGTCCTTCGATTGTCACCTGCCAAATGTATGCCGACGATGCTGTTCTATATGACCACTCAAAAGATAAAAAACATGCTGCACAGGAACTGACAGATGCAATAACAAGCATATATAATTGGCTTGACAAATCTCAGCTTTATTTAAACATATCTAAGACTGTCTGTATGCACTTATCCAAAAGTTTGACAATTCACAGTAAACGCAGTTTTTGTCCAAGGTAAAACAGTATTCCAAGAGTTTAGAAACCTCGGAATATCCCTTGACTCGCAACAAATTTTTAAATGCCACGTAAAAAAAAACTGAAAAATTACTGTGTACCTACTTCACTTGCGGATTCCATTTACGGGGCTTGACAACATCACATTTCATAGGTTGTAAAAAAAATCATAAAACACCTAAATTTACACTGTCAGGACAGCACTTATCTCACTGCCAAAGAAGGAATATACAGTAGAGGGAGAATGGGCGCGCCGAATATCATATAAAGCAGTGAGGGCCGTGCATTTCACACGTAGGCCTTCTGTAGTGCTGTGAATCAATAAAACATTTAATGCAGCTACAGCTGTGATACATATAAAAAAAGAATCAATATTAAACTAAAAAAAATAAATATTATTTAGGAAAATAGACATATTTTACTCACAATTTACGCGTGCGTTTCAGGTCCATCAAGACGTTCTTTTCTATTGCTATCAAAGCTAATGCTGACAGTCGAGTCTCTCCTGTTGTATTTTTGGCATACGTTTTTTTTCGGGTTGAAAATGTCCGTTTGACAGAAGCAGTGGACACAGGGATGGTCACTGTCAAACCCACTAATGTTGCACTCACTTAGATTTTTCTGCTGAAGGAATAACTCAAGGAGATCAGTGGGAGATTTTCCTGTAAAATCATCCTTGGCATACATTACAATCAGTTCTGTTCTAAGCCGAGAGAGATCGAAAAGTGTACCACGGCTCTGCGTTGAGATGGAGAAGGGTGCATGTGGGAAAGTGTTTTGGTATTCACAAAACCACCGTCAATGGCAGCCGGACGTCCACCGCCGTCAATGGCATCTTATTGATAATTTATTCATCCGGTCACATTGTGGGTGGAGTTTGCTCACTCTGGCTGGTTCACTCTGGCTTTGGCCCGCCTACTTTATCACTAGCCAATCATAGTTGGTGAAAGCGATGACGTATCCCTACGCCTGCGAGAAGGTACTGACATATCCCTATGCCTGCGAGAAGGCACTGACGTATCTCTGCTCCTGTGAGAAGGCACTGACATATCACTATGCGTGCGAGAAGGCACTGACAAATCCCTACGCCTGAAAGAAGGCACTGACATGTCCCTACGCCTGCGAGAAGGTACTGACGTATCCCTACGCCTGTGAGAAGGCCTTGGTGTCGCCAAATTGAATTCTGATTGGTTAAAGCAACAGTTTTATTAACATTTGTTTTATGTGGCAGAACCTGTGTTGTGGAGGCCTTGAGGCAGATATCTGACGCTGGCAACAAATAATGGCTGAAATGTGATTGGTTAAATGCTTCAACATGAAAACACACATCCGGAAGCAGTGCAACCAGGGGAAAGCAATGAAAGGAAGCTGACAGACAATTTGGAATTATTTAATAAGTATCCATGGGCAAAATATAATTAACATCAGTCTGTGATTCAGATATTTATTTGGCCAGCAGAGAAGGCCCTGAAGGCCCCGACGGCACAACACTGATATAATGTGACGAGATGCATTAAATATTGCCATTTCCTGTTTTGTTTCAAGTTAATTTTGCATCACGCACGTCCAGTGGAAAATACTTTTTTAAAATGGTTCCTTCTAAATATTGACGTTCCTTGATATGCCAAAGTTGTAGCATGCCATTGCAGCATAAATTCATTTACACTGGCGTTTTTTTGTACATAATTTAGTTGGTAGGAATCTTGTTAATGTTAATCGAGTCCATGCGCTTAAAAGTGAGACATGGGGGGGTGAACGCACTTCCCCACTGTAGTGCATGTGTGTTGTGGTGATCTGTTTGCTGGGAATAAATAAAAATAAATTCTCGTGAGGTTAAGTGGTCCGAGATGTAGTGGCTAGTCTCTCCGCCCAGGTTGCCATGCTGCACGTTGCGAGCAGCGGCCATTTTTCTCCACTAAGCGCTGCCGCTTTCGCATGGCCACTGACGCTCATCTGTCCCTGTACCCCGCCCGGAGCTCACATCTTCCGAGGTGCAGAACTGCACATTCTCGTGTGGATTAAGACACCCCCGCCTCTGACTGAGGAATAAAAAATATTGAATTAACAATGATATAATCTCAGGATTGGTGATGGCTTACTCATAATTTGACTTTTGTGCTGCCATCTACAAATTTCGGCACATGATTATGTGAGCACACCCCCAACCCTTTAAAGAGTTGACCAGTTTTATGGTAGTGTGCTTCATGGGGGCTTGACAGTTATTGGATTCAATGTTATATTAAAAACATTAATATTTATATTTATTTTACTCATGCAAACCATGGCCAAAATCTGGTTTGGGAAAAGTGTTGGCAACAAGACATCTACGATGAGTAAATTGACGTTTTTGTCAACTGTCAAAAAGAAGCACAGTCGAGGTCTAATGGACAACATGGCTCCATTACACAATTTGCTGATAAAGAAAGATCAAAACAGAAAGATTCACAGCTATAAGTTGGAACCATTATGGATAATAAGAACTTCTCCCTGGAGATCAAAAGGGAGGCTAAATATGTGAGTCAAGCAAAATGATACTTCTACAACAAAAAGAAAATGCACTTTTGCTCTTGCTGATTTGCTTCACTACCGACACATACACACATATAATGTACTTTAACTCAACATGTCTGAAAATAGATCTAAACTGGAGAACAATGTGAAACTGAATATGTAAATCAGGCAAAATGATATTTCCCCAACAAAAAGAAAATGCAATTTTATTCTCGTTTATTTGCTTCACTACCAATACATTTATATGTGTAATACCAATGCCAGTTTGTCATGCCCGTACTGGGCCTGTGTCGGAGGAGATGGAAAGCATCCTAAATATCCTCAAAACCAGCAATGTGCTCAACCCAGGAGGGTTCTGCATACCCAACTATGATAGAAAAGGCTTCTATAAAAAACACAGGTGACTAATTCCCCCAGATTCAACATTGATTTCCCATTCCTTTCTAAAACCACACTCGCAGACATACAAATAGAGCCACCACATGCCTGAACACTTCACACAATCCTCACTCCTCACTTAATTCATCCCATCCACCCACACTTGCACAGACCCTTTTTTGCTGCTGTGGTTGCCTTGACAGCCGCATCAACACTATATTATCTGAATGACTAAAACCATGTATTACCCCAGTCAGTGCAGCCGTCTGACTCCCGCCTCTCAGGAAATGAGGTCGGTCAGGTGTGTGGTGTGGGAGTATGTGGGGGGTAGAGATGTAAGAATGTGGTTTGGGAGTGTGTGTGGCATGGTAGATGTGGCGGCAGGGAAATGTATGGATTGCGCTTGCTTGATGGCGGAAATTGGTGTGGGGTTCTGTCGGAAAAGCAACAAAACAAATTGCGGTTTAGTTTTTCTTGTCTGTGGCAAAAAAAGGGCCACCCAAAGTAACCATTTGTAGTGTAGCGGCGTAAAAACAGGGATACTATTTCTTATAAATAAATTGCACCAGTACAGTCAGTCCAGATGCTGTTTGTTTAAGCGGGATTAGTGCCGGTATCTGAATTCATAATGTGGTAGTTATAAAGCTGAACAGTCCATTTGGTGTGACTTTAAAGTTTGCTTTAAAAAAAAAATTGTATTCAGTGGCATTCAGAGCTAGATTTTAACATTCCCAAAGGACATACATATATTATCCACTAATGAAGTGCAACTTCTTACAGTTTGAACAAGTTTGACAGACCAATGGGAATAACGTTTCGAAATGTAAGTCACAGTGTAGTAATACTGTCAATCCACATATTTGGATTTTGGTGGTTCCTATCTACATATGTACAACTTTGCAAAAATTGATAGCCACCATTGTTTGCTGTGAAATAGATAAAATACAGTTTGGTTTTGGCTGGCTTGCGCCATGATGGCCATTGCTCGCAAGTCCAGCGAATTCTAAACCTTTCTCTTAACAAAATTGCATGTGGAAAAATAGTAACGGACAGCGGTATTTTTCTGTCAACACCAGGAATGTGTCATCGCTGGTCTAGTTTGAGTGTACCAGTGTGCCAAGCTCTAAAATTCTTCACATAATTAGAGGGTTGTTGGGGTGTCAGGAGTTAAATCCATTCAAGGGAATGTATTTTCATGGTGTGTTACAAATTTATGTAAGGTATAAACTGAGGGAAAATTGGATACTACACTCTACACACTAAAATAAATGAGTTTCTCCATGCAACATTTCAAACTTATGTCTTGTAAGTTGATCAGAAATAGATTTATTGTCCATATTTTGACGTAGGCCAACAACTTTTTTTAATATGTCCGAAAGATATTGGGGCGGCCTGGCGGATTGAGTGGCAAGCACGTCGGCCTCACAGCTCTGAGGGCCTGGGTTCAAATCCAGGTCGATCCACCTGTGGGTTTTGTCTGGGTACTCCAATTTCCTCCCATATTCCAAAAACATGCATGGTAGGCTGATTTGACACTCTAAATTGCCCCTAGGTATTGGTGTTTGTGAATGGTTGTCCATCTGCCTGTGCTCTGCGATCGAAGAGCTGGCCACCGATACAGGGTGTCCCACGCCTCTGGATAGGCTCCAGCACCCCCCGCGACCGTAGTGAGGATGAAGCAGTTCAGAAAATCTGAAAAATGGCTGACTGGCGATGAGTCTAGGGCAGGCATGGGCAAACTACGGGCTGGATGTGGCCCGCGAGGCCTTTTAATCCGGCCCGCCGACGTTGTCCAAATAATGTTTATTTATTTATTGTATTTAATTTTTTCCCAAGATGGCGCCATCACGCGGAAGCCAGTGGCAGTAGCTCTGTCCATTCTTATTTGTTTTTTTGTGTTTTACAGCCCTCTAACTTTTTTTAAATTACATTTTAATATTTCTTAATACATTCCTTTTTACTTTAATGATATGAGTATGATATGAGCATGTTAATACTTTGGTCCTTTTTTCTGTTTATGTTTCATATGTACTGTTAACGAATGCAGTTTTTTATATGTACCATATCTTATGCTGACCCGGCCCATCTGTCAAATTTTTAAAGTCAATGTGGCCCCCGGGCCGAAAAGTTTGGTCTAGGGTGTAGTCTGCCATTTGCCCAAAGTCAGCTGGGATAGGCTCCAGAGCTAAGAGCATACACTCTTCCTCCCTTCTTCCTCTGAGTCTTTGGCTGACTTTTTGAGCATGACTTAAAGGAATGTGTGAAAATGTTTATATTCATTTATTTTCAACACTGTTTGTCCTGGTCGAGTTCACGAAGTGCTGGCCCCCGTCCCAGCTGACCCGGGCAAAGGCGGACTGCAACCTAGACTGGTGACCAGTCAGTCATAGGGCACACATACAAACCAACAACACTCCACAATCACACCACCAAGGAACAGCAACTGATGCCATTCTTGCCAGCACCAAAGTCAGGAAAGTGAACCACTACACCATCAAGGGCCAGTGGTATTTATGAATGCCTCTTAATGGGAAATTTTCAGGTTATGAAACACTTCCACATTTCCTTTATTCCTTACTTTATTTTGAAATTATTGCACTAGCGATGCGTCATGCTTGACGATCTCTTTACACTCTGCTGGCTTCCAATAGCAGCATCACAACAACAACAACAACAGCAGCCTGAGTCTCGTACCTTCTCGCAGTGGGTTGCGAGGGCAAAGCCGCATGACGATGCCTGCGAAACGAGACAACACAGTACCAAAAGGTGCTGCCTTCAGCCACAACGCCTTTTTGGAGAACTCCCTTTCGGTTGCTCCTTCTCCGGGCCGGTGATGTCGAGGCTAAACCAGGACCTCCCTGCTTTAGCTACAACCGCCAAATATCCACCAGACACCTGGTATGCAAGGAATGTCGACGGGCGGCACACTTTACAAAGACCTGCATCGGCCTCACCAGGGTGGCGGCCAGAACTGCAGCCGAGACAAATGGGTTCTACTGCTGAGATTGCCGTAGACTGGACGGTACCAATGACTGCCACAGATGCCACAAGCCAATCCGCATAAACCACCAGGCAGCCACCTGCAGAGACTGCGGAAGACGCTATCACTACAACTGCACTACCATACGCAGGAAAGACAGAGTCGCTGCAGCTGGCCACACATCAACGTGGTCCTGTTGTACGGTGGCGGTAACAATAAACACAGCAGCAACAGTACTGCCCCATCAACTCCCTCCCCCGCATTCACAACATCCACCAAGCTACAACACAATACCACCTACAACCCAACCCATACAACCCCTACACACCCAATCACAAACAACTACCCAACAAACAAGACAGATATGTACTACATGTAACAGAACAGTTTGACGTCGCGCACCTTGGAACTCCTGTATGAACTGGCCAAAGAATGCCCACCTCAAGTGCTCGGGTGGGAAAAGAACCCACCAATGGAAGTGTCATAACTGCCGCCTGCCATCAAGGAGTGCACCAAACGCGGATGTCAATGCTGTAGACCACCAATGGCAGAATACACACTCACCCCTCTCTTCAACACGTTGCAAGCAATGTAGCAAGGCGATCCGATTGAACGCCCCACGGCTGCAATGTTCCCTGTGTAACAGCTCCAACCACAAAAAATGCACGAGCAACACGAGGGGCGAAAGAGAGGCTACTGGGAGGAGAACAGACTGGAGATGCGCGGAGTGCAGATCCGAGATGAGCAACCGCGAAAGATCACCCCAGAACACACCTCTGCTGAACACCAAGCAGAAAGACCTGATGAAAGGAGAAACAACCATCCTCCAGTGGAACGCCAATGGAGTGCTGTGCCGAATGGATGAACTGGAACAACTCCTTGAGAAAGAGAAGATCGACGTCTGCTGCATCCAAGAAAGCAAGCTCAAGACAACGGACAAGCTCCCAAGAATGCGGAACTACACCGCTATTCACAGAGATAGAATGATCCAAAGGTTACAGGGGGGAGGAGGAGTGGTCACATTCATCTGAACCCAAATCCTGTACCGCCTCAGTATGGGGGGGGGGGGGGCTTGCCGATCAATGACGGAAGGCACACAAGGGTGGACCCTGCGAATGGCAATAAATCAGCCCCGGACATCACTATCGTCCCCGAAGCGCGTCAACAACATTTCTCGTGGACAACCCTTGAAAAGCTTGTGTTGTACCCCTGAATTCGACAATTTATTTGCCTTTAAAACACAGGGGGAAATAATCAGATAGGTCAGTTGTTGTTATCTTCAAGCCAACTTTTACTGAAAATAATAATCAATTCACACAAAAACATAATATACAATAACACCCATATATATACATATAAAAATATTAACAACCCGTTATAACCCAAACAATGTACTTGTTGGATAAACGGTCATAACTTACGACTATTGTAACTTGTTACCTTTTGTTTTGCAACTTAGCAAAGTCCTCAGCTAGTTAGCAGGGAAAACAAAGGAATCTCAATAGCATAGCTTAGCTTCATTGCTACGACCGTCATACACACATACACATCACAATGCTAACGCTAAAGGCGGCCGAGGGTACGTTGCTAATGCTATTACATGTACTCTACTCGAGGCTCGTGAAATCTCAATAGTATAGCTTCCTTTGCTACGACCGTCATGTACTGCACACTATCATGCTAACGCTATAATGGCGGCCGAAGGTAGCTTGCTAAAGGCTAATCATGTCCTCCACCCGAGACTCGCACATTCACGCCCACACATAAAAAGTAAACAAACCTTACTAAACATTATGTTCTTTCTCACATGCTAACTATTGTCTCTTGCAAACCCCACACTCAATCGGTCTCCACAACAAAACAACATACCTTTAAAACACAGAGGCAAATAATCAGACAGGTCAGTTGTTGTTATCTTCAAGCCAACTTTTACTGAAATGCCTGAAGATGCCCCCGCGTATCAACTACATGAGCCCAGACATAAAAAATCGAATACCCATCCATACCCTTGCTATTTGGCTGGAGGCATCAATAATCGAAGAATGATAAACACCCAATCCCAAAACTATTTTTACATCACACATGCACTCATTATAACTTAACTCACTTTACCCTGTCACACTTGCCTCCGACCACCTCCCCATCCTCCTGACAGTCACCCACTCAGTGCCGGCCAGAGTGTGAGAAGGCCGACTAGTGTGGAACTGGAAAGGAGCAAACTGGACAGGATTCACAGACGCAATTGAGGAGAAACTAAGGAACTACCCCGAGCACACTACTGTCAAATAAGACGCACAGTGGCTGGAAACAGCGATCATGAAGGCGGCGTATGCTAACATCGGCCTGAAGAAGGCTGGACAAGGTGGTGGACTATGGATGGGGGCCGAAGTAGATGGAGCTATTCGCCGCCGTGACGCCCTGAAACAAGACCGGCATCTCCATGCTGATGAATACCACCAAGCCGAAAAAGATGTTGCTGTGAAAATACGCGAGAGAAAACTAGGGATCTGGAAACGCAAAGTCCTGGAGGTAAAGGGGACAGCAGACATGTGGAGCCTACTTCGAAAGCTGGAAGAGGGACAGGGGGACTCGAAAGACAAGATCCTTTTGGTTGACGGACAACCCCGAATCTCGGCTCTGAACAAAGCAAATGCCTTCAAAGCCGCGTACCAGGCCACGAGCAAGCTCGACATCCGAAAGGAAGACAGATGGGTTAAGGAGAGTTTCAACAAGGCCCATGTTTGTGTGTATTGAAGAGCCACTTTTAAAATAATCAAAGAAAAGAAACAACAGGGAGCAATCGCTCATTTTGGCTGTGGCATATATATATATATATATATATATATATATATATATATATATATATATATATATATATATATATATATATATATATATATATATATATATATATATATATATATATATATATATATATATATATATATATATATATATATATATATATATATATATATATATATATATATATATATATATATATATATATATATATATATATATATATATATATATATAAAAAAAATATATATATATATATATATATATATATATATATAAATGTATATGTATATGTATATATATATATATATATATATATATATATATATATATATATATATATATATATATTATTTTTTTTAATTTTTTTTATTATATAAATAACTATCCCCCACAGACAATTCAAAATGGTGTTCAGTTAGGTAAAAGGATCAGAGCCTCTTGTTATTTGCCTGCATCTGTTTTCTATCCATTCATCATCCTTCGCACCTGTTCACCAAAGCTTTTTGTCCTCATCGTACATACTGGTGCAATGCTGTCTCTTGTGTGTAAACACTTTCTCATCCACATGTCTTGTATGTGTGTCTAATCTTGTTCATTTTATTGTACTACTTCAAGATCTCATTTGCTTTCTGTCAGTATGATAGTGTACAATAACCTGTTAGAGTCTTGTTTAAGGGCACAGGACTGGTTTGACTGGGTTTCTTAGCTTCTTGTACCAGATTCCCCTATGATACCAGCACCAGCACCTAATGCACTTTAACTGCACCTGTGCATAACAAAATTGGGCATATTACCATCTCATACCTGTCAACCTCGAACCATTTGTGATCTTACCAAATTTTGTTTTCGCCCTTACATATATGTATAAATACATGGAAAATCTTACCACTTTACTTTTTTGTAAAAAATCACGAACAACAAGTAGAAAATGTATGTTTATGTGTTTATTGCTTTCAAATGAAAGTAAACATAAACAAGGGAACAGGAAACGGAAATCACATGGTGAAAGTGTTACAAAACGAAATGTTTATCATGATCTTTTTTTTTTAGCCAATCAGAGGCGCCGGTACATATATCACTTGGCAGACATGCGTTTCCGGGAAGAAACAATGGCGGATGGTGAAAAATGGCTAGAAAGTGCCTTAATTTATTTTTTTTTCTCAAAATCACCGTTTAGCGTACCATTTTCATGTGTACAGCGTACCAATATAAAAATGGGCTTTCAGTTGTACCAATTACGGCGAGAACGTACCAGTTGACAGGTATGCCATCTGCATTATATACTTTACTGTGAGAAGTAACCCTAGGTTTGGTGGTGGTAAGTTGTGGAGAAGAGAGAAAATGTGATGCACACTGGGGCATGACACCAAAAATGGCAAATGTCATTTAAAATTTTCCATTTAAAGCAACCTTTTTCATTTTGATTGTTGTTTTTGTTTCTTTGATCCAAGCGGTATGTATGATCTAACCCAATAAGTCTGTACAAAGAGGACAAGGCACCAAATATTTTTGTATTGACACAAGTGGTAGGGGGTCTGAGGGAGGAGACCCATTGATGTCAAAAGAGCGTCCGCCCAAAGGTTTCCCGATAACCCCTTTAAATACTTAAACATTAAACGGGCTGCCATTGCAAAATGTTACCTAGTGGTTCGGTAGCACGTTTTCAACCTACCCTGTTGGTGCTATGTTCGAAATATACAAAGACATGATGTCAAGGGAGTAAAATGAATAAAAATAATTAAGCCGTTTCCTCCCTAATAATTGTGAGTGTTTTTTATTCATATAATTTCCTGGCCACTTCATGTACATTATTTATTATTTTTCTAAAATACGTTGATACAAACTGATGAATATTCATCATGAATTTGTCGGCGACTCAAACATAGTCCACACTAATAACTCATGGAAGGTTGGGGAATGAAATCACTACTTAATGATCTATTTGTAATACGCAATTATCCTCTTGTTCATTACCATTACTGCCTTTAGGTCTAATGATTTAATCAGCAAGTCACTATGATCATGGTGCCAACTTGCCTCCAAGACAGCCCTAGACATTTCATTTTTTTTCCAGCTTGTCATGTAAAGGATATCTAATGAACAGTTTTAATTTCAGGTTAATTCTTCTGAGTTTTATTTTAAACTGAAGGAAGTTGCAAGCAGAGCAACATGACCTCACCTCACCTACCTCATCCAAGGAATTATTTTCATTTAGAATTTAAATAGCATTTTTTGATTTGTTTGGTTTTGAATAAATAGTGAGCACATTTTAAGATATCAATATTTGCTCATGTCTCCATGTAATTTTCACTACTTCATAAGAAAAAAGTTTACTCGGCATTTGGGATACTGCTGGCATTTTCTCTTAATGCAATCAGGCAACCCAAAGTGTCGGAACGTGTCAATAAGAATAAAGGAAGGTTTACATTTTTAAAGTTTAAAAATAAATCTGTTGGTGCCAGGCAGGCTGGCAGTGGGGAAAAGAGGTTGTAGAAAATTCCTCTGCCACGACTAGAGCAAACAGAGCAGGTCAAAAGGTAGTGCACAGCTGAACGTCCTTGGCAAACTTTCTAAAGTTAGATGAGGACCTCCTCCTGAATTCCACTAATAACATTCTTACAAACACACTCGATATAGAAACTGGGGATAAGTAATGTTTTTATTAAATATATCACCTTTTCTTACATTACATCTGACTTACAAAAGTGAGCGAGCAGTTAGTCTCTTTGGAATAGATATAAACAATACTCTCCAACAGCAGCATGTAGACCAGAACAGAGGCGCCACTTGTGAACCACAATATGGTTTAACTGTGGGACTTCTTAATGTGGTCATGTGTTCTTAAATAGAGAGAACAGCAACATAGAAGGTAGAATAACACATTTTGTTGATAGACACATAAACAAAATTGAGAGAGGACACAAATACTAGAGGTAGGTTAATGTTGAAATACCCGTCTGAGTGGAGGTGCATTTACTAGACACCAACCTGTCATACGATCTGCACCACATTGGACTGTGGGGAAAGGTTTCTGAGAGTTTGCAATGATTGAAATCAGTCATTTTAGTCACATTTAGTCACCCAAAACAGCTGATGGTGATTCACATAAAAGAATGAATGACTGACATTTAAATGACAGCAATGTGAAACAAAGAGATCAAGGACAGTGATGGAGAGAGAAAGAGGGGGAGACAGAGGTAGAGTGAGAGAGAGGGAGAGAGAGGGAGAGAGGGGGAGAGAGAGAGAGAGAGAGAGAGAGAGAGAGAGAGAGAGAGAGAGAAAGAAAGAGAGAGAGAGAGAAAGAGAGAAAGAGAGAGAGGAGAAAAAACAATAATAAATGACATTTGAACACTCAGTGCTTTCATTCTAGCTTGGTTTGTCACAAACCAAACTTCCAGACCACTAAACGGAAGAGCGAGCTTAACTCACCAATGGAGTTAGTCAGGGCCGATATAAATATATGCACATAAAACACTCGTGAAAAAAATAACTGACACAAAAATGTCATAAATATCAATAATAATTACACAAAACAGCAAAATTCAACTCAACTGAAATAAATAAAGTCTAAAGCAAATTAATCAATATTAAAATCTCCATTCAGAAAAGTAAAAAATAGATTATTTTCCTCTTCTCTTTGGGAAAGGTGTTTGAGAAGGAATGGGGTGATAGCAGTCCCAGAATGACAGTGTACCTGATTAAAACACCACCAAGGAACAGGTCAATAAATTAACAGCTATCAAAGTGGAAAATTAGTGGCTTGCTTGTTTTTCTTTGGAAGATGCCCTTCTCTTTTAAGAGCACTCTGAATCAGCTGGCAGATCGGTGGAGCCTAGAATCTTCTTGCCATTCCATGAGTTCACACACCAGCACCGTCCCCTTTGATTATCCAGAGAGGATTCACACTGAGGATAAAAGAGAAGTTTCAATATTTTTTCCCCCACTCATCTTCCTCAATGCTGGTTGTCCATCTACTCACACCTTGTGGTTGACTGTCTGACCACTAATTTAGGGTGTCTCCTGCCTTGTTCCCGTGGTTGGCTGGTATAGGCTCCAGCATCCCCCGACCCCTGTGAGGTTAAGTGCTACGTAAAATCAAATGATGATGACTATCTCACATGAAAATAGCGGGAACACCATGTTGATAACGATTTGATCATTTAAATAACTTTTTAGACAGGCATACTATTAGAAATAGTTCTCAGATGGAAGCAGTACTGTTTTTTCAACATTCACCTGCACTCTAAATATTATAAACTGGTACAAAAGGTCAATCAGAAAATAGAACACATGGAACTGTCTTTAATCTTTAACATGAAGGATGCCCAATAAATGCAGAGCGGTGTAGTCATTCTTACACCACAAACGACTCTGACCAACCTGCTTAGCTTTGTAAAGCCCGTGTTTATCACAGTTGGGGAGGTAGAATCTGGTCAGTTTGTCTCCTAATTTCTGTTGGGATTTGGCAATCTTCTCCAAGGCTCTTTGCAGCTCAATATGACAAGGACCCTGTGTGGAACAAGCGAGCAACCAAAGGGTTAAATCAAAGTGTTTTTTGTATTTGAGCGAATATCGTCTGATAGTTAGATACTACACACACTGGATTTACTTATCAACCAGTGTGCGCGCTCCACCTAGTGGCGTAAAGTAATCGTGCCTTTGCCATGTTTAAACTTTGAGCAACATATATTCTATTCAATTCACGGCGGTAGTATTCCAAAACGCGTCGAGCGTTAAAAATCACCTGTTCGACTAATTTCTTGCGGATGGCGACGAGTTTGGCCTTCATACTCTCCTGGGTGTCAGCTGCCACCTTCGGGTCGTACGGCTTGCTCTGACCGGGAAGGTAGTAAGAGAAGCCGGGGTCCGAGACCACGGCCATATTCTCCTGCTCAGCTTCTTGCTCTCCCTGATCTGGAGAAAGGACGTGAAATTTACGTGACGGGGAAGGATGGAGTAAAACATATTTTTAAAAATTAAAAATTAAAAGCACAGGGTGCAACACTAATCTTATTAGTAATCGGGCAGCATGAATTACTAGATCATGTGTCTGGGGGAGGGAGAAAAAAGGCCTACCTTGTGTCTGACTCCGAGGCTCCGGTGTCGGTTTCGGCTCCGAGCTTTCCGTGCACACAGCTTGTCCTCGAGTGAGAGAGTGCAGCGGTCGGGGGTCCCCCGGTTTCGGGGCGCACCTTAGTCCGGAGCCGCACGGGGCCGTGTAGATGCCGCACAGCTCGTCCGCTGTGAGGGCGCAGGCGGGACAGCATCCACAGCCGGGCTCCCGCAGCACCTCAGCGCACCCGGGATCCACCGGCGGACACTGGCTCAGCCTCTCCGGAGTACACGAGGAACATCGGATCGGCTCTGGCACCACCACAGGGGACCCCAGCGTCCCTGTTGCTAGTAGGAAGCACACCGCTGCCACCATGACGTGTTTCATGTCAAATCCACCAAAACGCATATTTATGCCTATACACAACAGTCCAATAATCTAAGATGATAGCAAGATAGTATAAATATTGAAAAGTAACGCGGTTTTCCCACGGTATCTTGCTCGGTTGAGGGTTTCCTTTGATTTTGGGGAAAATGTCGAAGAGTGCGTTGCGCGCAGCCCTATTTATAGCTGGCTCGTGTATGTGTGTTTGACGCATCGGCGTTATGAATGATTTCAGAAAGAAGGTGTACTGATAGCCCGGGTTCTGATTGGCCCGTCTACGTCCGGCGGCCGGCAGCTCATTTGAATACAACAATCTCGTCAATATTTATTTTGGAACACTCCGTACTTGCACGTATTATAGACGAGTGACGACACTAGCCTTTGAAGTTGCAATCAAAGACACACCAGGGTGCCGCACTTAAACAACTTTGCTCACTTCCAAATCGCCAACCACAACTAAACATCTGTGTTAAAAAACAACAACTTTTTTTAAAAGCACAATTTTACTTAATTTGCACCATTATGTTTTAACGAGGTCTAATTTGTCCAGATTTACTAATTTAATCGGTTTAAGTGATAAACGTGGGGTTTTCTGTGCGCCGATGAATGAGGCTCCTTTGTTTGTAGCTCCCCATTCATTCAACTTTTAACATCCCCTTTGGGAAGCTCAAGACAGTCATGAGGGGGAAATGAGGTTTGCGTAGGCCATTAAAAAAGGACGGGCTGGCTTTCATTTGAGATTTTTTAAAGGGTATCCGTGCAGGGAGACACTCGAGTAAAGCATAGCTGTGTAAATGATGGTCACTGATAACACCAGTTAGAACTTCGGTCTTCTACGCTGGCTATGGGGTCAAAATTCGGGTTACATCAAGAAATGTCCAGCCAAATGAGCGATTTCCTTGTTTATTATGATTTTTTTTTTAAAAAACTTGGATCGGCGCCACGTTGACCTGACGTGTCCACAGTCACGTCCTTCACGCATTCTGTTGGGGGTCGTAGTTTTTATAGCTCCCTCGGCAAATCACGTTTCGACGAGTTCCAGCCAATAATTACATCCCATGCGATGAAGTTTATTATTGAGTAAAATTGCGTCTGACTAGATACGCGTGTACTACTATAATTTTATGATCAGGCTATTTCATGGTGACTTGTGATGCAACAGGCTCATATTTGTGATTGGCTCATGCAACTGCTTTATAGGATTGCATCATCTGTCATTCAAGCTTCCTGCTCACGTGAGCTCAAATTTGTCCATATATCCCGGCTAAGTAAAGATTTCAGCATGCAGCAAATCACATGGGGAATGAAGGTATTTCACACCCACTGGCACTTGTGACATTCTTACGACCACAGATCGAAAGAAATTGGCCACCGACGAGATAAGGTTTTGCAAAGCAACAAAATAGCTGATGCTCTTCAATCAAACTTACACAAATGCTGTGAATCGCAATCAAATGAGTAATATTTATAAAGATCCAAGTGTCTCTATTTTGTTTTTGTGTTGGCTTGTATAATATAAACCAGAAAAATAATTCATTTATTAAAGCAGTACAGTGTATCCTCGATTTTTCTAAAGTTCATAAAAATGTGAGAATCCACGTTGAAACTCATAACTAGAAGCGACCTTGCTAGCAGCACTGAAAAAAGTACTCATAATAGGGGTGACCCTTTTTGCGATTTTTCGATTACCACGGCCATGCCTGGTCTGATTGGATAACTTTATTCACCCCTTATTCAGGAAATTTCGTTGTCACGGTAGCAAGAGGGTGAGGATGCAGAAACAGGAAAGGCATTTCAGACATAAATAGATAGGGAATAAGTAAGTTAATAAAATAAATACATGAATAGATATAAAAATAAATATGCGTGTTCCTGAAATATATATCAGCCATTTTTTTTGTTAAAGAGCCTGACAGCTGATGGGAGGAAGGATCTGCGGAAGTGCTCCTTCCTGGGATGAGGGTGCAGCAGTCTATTGCTGAAAGAGCTTTGAAGGGACTCCAGTCTCATGCAGGGGGTGGGAGGTGCTGTCCATGATGGACATCATCCTGGTCAGAATCCTCCGCTCTCCCACTTCCTCCACAGAGTCCAAAGGACAGCCTAGAACAGAGCTGGCCCCCCTGGCCAGCTTATTGAGCCTGTTATTGTCCTGTTAATCACAATATTTGAGGGATTACTTTACAGTGTTATATCTGCTTACAAATGCTTTAAGGAACTATCCACATTGGTCCTCTATGTGTGGAGTTTGCATGTTCTCCTCTATCTTGCGTGGGTTTTCTCCAGGTACTATGCTTTCCATATCAAGTCTCTCTCCTTCGGCGTTAGCTGCTACCGTCTGTCTCAAAGTTAAAAACTCCACACAATACTGTATACAATAAGGTCACATTTTAAGCGCCCCACTGACCAAAAAACACTTTCCCTCACTTTTAATCTATTTCCAGAACCATGGCAAATTTTCACAGAGTTCCAACACATTAGTTCCTGAAATTTACTTTCATTATAGTTTTTAGTACATCCATATTCCTTGACTGTCATCGTTTTCAGGCAGTCACTTCCAGTGCGAGTGAAAAAAGAGGCATGCTGTTACCTAAGTGTTGAGTCTTGCTATTGACCAGCTTGGCGACGAATGCCTAGTAATAAGTTTTGTGTTCACGTATGTGTGTACTCACTTACCACTGATGTCATTGTAGTATAGTCATAACAAGCCTCAGGTTTGTATCTAAAGCGCTTCTATTAGCCATGACTGTAAAATAGTGGAAAAATCAGTAAATATGGTAAGTCTATTTCTTTTCCCTGTTATAACCTTAAAATGTTTCCATTAACACGAATCAAATAGATCCCAATAAAATGATCTAATTTCTACAGGATTTGACTCACTCTTGTTTTCCCAGATTTGACCAAAAACTTAAGGGTCCCAAATTTGTTGAAATAATAATATAGATTTGAGCAACAAACCTAAGTATCCCAAATATGTTGACAAAACTCAATACTGGACGGATGCTGCTAGTCCAGGGGTGGGCAAACTGGTTCTTCTATTAGCCATGACTGTAAAATAGTGGAAAAATCAGTAAATATGGTAAGTCTATTTCTTTTCCCTGTTATAACCTTAAAATGTTTCCATTAACACGAATCAAATAGATCCCAATAAAATGATCTAATTTCTACAGGATTTGACTCACTCTTGTTTTCCCAGATTTGACCAAAAACTTAAGGGTCCCAAATTTGTTGAAATAATAATATAGATTTGAGCAACAAACCTAAGTATCCCAAATATGTTGACAAAACTCAATACTGGACGGATGCTGCTAGTCCAGGGGTGGGCAAACTGGTTCTTGAGGGGTGCTGTGGGTGGAGATTTTTGTTCCAACCAATCCAGCACACACAGTTTAACCAATGAGATTTCTGCAGAAGGCAAGAAGTTCCTGACTGGAATCCCCTAAGTGCACTTGTAAGAAACCAGATTGGAGAAAGGGTGCTCCCCTTTTGTGTTGGAAGGAAAACTTGCACCCACTGTGGCCCTTTGTGGAATAGTTTGCCTAACCCTGTCAGCTAGTCCAATGGTTAAGAATTGCAAATGTTGAACTATTATCCTTGTGTGAAGACCTTTGAATTTCATTTCTTCATTAAAAAATACACTATAACTAATAATGCTTGAGCTCAAAGTAAAATAGAAAACTCATTAATTCATTTTCCATACTGCCTCTCCTCACAAGGTTCAACACGGGAGGTGCTGGCACCTATCCCAGCTAACTACTTGCACTTGGCGGGGGACCTGAATTGGTGGACCACCAATCGAAGGGCATGTGGAAAGAGACAACCTTTCACGCTCACGCTCATGTCTAGGGGCAATTCAGAGCGTTCTACCAGCTGACCTCACAAGACTGGGGAGAAAATGTAAAGTAATCAATGGTAGGTCCGGATCTGGGATCAAACCCTCGGCCCCAGATCTTAGAACTGTGGAGCTAACGCACTAACATCTCACACACAGTGATGCTTCTAGAAAATATTTATGTCATATTACTTCAATCAGTCCTCAGATGAAATACATGTACATGCAGCCATCGAGTATGTATTATGTGAGTTTATTTGCTGCCAGGAAGGAGATACTGTATTTTCCTTGCGTATAAACCGCATTTCTCGCTCAAAAAAATTATGACTGACTCAAGGGCTTATATGTGCACAAATTAGACTTACAATGCACAAAACTGATAAGTGACAAAGACGAAATGCCACAACTCAAAACAATGCTGCCGATAGTCATTTGTTTCAAAATAGAGAAAAGATAAACAGATAAAACGCTAATAACAATTTATTTTGACGTCTATGAATACAATTCAAGAAAAAATAAACCGTATCTTGCATAAAACTCCCTCCATAAAACTCATTGGTCATTCAGGGCGCCACCGTCTTACCGTAGTTAAACATGCTCTGACTGGCCAGACGCCAGTAGCCTTGATACATGTGTTTGTACTTGTGCCTGCCATTGCTCATTCAGTGCGCCACCATTTTACCATAGTTTAAACATGCTCTGACTGGCCAGCCCCGAGTAGCCTTGTCATACCATGACATCCCAATTGTTGTTAAGGTCTTAAGGTCGATCATTGAAATATCATCCTTGATACCTGCGTAATGTGTATCCCATGCTATTATTGCACCCAGAGACTTGGTGAACACTAGACCGCTATGGACACACTTTCTGGTTTTACTGCTCACGTGACTTCTTTTCTGAAATTCACTATGTGCCGGCAATTCCCTTTATGATTATGAAATAAAACAATTGTGCTTTGATTTATTTTCTTTTTATTTCTTGTTCAAAAGTGACTATTGAATTAATATTAATGATCAAAATATCATCGAGATATTTCGGCATTAGAAGCAATATGGCTACCACACCATATTAAACGTCTGGTGAGAAAATTTTAATTTTTGTCATCAAAAAGCATCAGGTTCTCGTCAAGATAGACTTTTTTTTCTAATGGAATAATTCTTTTTTTAAAGACAGCCATATTAACTTCCTTATGATAATGATCCAAATAATGTGCAATCCAGCAGACGATTGTGACAGTGTCTCAGAAATATCACGTGGGGGGATTTCTCTCAAGATTTTACCTTCACAGTAATAGATTTGGACTCCCTATTAATTCCATGAATATGGAGGTAGACAATTCTGAATCCGGGGGTGTGTTATATTAGAGAAACTGTAAAATTCTACGATTTTAAGGCCATTTTAAGGGTGCGGCTTATATGCAAGTAAATATGGTAGTACATGAAGTCGATGATGCATGCACACCTCAAAGTTAGTTCTAAAACAAGCTTGTGCTTGAGTAACAATGATGCAATACAGCTTTTTATCAGCTTGCTGTTGATTTCAAATCTGCCAGTTACTGTATTAAATTAGCAAATTAATTGGGGTTTAAAGATTGTGAATGTTAAAGATCACAAGTTCGCATGTATTTGATTGGTTTTTGCGCTGTCAGAAGAGGGAGACAGAGTGGCAAAGCAGAACAGAGTTATCTCAGGTCAGGGACAGACCTACTTTTCATGTATGCTGCTGGATTCAAGCCCATCCCAAACCACAAAGTGAAGCCTGTGTTGTTGTTGCAAGGCTTATGTTATGGGGGATGATTAGATACGTTTCCAGCTCTTTTATATGTGACATGATGATCAAACAGTACTTGGCATTGGACATTCCTTGACTGGAATGTTTACGTTAGTCATGATTACCCGGAAACTGTCTTGTTGTCTTAGGAGTTTTTTACATTTAAGTAACTAGACACACAGAAACACAAACCCCTCAATTCCATGGCAGTGATTCAAGCGGTGCCCCTTAGAGTGTCGGAAGGGGATTACTATGACGAATGAGCGCAGTAAAAAAGTGTTGTTTGAACTCACACCCACAGAAAAAATGCACACCTGCATGACTAGTAGATTGGCTGGCTGTCTATTACTCATGTATAATAATGATTCATTTTTAGTAAGATGTTGATTGAAGCAAATATAATTGCTGGATAGATCTTATACGTTATGGTAAATTAAAGCGATCACATGTTTTTTTTATAATGCATGTTTTATTAAAAAGTGCTCTCAATTGATATTCAGGTAGTGTAAATCAGATCTATGAAAGGTTTGGGTAAATCATGTTCTTTCAGCATCTTGAAAATAAAATATGGACAACTTTTTGCATATTTTGGGGGTAAACAAAATAAAATACAGTAATACTGTCACTACCATGCAAACAAATTAACCTGGTCATTGTTATAGATTGATGCCATCAAAAAAAACATTGTTTGAGTATTTACCATGTGGATGCACACCATGTAATGTAACTGCATTGGTGGGTTCCATTCATACAAATGCATGAGGCGAATAGCCTTAACCATCAGATGTTTCCATGGCAACATCAGAAGACTATTGTTATTGCGTGAATTGTGGTTATTTTGTGCCGCAACGCCCTATGACCCTGAGGTACGCTACTGAGGATATGTCTGTAAAATCTGTGTTAAAAATTGTAATAATTCAATGAAGATCATACAAATATCTCACTTCTTTCTGATAGGGGAGAATGCGGTCTGACGACTGTGACATATGACAGGTAACGCTTTGCCTTTGGTTCCCTATATCTCAACTATCTTTCCAGTGTGTGGGATAGGAATGTTTTAATTTAGGGTTGCCAACACCCTATCATAAAATAATAATACCTCAATGGTAGCGCCAGCTGTCCTGATAAACTGGAACCCTTAAATTTTTTGGGGTTATTTTTTTGTAATTATTTGATACAAATTTGAATTAATTAGGTTTATATTTGAGTTATATATAAGCACATGAAAAATAACAATTATCCTCAATGTATTAGTATTGTAGGCAGATGAGTGCTTAGCGCATCAGGTTCACTGTCCTGGAGTCCTGGGTTCGGATCCAGGGCGGGATCCACCCAGAGTTTACATGTTCTCCCCGGACCTGCGTGGGTTTTCTTCGGTTACTATGATTTCCTCACACATTCCAATCACCTGCATGGTAGGCCTGTTGGACACTCTAAATTGCCTCTAGGCATGAGTGTGAGCGTACATGGTTGTCTGTTTCCTCGTGCCTTGCGATTGTCTTACCACCAATTCAGGGTATCCCTGACCCGTACTCGAAGTCAGCTGGGATAGGGTCCAGCACCCCTGCGCCCCTTGTGAGGAAAAAGCAGCTCAGAAAATTAATGAATATTAGTATTGTATCCTAATACTTTTTTTAAATACAGGCAGTCATCGACTTGTGACCACATTTGGTTCCGACAGACTGCTCGTATGTCAATCTGGTTGTATAATAAAGTTTTACATGCTGTATCATCTTAGAGCTATTTCAGGGATCAGGAACTGAGTATGACTTGTGGGCAAGATGTCTCTTTTGATTTGTGCATTGGGCTCTTCGCTAACCTGTAAGCTACAATGTGGAACCTGTTGAGTCCGGATTGCACCGATGGGAGCTTCACGTTGGCATATCATTGTGGTGCTGACAATAACTCTAGTGCTACCTTATTACTATATATATGTTTTTGACTCCCTTGTGGTTGGTCTTTTAAGAGCAGCGTAAACAACTGTCGTACGCAACACTCGCACTGCGCTGTCAAGACTCATGCTTCACAACTTTAGCGGATGTAATGTTGCACAGACGTAATTCTCACATGTCCATCCCACTCAATTTACTGATAAAAACAGGCCCTTAGTATCTTGCTTGCTATAGTTCTTTCTCCACTCAACGTTATCAATTTGAACTGTAATTATTACACTATAACAATTTCAATTTATATCCCATGTTAGCAGTACAGAAAATGAATATATATTTCACCAGTTGTCTTGACCATAATATCAACATGTTCAACTTTTAAACTGTCAACAATAAATGTTCATAAAAAAAATAAAATTCACCACACTAGAGTCTAGTGGAACACTAGACTCATCGCTCACGGCAGATTGGGAAACACTGCACTACTTACTGCACTTGGGTCACCCCTGTGCCCGTAGTCATATTTGTTCACTTGCCCCTTCCAAATCAAAATGGATTAGGCGTCTAAATGCCATGAATGGCAGCCCATGTGTTATCATGGAAGTAACACAAAAACTCATGCCCACAACCTAACCAAAAGTAACTTGTTAAACTCCCAAACTGGAAGTTACTCCAAATATCTCACAAAGTACAGAAAATGACACTAAAATGAGAAAGAAGTAACCCAAAATGAAATCTTTAGCTTCCATTGATCATGGCAGACGTCCAATTGACTTTTTACAATTCACACAGTTAACATGGGTTGGATATCCAATTAAAAATATGGCATTAGCAGTTCACATTAATACTCAGAAAAAGTTGTTTTCTCTTCACCTCACAAAAAATATCAATGTCTTAATAGTGCATATCAATAAATGAGGTCTGAATGGATGAAATAAAGCCACGGTCAAACTTGTTGTTGCCATTTCAATGTCAAGAAAATGTTATTTACAAGTTAGAATTTTATTTTTAAAGTGTGTTTATTCTTTAGTATGTTTCTGAATGGTGGCAGTGTATTATTGCGCACCTTTGTGTGGGAAACACAGGGAATCAGTGCTCCCATGCACCAGTTTCCATTGTGTTTTGCTTCCTTCATTTAGTCTTTCTCTGAGTGACTTTATGTTTAGCTGCAGTGCTTCCTTCTCTCATTGTGCCTCTAATGAGAAGTGAGAGGATGTCTGTCCCAGAAGGTTGCACAACGTAAATTCAACTGAATTCTCAGGAGGGTGTCAGAGAAGCCATATTGGAAGTGTTTAAAATGATAGAGTTAGAATACCTGAATATTGTCTCATGTTGACTCAGAAATGAGCAAATCCCAAATTTCAAATAATAAAATTTCGGCACTATAAAGCAATATCTGAAAATATGCCGCATTGCTCAAATGTCACATTATTTAGGAAAACATCCATTGATTAAAAATAATCTGTGTTGCCCAAAAAACAACATCAACACACAGAGAGATTCATGTCAGTCAGAGGAACCACACACAACCATCAGTCCAACTCATGTACTCTGAAACTCTAGGTAAAAATAACAGGTCTCTATATACACAAAGAAGACAAAACATAATCCACAACATTTTCCTTCTAAAGTTAAAGTGAGCCACCTTGTGTTGTAGAGCAGGGGTGGCAAACTCAGATGATCAACTCATCCAGAAGCTTGACACCGATCTCGATTATTTGATTCAGGTGTGTTGGTGGAGGGAGATATGGAAAACAGACCAGATAGCCGCTCTTGAGGACCAGAGTTGGCCACCCATGTTGTAGAGGTTCACTCAGCTGACTTTGGTGCGGGCAGGCGCGGTTTTGATTCCCGGCGGTGGCGGTATGATTGGTACTGCGTTGTTTGTCAGGCCTCAGACCAGATTGGTGGCTGTTTGCGCCTGTCACCCTATCACAGGTCCATGACTGGAGTGATGCCAGGAGCGAGTCATTAGCCGGCAAACAGTATTTAAGGCCACCAGGAACTTGACCATGCTGCTGGATCGTCTCAGTTCACTCTTAGGTACCCTCTCGTGTTTTCTCCTTGCCTGCCTTGTTGATCTACAACCTCTTGTTTTGCTCCCAGGATTCTGACCACGCTTAGCCCCACGACCAAGGATCACGGAGCATGGATCACGGACCACTGACCACGGACGACTTCGCCTTTGCCCTTGTGTCCTCCACGCTGGACTTCACGATGGACTTCATGGCTAAAGACCTTCCTTCTACTACTATCGACTCGCCTACGCTATGCCCTCTTGTGCTTGCCCGTCTCTTGGACAATTCTATTAAAGATTCGAAAGCACCAGACTCTCAGCCCTCGCCTGCTTTGGGGTCCTCCTTCCCCGATCGTAACATTGTTTGTCTCTCTGTGTGCCCTACGGCTGACTGGCGTGGTTGTAGTCTGCCTTTTTCCCGAAGATACCTGGGATGGGCTCCAGCAACCCCCTTGATCCCTTACGAGGATGGGCGGTATGGAAGATGAATGAATGAATGAAAATAGTTGAAGTGGTCAGAGTTGTCTTGAAAATCCCCACCACACCACCTGATATGGTGAGGCACGGGGATATAAGCAAGCACAAAACATTAGCATTGCACCCTTGTAGCAATCTGATTCCTGTCGCAATTTGTAACTTTTAAATCAAGCTAAAGTCAAAACTCCTAGGGCTATTTTTATTTTTTTTCTGTAATGAAATCAAGCATCAGCATCATTTTGGGTATTTAGGTCCCATGAGTGCTCCTTTATAATGGCTAAAGAGTGCTAGCACTGTGTCGTAGCAAACAGTGAATGTCTATCCGTTTAAAATTGTTAATTAGTAGTAGCATATAACATTAGATGGAATCCTATTTGTCTGTAATATCCCCAGAGTTTTTGATGAAGATTTTAAAAAGCTGTGTCAACTTAAGTATAGCAGCTGAGAGACCAGTCAAGGCAAAATTTGAATATCCATTCTATTAAAATAATGTGCACTAATCATCCAAGGTGAGACTTAAATGGCTCTTCTGGCAGCAAGGGTTTTTCTTTCTTTTTTATACCAGATTTCACATAAATGGAACCTGTATAGCTAAATAGCTAATGGTACGTTCGGAGAACAGAATACACACAGGGAATACCTATGAATGTTGTCAAAATTAAACACTTGCTCCAGTGGTTAGAAACTGAGCGCCCCAAAGTAATTTATTTTTAATGAGGAAATTTGAAGATGAAGGGGCCTTGTGGTGTAGAAGTTCACTTGACTAACTTTGGTGCGGGCAGGAGCGGGCTCGATTCCCGCTAGTGGCAGTATGATTGTGAGTGCGGATGGTCCTGTGTTCCTTAAAGTTGCCTGGCGACCAGTCTAGGGTGTAGTTTGCCTTTCGCCTGAAGTCAGCTGGGTGAGGCGCAAGCAACCCCCATAGCCCTTTTGAGGATGCGTGGTATGGAAATGAATGAATTATGAAATAAAATTAAAACATAAATAAATAAATAAGCCTGCGACCGAACTTTTCAGGGTGTTCCCCATTCCGTGCCCGTAAGGAGCTTGGATAGGCTCCAGAACCCTGCAACTCCATAATAAGGATAAGTGAAATGGATAATGAACAAATGAATAAAAAAGCTGCTTTGTTATAAAAGCCGCAAGATACAAATGGAGAGAAAAAAGTAGCGACTTATAGTGACAAAAATAAAGGGCTGTTCTCATTAATATGCACTAGAGGTGAGATCTTTAGCCTGAGCCCGAACCGACACGAACCAGCTCGGACCAAAAAATGTCAATCATTACTTTGGGTTTGAATCGGGTCGGGCATCTCTCACTTAAAAAAAAAAAGTATACTAATACGATTTGTGGTCTCTCTCACTGACTTCTTTTTTTTAAATAAAGGTAACATGGTAAGCATAATCAATCAGGTTTTTATTTTATTTTTGTGACTATTTTCATCGTAAGCTTTTTTGTGGGAAAATCGCGTAGAATTACGTAGACAAATATTTTTGTAACTTTTTTTGTAAATCTGCATTACTAAAAATATATATTTGTACTCCCTTGATTGAGTAGGATTCCAAATTCCTAAAAAGAACCATGAACCACTACAAATTAAGCAATGGAAAGAACCATTCATAAATTTTACGACGCAGACGGGGCGCAGACACTTACAGAATCCTAGCAATGTAAGAGTTCTGTTGATCGCCGATGCGATACCGTAGTGACGCAGCAGGGGCTGCGGACAATCTCGCGACATTCGTCATCTAGTGACGTCATCCAGTGACCAGCCAATCATGAATTTTACGACGCGCAGACGGGGCGCAGACACTTACAGAATCCTGCCTATCAACGACCTCCAGTCGAATAAATCTGTGTTTATGAAAATGCATACTGAAATGATGTGTGGATACTAAACTTAGGAATACTTGTTATAAAATAAATAATTTGGATACAAGAGAGAAGGCACTGTGATGTAATTGTAATTGGAGCCAAAGAGCAAGCATGCTCTGGAATACTTGTTATAAAATAAATAATTTGGATAAAACAGAGAAGGAGCTGTAATATACTGTAAAACCTCTATTTCAAAGGCATGCTGTTTTATTTATCAAACTTTCCCCCGTAGTGCCGTTCAATTAGAGGTGCCATTCAGTTAGAGGGTGCCACTCTATTTTACAACTAGCTGGTCAGAATATGCGGTAAATTTCATGGATGAAAAGAGAAACCAGTTAACATATACATATGTATTTAACAATAGGCACAAATACGTGGCAATTACTAGTAAGTAATTACAAATTCACTGGTGAAAATCAAATGACACGTCGCTGTTGTAGCTGTGCTCGTCATTCACATCACCTTTCGCATCAGCATCCAGCGTCTGAGTGAGTTCAAGTTCATTGTCACTGGCGTTGGCTCGCGTTTACTGGAGAAGTTGCAAACCAGTCTGAATCGGGCCGTCTGACCGGAAACAATGACTCTGGCAATCCTTGGAGCCGTGCAACATCCAGTTCTCGTAGAACTGTCGGACTTTGGCCTTGAATGGGGTGTTTCAGTAGGGGCCTGTTTGCATTTGGTGCAGCCTCCTGGAATCACGGCCACATCAATATGAAGCTTCTTCAATTGCTCATTGGTGACATCGCTAATGTGACAACGGTATGAATCCCAGGCAAGAAGGCGCTTGCCATCTGACTACCTTCTCAGGTTGAGAAAAACCTATTTAACTATTTTTCAAACGTTTCCCGTAATGACATTCAATTAGAGGTGCCGTTCAATTAGAGGTGCCGTTCAATTAGAGGTGCCGTTCAATTATTGGGTGCTGTTCAAATAGAGGTGCCGTTCAAATAGAGGTGCCGTTCAAATAGAGCTGCTCTTCAAATAGAGGTGCCGCTCAAATAGAGGTTTTACGGTAATTGCATTTGGAGCTGCAGAGCCAAAGCATGCTCTGAGCACGGCAAGTGAACGCGGCCCTCCTCATAATTCCCTCCGCGAATTCAAAATCTCTTTTGACTTGGAGCAAGAAGTTAAGGAAAAACTAAGAACAGGAGAATTGAAAAGAAAAACACAAGAGTGAGGTGTGGAAAAGCTTCAAATTGATTGTTGAATATGTTACATGCATTGGCTTCGTTGAATATTGTATATATAGCCCTTTGCTCTCATACGAGAGCAAAAAGACTGGCACCTCGACACCGGGCAGGCATTTAAACAATGAAATCATCAAACATCTATATTGTCATATCAAATATGTAAATGTTTATACAGTCTTGTTTGACTTAATTTTCATTACAGAAGACAGGCTTTAATTTGTTATCATAAACCACGCCCCCTCCTCCCTACTCGGGAGTCCTGACAAATGAAAGATAACATTTCGGGTTTGCTTTGGATTCGGTCCTGCAAATCCAGTTAATTCGCCAGGCTCGGGTCGGGTTGGGTCGGGCAGGACTTTGTCGGCCCGATCTTACATCTATTACGCACCCGAGAAAAATTAAAACTAATAATCACACTATAGTTGACAGCCTTCCAAAATAACAATAAATAATTATAAATGAATAACACATTTGATGACCATGTACTATAATTAAAATATTTAGAAAAGCATAAAAAGATCAAGTAGACTGTCCATCATTAAAGTTGTGGGTTGCCACAAAAACAGGAAATAGGCAACGCATAAAAATGAGCACTATATCAAAGGGTAGAAAAGCTTCCATCCAAATACAGTAATACAGGATTTTAAAAAATTACACAAAACAACATTTTCTCCAGATTGAGTTGAGCTCAAAACATCGAAACAAGCACTACTTCAGGGTGACGGTTACCTTCTACTGGCTATCTCAAAGCCTTCAGGAAACACAAGAACCAATAAATCTAGATGTTCCGACGCATTGTCTCTATTGGCAAATTCTTCATTTCTGAATCATTGTGGAAATAAGTTGGATGCTTAACTTAAAGAATAATTGTTATGATCTTCCAACTGGAGGAAGCAAGTCTAGTTCATCCCTCCTGACTGCCAGAGACAGTCCTGTAAGCACTGAATGATCCCTTGCGCATGTGCAGTGGGAATAACAATTCCAATGAAGTCACGGTACAAGGTTACATACCGTATTGGCCTAAATATAAGATGGTGTTTTTTTTGCGGTGAAATAAACCTGAAAAGTGTCAATCGTTTGAAGTTCTTCAAGGGCTAATCGTATTCGTTTGGCACCCCTGAATTTTGGTTGCTTTGGCAATTGCGCCATTGGTGCTGAGCTCCAGGTCCTCTGCGCAGGGCTCACCCGTTGGCTCCCCGGATCCCGCGATGCTGGTGCTGATGCACAGTGTGTTACCACTCAGGTGAATTTACGGCAGATTCCATCGCCTTTAACTGAGAATTTAACTCATTCAGTGGACAGGATGGCCGGGTTAGGGTTAGAAATATGTCATAACCATTGAATATCGCCCTCACATTATCATGTCCTTGTACAAAAACATATTTGTATAAAAAAAAAGAACCATCAACATCTTTGTGCGTCGAAAACCTCCCGCAAAAAATCTTCCTGTAAAGCTCCCCTATGGTGCCTCCTGAAGAATCTGCCGAAAAAGACTTGTACTCAAAGCTCCCAATAATATTTTTTTGAAAATGTATTTAAATTAAGCGAAGAGGAACTCTCTTTATTGAGTACAGTACTTAAATTATTTTTTTTTCCCATGTCGGGATTTTATTTATATATACATTACATTCTTTTCATATGCCTGTGACTTTAACATTTAACAACACTTCTTGATAATTGTACTTTTTTGTATAGACACGAAAACATGTAGTATGGTAGTTAAAATAGGGCTGATCCTACTTCACTTTTTTTTTTTATTATTGCGGCTATGCCTGTCTACATTTTCCGTGAAATTCAACTCTAACTGCTGCTGTCACGTCTTCAGGCTGCCAAGAATACATAGACCCTCTCGCCCATGTGGCTCGTTTGAGTGTCAGGGTCAATTTGATGATGTGTTCTCGCCTTTGTTCGGGGTGTTACTGGACTCGTCGACTCATTGCTCGACTTTCATCCTGCCGAGAATAGAACACCCTCCGCCTCATCTTGGAGTTCCCGGTTGGCCACTGGTGGCTGTATGTGGCCTTCATCTGGCTTTTGGGCATGCTGACGTCCTTGGCGACCATTGTTCCCATTGGGCTTCTTTTGTCGCGCCCCCTTCAGCAGTGCTGAACGGTTTCCACCTGGAGGTCTGATGCTACTATCACCGGATGCTCAAGGTCTCCCAATGGTGCGGGCTTGCTCTGGCACTTTGGGGAAACGGGGTCTTTCTGGTGAATGGCGTCCTATTATGCGTGACCCCTGCCCGTCTGGAGTTCATCATTATTCATGGCAGCTGCTTCAAGTGGGGTGCTGTCTGACAGAAAAGTACTCTTTGGGACAGTGGTCTCTGTGAAACCAGGTCAAGTATATCAACATACGGGAGCTGTGGGCATTGCACCTACTTCTCGAGAAGTGGTACCCAAAACCTGCGAGGAAGGCACATGCTTCTGCGGTGGAACAATGCTGTCATGGTATACCATATCAACCACCAAAGGGTCACCTCGTGGGCTCTTCTGTTGTATGGCTCTAGGCAACTTCTGGCGTATGCGGCCACACGTCTGGCCCGTTTGCGGTTTGCTGCTCAGCGCTTGTTCTCCCTAGGAAATTGCTCCAATTCCCTGGGTCAGGATGCGCTGGCCCAGCATTGGCGGAGGGGCCTGCTCCACGGCTTCCTGCTGCTCGGCCTGATTTGGCCTATGCTCCACCGAGTCCTTCTGGAGGGGTATATTTTCCTAATGGTGGCCTCCTTGTGGCCAGGCTGCCTGTAGTTTCCATTGTTGCACAGGCTGTGCCTTGATTAACTTTGGCATATCCCTGAAGGTGAGGTGAGGTGAATCAGGGAGAAGATTTTGGCACATCCATCCCCGGCGTCTCCGTCTGCTTGTGTAGCCACTGAGGGGACCGAATCAATGATTGGTGACTGTTGGGTTTCGACCAGACTGATGCTTTTGAATGCCGGGCACCCTTCAACCATCGGCAATATGTCTATAAGTGGAGTTTCTTACTTGAGTGGTGTGTGACAATGGGGTGGACCCAGTGTAATGTTCTGTTCAAATTTTTCTGGAATTCTTGCAGGCGCTCCATTAGAGTGGGGCTTTCCAAACCACCCTCAAGGTTTATACCACGGCAGTGTCGGCGCACAATGCCAAGGTTTCTGGTGGGTCAATAAATTGGTCTTGGTCTTCCTCAAACGGGCTCTGTGGCTCCCCCTTCGTAGGCGTCCGCATGCCCCACCGTGGGATCTACAGTTGTTACTCGAGTTGGTTTCGATATCTTTATTTCATTATGTACTAAAACAATCATGTCTAAGACTGATTACTGATTAGCATGGCAACAACACAATTTGCCTTTATACGTTTAAAGACTCTGTCAAGTAATTTAAAATAGTGACCAAAACAACAGTTTTGTCAGTGTCCATATGATGCTTGTGTACCGATGAGAAAAGAGCAAAAGAAAGTAACATCTAGTTTAATTCCAAACGCAAAACTGTACCTCGCTGAAAGAGGGCTCCCTTTCTAGGGCTTGGACTAAAACTCTCATTAGCCTGTTTTTGGATTTATATCAAGCGTGGAGGAACTATTTTCACTGTCAGTACAGTATTTAGTGTTTGCATTTATGTATATAAATATATAGATTAAAATTGAATATTTATACATTACTGTCTTTTTATATGTAATATTTAATAAATATAAATATTTTGACAATTGTACTTGTATATATGTATAGGGGCAAAAACAGGTAATATAGTAGTAATAATGGGGGTTATCTTACTTTGCGGTTTTTCGTTTATTGTGGTCATGATTGGTCTGCATTAACTGCGACATTCGAGGGATTACTGGAGTGGTGCTTTTGATTTTTTTCAGTTTCACAATTACGGCACGACAGCCGGGTGGTAAGCTTGTTGGTCTCACAGTTCTGGGGTCCTGGGTTCAATCCTATTATCCCCAGGCTTGCGTGGGTTTTCTCCTGGTACTCCAGTTTCCTCCCACATCCCAAAAACATGCAATGTCGGAAAGTTGAACACTCTCAATTGCTCCTAGCTATGAGTGTGAGCACCGATGGTTCTCATTCTCCTTGTACCGTGCGATTGGCTGGTCACATATTCAGGGTGCCTCCTGCCCTAGTCAGCTCGCATAAGCTCCAGCACCACCCAATACCCTTGTGAGGATAAGCGCTTTAGAAAAATGAAAGAAACAATGAAAAAAAAGTACTAATGGCGGTCTGCTCATTTCTGAAAGATATTAAGGGATTTCCTGTGTGCTTTATGAAGTCTGGACAAGGATGTCAAATTCCATCTGTTAATCAATTTAGAAGAGGCCAAACATTCAAGAAGAGTAGGAAACAGTCAGCTGTGGTCTTACACAACATTGAGTTCATTGACCCACTGTTTTTGGACTGATATGCCTTGAGGAAAAACACAACATACAGTAGAGAGAATAACACTCTTACACTAGGGAAATCGTTGATTACAAAGTATTTAGTAGAAGGATGTTTATCTCTGCTAATCAAAAAAGGATATTTTGTTTGCGGTAGATATTAAAATGCAACAAACAGTGGTTCTTCAACAATTTAAAGTGTTTTCACTTTGTTTGTTGATTTGTTTATACAATGTTTATCACAGAGGCTATTTACTTATCTCAGAGCTGTTCTTCCCCTTTTCTCCCAATAAGATTGTAACGCATGGTTAGGTAAAAGAAGTTACTGTAAAAACGAGTATTATCTTAGTGGTACCCCTAATAATGATATTAATTGATTACAGCAGTGATTTCATAATTTTTTTAAGGGCCAAATTTTAAATTGAAACGTGGTCATTTGTTCCGCCATTCTTAATTCCCCACTACTACTTCCGAAAACCTTTAAAAATGACAAAAGTATAATAGTTTTGTATGAAATACTTGCTAAATACAAAAAAGAAAATGATTTACTAAACTATTAAAATTAATAACACATGAAAATACCTTTTCCATTGGGGTGGATAGGCAAGGCAAACGTTTAGCAGTTGAGTGAATAATGTACAAACAAGTAAATTTGACATGTTAAAGTGTTTAATTTCCACCCCAAAAACGATCGCCTGTTGGTGATGTGGAACTAGTTTTGATGGGATGTATATCGATATTCCATTATTGATGCCATGATGCGCACACTACCTTGACCAACACAGGAGATTTTCTTGATACCAGTAGTTGGATTGGGGAAGCAAAAACAAATCACTATTGTGATTTTTTCTCATTGTGTTTCAAGTATAAATACAGGGCACAACATAAACACAGTTTAACAACGTGAAATTATGTGACGTTTGGTGAAATGCCTATCCGACGACGGTGCCTTTGACAAGTGATAGCAACAATCATGAACATTTTGATAACATGAAGCTCCTTTTCACTGGCACCATAACTTCTTTGGTCCAATAATGACAACCAAAGGATAAAGCTGCATTAAGCACAGCAAGAGAAACAGAAGAAACAACGTGTTACAACTTAATTATAAATCTTATAAAGTTTGCACGTTCCTGCATGGTTTCACCTACACTCCAAAAACATGCATGGTAGGATGATTAGAAAATCTAAATTGAACCCTGTGTATGGGTGTGACTGTGCATGGTTGTCCATCTCCTTGTGCCCTGCGATTGGCTGGACACCAATTTAGGGGGTATCCCGCCTCTGGCCGGAGTCAGCTGGGATATGCTCCAGCACCCCCGCGACCCTAATGAGGATAAATCTTTTCAGAAAATGAGAGAGAGATAACTTGAATTGTTTTTGTATAGTGCAAAAAAGGAATTCTCTGGAGTCAGCTGTAATAGGTTCCATCACCCCACGCGACCTAATGAGGATAAATCGGTTCAGAAAATGAGAGATAACATGAATTGTTTTTGTATCTTGTAAAAAAGGAATTCTCATCCAGGGTTTTGTTAACCTAAATTTCTCATGTAGAAGCATTTGTCAATAGAGGCACCGCTGTATATGATATTGTGATTCAGCAGGTTATGCCAGACCCACAGAAAAAACAGCAATAAGCTATGCAGGAAATATGATTTGGTGACACATTTGGAAAGACTACAACCCGAAAAAACCCTAGGAATATATCAGACAAGATTACAGATTTAATTATCTTATGGATCCATTAATGTAAAACAATCAAATCAGACCCAGCATCGTAACTTGTCAGTACCATAAAATAAGAAGAAGGGTGAAAAGACGTAAGCACCATGTGCGTCCTTATTCCTTCCCACACATTATGTCAAGGTTCCAGCAACATTTCCAGTAAAGGATGTTATGACACAGCGGGGGCATTGGGAAACTGCGAGGGGTGGGTGGAAGTAGTAACACTGTTGTTAACCCCACACAGCATACTGGTCACATGCAGAAGACCAGTGACGTCTCTGACAGAGAAAGCCGATGGGCGGTTACGCTGCTCCTTTAGGTTAATAAATGAGTCCTGAAAAGACCAATTTCCACTTTCTTCTCTCAGTGTGTGAATATTTACTTTTCCACTGTTGAGTTTGATCTGCCCAGTATCTTGCAAGTGCTTAACACACACGGAAAACTCAGGCTCACACACAAATTCAAGTATCAAAATGCACTTGGGTGAAAGTAATTGATGAACGAAAAATGTTATGTTAACTCTTCTTCTGTATGAGTGTGTGTGTGTACAGTGTTGGAGAGTGATGTTTTTGAATGGTCGGGGATTGTCGCTACATGTTAATGTCGAAAAATAGTGTTGGTTAACATGTGAGCTAGTGTTTTATTTTCTTTTGTGTTATGCAACATTTTAGTTTATGTTTGTTAGAGAAACTACAGTCTCCCACTGTGAACCATAATCTCTTGCTTTATTTTTATATTCACAATCTGCTAATATAATTTCAGTGCAAACACTTATACAAAATACTGATTTGTCTTTTGATTAACATTAACATCTCAATAAATACATCTAAGAATCTATAATATACTTTTTAAAAAGACTACAATGTACAATAGTGATAAATACATACAACAATTGCATCATGTATGAAAATAACCAATTTACAGGGGCATATTGTAAATAAGCCCCAACTCATAACTATTGTACAAAAGTAAACATTTTTAACAAATTTTAGAAATGTAAAGCAGACACTTGACCTATATAACATAGCAAGTCAAATAATTCTCATATCATATGAAGTACAATATAACTTCAATCAGGTAATACATCCAAAGAAGTACCAACATTTCCCATCATTCAAGACAACATTCATTAACAGCTAAAAGAATAGAAATTCAGGCATTCAACAATCTTCAGCTACTGCTTCATTGTGCAACAGATTAAACTCAAAGTTTGACATCTTTATGAAAATAGTTTGGCACATTAGAAATCAACTTGATGCGGACAACAGCAAGAGCAGAGAAAAGGAATCCCAAGATCAATGTCGCACAGTCCTCAACAATTATCAAAAGGTTTCTACACCAGGGTTTGGAAGAAGTCATAGGTCGAGAAAGCACCTTACATTCAAGAGGATTGGCTACCAGTATAGCACATGCATACTATAATAAACTTGTGTCCGCTGCTTGATGGGTGTTTAGGTTTCATCAATGCAAGCATGAAATAGCCAACAGCTTTCAGGTAGTACATGCTTCATGAGATTTGAGGAATTGTTACAGTACGTACCATGCAATACCACAAAATAGTCAGAATTCATACCTAAGGGGAAGACACAGTTTTTTTGTGACTCCTCATACACTTCACTTGGATTTTAAATACTTGAATCATGAAAACAAATTCATTTAGTCAGTCATCTTGCGGGGGTTGCTGGAGCCTATCCCAGCTAATTTCGGCAATAGGCTGACTAAACCCTAGACTGGTCGCCAGTCAGCTTTAGGGTACAAATAAGGCAGATTCTAAAAATAGTATAGTCTTAGAATACGCCCCTAACCTCTCCTGCCGAAAATGATAAATAACTGAATTTTGGTCTTTTTTGTTGTAATTTTAATAGAAATGAGTCACCTATGATGCAGAAGAAAGAACACATTTTCTATGACATGCTATAGAGCAGGGTTCTCTAACTCCAGTCCTCGAGGGCCCCTATCTAGTCTGTTTCAATCTCTCCCTTCACCAACACACCTGAATCAAATAATCAAGATTGGCATCAAGCTCCTGGACAGCTTTCTGATTAGTTGATCAATTGATTCAGGTGTGGTAGAGTAGGGAGGTATAGAAAGCAGACTGGAAAGGGGCTCTCGAGGACCGGGGTTGGAGACCCCTGCTATAGAGTTACAAGGCGAATATGTACATTCTAATACGCAAATTAGCTAGCAGGTCAAACAAGGGTCCAGCTGGCTACAGCATGCAGAGAGGGATGTGCTATGATTGAACGCATAGTGTTTATTGCTACTATTTGACAAGGAAGAATTAGGAAGTCAAGCATAAAAGGCTTACAAAGAGCAAAATGACCGGAATCCAGCAGTGTCTTCATGCACTTATCTTATAAACTTAAGCTCCACCCAATTAAGTTAACCTCATTTGCTATCAGAGATTTACGATGAAGCATACCCTAAAGCGGGAATGATTAAAGGCCATGCCCTGTTGCATTTTGGCATGTTTATGGCATAATTAGACATGTAGCAACAAATATCTCATTGTCAGTAGTAGTAGTGCCCCAGCAAAATTTACCTTGTGTAAAATCAATGAGTAGTCCATAGACTCATTCTGAGATGTCATTACTAAGGCAATCTCACATATCACTAAAAGGTATAATTTGGGGACAAAATTGGATCAGCTATTGTAGTTAAAGGAATTTTCCACCTCTTGCGAGAGTCTTACACAATACACTATTAACTGTGCCTGTTTGGGTGTTGATTTTATTATATTAGTGGGCACAGGAGTTTGCTCTGTAACCCTGGAGTTATCCTTGGCTTTTGACTACAGAGCAAAGAAACCAATGCATCCGGTATCCTGTTCCTGACACCCTGATATTTCAAACAACAAACAGGACACGAGTATGGATTGAGAATCCAATCGAGGTTTTTTTAAGAACGTTATTGAATGCTTTGGCAGTCCGACTCCAGGTCTCCCGTGAGATGCGTGCCTATCTTCCTCACTGCACCCAACCGCCAAGGACGTCCATCACACGTGTGATGTAGGAACAGACGGCAGGTACCGCGTGGTGCTGCTGGAGGCTGTTGATTTTGCCACGCATGGGCTCGAGGTCCTGACTGCACCATACGTGGTCACTGTGGGTGCTGGACTTAACCTGGTGCACACATTGCCTTGGCCAAAGACGCTTAAGCGTCGCTGCGAATTGTGGTGGTGCTGATGGGAACTGGATAGACTGGAGCCTTGCCACCGTTCTTCCAGGAAGTAAGTGAGCATCTGACCTTTGCCCTTTACACTGACTTGGCCTCGACAAACAAATTTATAGTGTTTTACGATGACTTGATAGACATCTTCTGTCACCTAGAAAAGCAAAAAAAAATGATTTTTTTAAATGTATTTTATAGTCTTCAGACCAGGGGTTAAGGAACTGAGTTTGATCTCAGGCCCTTTTCTTTTCCCGACAAAGAAACAAATAAGTTCGCAAGTTGTGGACTGCACCTCAAAATTTTCACCAGTCAGTTGTAGGGCGCACACAGAGACAGACAACCATTCGTACCCACAATGATGCCACAATTGAGTGAGAATAAATCCCACGATGCCCACACCATAGTCAGGAGAATCGTGACCGGACATTTCGTCGACGGACAATTCATTGCCGGATTTGCTTACTCTCAAAATTATAATACTGAGAGGGAGAGAGAGATTTTACTGTTGAAAGCGATCCACCAGGTAATATTTTGCCCTCAAAATTATCATCATGATAAAGAGAGTTTGTCATTGCATTGACAATCATATCTAAATATCTAATATAAAAATGATCAATTTTACATTTATGTGTTCCTGGATGACGGAACAAAACGTCCTGTTCTCGTGTGTGTATAGATAAACTTGCCTCGCCCGTGCCCATCCCACCTTTTATAATACTATTGTCATTTCCCAACACCTCCGTTAAAGTGGTTAGAACAGAACTTCCATATAAGCCTCTGATACACTGAATTATATTATTTTTAACTCTTATAGAGCACCCATTTAACCAATCGGCTGCCATTGACGGCGGTAGACGCCCGATTCATGTTGACTGTGAGGTGCAGACGAACCTTCATTCTCTCAATCCTCAAAAGCCAGTCTTCCCAGTTTGAATTGGGGCTCTATCACTGTCATAGCATGCATGAGATAATTGGTATGAAAAAGAATCAACCCTCAAGTGTTTTTATTCATTTTAACTGTATACAATATCAATAACGTGTCAGAACTTTGCGTTACATATCCACTAGCATCTGCACCTCACAGTCAACATGAATCAGACGTCTACCTCTGTCAATGGCAGCTGATGGGTTAAATGTGTGCTCTATAAGGGTTAAAAATAATATAATTCAGTGTTTCAGAGGCTTATGTGGAAATTCTGATACGGCACAGCTGCGCTGCCCCAAAGACCTTTAGTTTTAGCAATACAGTAATACCTCGAATATCGCGATTAATGCAAAATTGCGATGTAGGGTCACACCTATTATAACGTTTTTTTTCTTCAGTGCTGAGTCCTAGTAGCAAGAGTGGCTTTCGCTTAGGAGTTTTTATCAACTTAAAAAAATAATAATACAGTGCCTCCAGATACAAGCTTAATTCGTTCCGGGACTGAGCTCGTATGTTGATATTCTCGTAACTCGAACAAACGTTTCCAATTGAAATGGACTAAAAACTAATTAATTTGTTCCAACCTTTTTTGGTCCAATAATGAAAATCAAAGAATAAAGCTGCATTAAGTACAGCAAGAGAAACAGAAGAAACGTGTTACAACTTAACTAAAAAGCTTATAAAGTTTGCATGTTCCTGCGTGGTTTCACCTACATTCCAAAAACATGCAATGTTAGGATGATTGGAAAATCTAAATTGTCCCTGGGTATGGGTCTGAGTGTGCATGGTTGTCCATCTCCTTGTGCCCTGCGATTGGCTGGCCACCACTTAGACCCCCCCCCCTGGCCCGGAATCAGCTGGGATAGGCTCCAGCACCCCACGTGACCCTAATGAGGATAAATCTTTCCACCAAAATCACCAAATCGAATTCTGATTATCGACGCTTGTTTAATGTGGCAGAGCCCACAGAACTGATTGTGAAGGCCTTGAGGCAGATTTCATATATATATGCTTCTATATATATTGTAATCTATTAATACATTTTGGCTGACCTATCTAACTGTTTTGTTGACATTCCCTTTAGCGCACCACCATCTAGTGGATGCATAACATAATTCCAGCCTCTACATTAGACCCATATAATGCGGCGCGGTAGACCAGTGTAATGCGGAGTGTTTATCCTTATTATGTGCCATATATATTTTTAAAATGAAACATTTTTGAAATGTGTCATTCATTGAAGGAGCACCTTATAATGTGGTGCCCGTGGTGCCCCTTATAGTACGGAAAATGCAGTATTTTTTCTATCTTCTGTATTCTATTATAGTGCATCAAGGACATTCATACATTTGACAAGAGCTTCTTTCAAAAACACCTCAATATAATGATCATGTTTTTTCTGACATAAATATTTAAGAACCCTTAATTTTTTTCCAATTTGCAATACTACGTGGATCAAAATTGATGGTATGGGACAGGAAGAGTGGACTTGCTGTATGCAGTACTTACTTGTATTTTTCCTTGTATTCCAGTGCTTTCCATCCTGCTTGCTACATTTACTGTGTTTCCCCAGATATCATACTGAGGTCTTCGGGCTCCAATGACTCCTGCCACCACTGGACCCACATTAATGCCTGAGCACAAAAAAACAACGTACTAGGTTGCAGCTTTCAGAAAGATCTGTTTTAAAATAAATCACACCACGATGCTAATCCAAGTACCTTTTTTTTCTTGAATATAAGCCGCCTCGTATAAGTCGCACCCTTAAAGTTGCCTTCAATCCGTATAATTTTACAATTTCCCTCGTATAAGACTACCCTGATTCACAATTTTCTGCCTCCATATTCATTTTAGGGGGGTATCATTGTGTGACTTTGAAGGGAAAATCTTAAGAAAAATCATCGCTTGTGGTATTTCTGAGATACTGTATGAATAGAGAGGATCGTCTGCTGGATTGCATATTATTTGGGTCAAGATCATAAGGAACTTAATATGCCTTTCTTCATATATGCAAAATATCAAATTATTCAATTTGAAAAAGGAAAAAAGTCTATCTTGAGGAGAACCCGATGCTATTTAATGAGAGAAATTACAATTTTCTTACCAGAAATTTAAGATGTTGTGGGGACCATATTGCTTCTAATGTCGAATTATCTGCTTTTAATGTCGAAATATCTCTTTATTACTGCTGTAGTTATCACTTTCGAACAAAAAATAAAAATAAAAGCAGGATTTTTTTTATTTTATAATCACAAATACACAATAATTTCCTTTCGGTGTTCCTAAAGGTTGTTGCCTACACGTAGACAAATTCAAAAAGGAAGTAACGTGAGCAGTACAACCAGGTAGTAGTGTGTCCGTAGCGGTCTAATTTTCAAGTCTCTGCGTGCAATAATTGCATGAGATATACATTACGCTGGTATTAAGGCTGATATTTTAATGCTCGACCATAAAACCTTTGAAGAGCCTTAACAACTAAGTGCTGACATGATAAACACTATGAACACATCTATCAAGACTATTCACGTCTGCCCAGTCAAAGCACATTTAACTACGGTAAAATAGCGATCCCCTGAGCCAGGAGCTTGAGTTTTTACACGTTTTATGGAAGATATATGTTTTTTTTTAAAATGTAATTCATAGACGTCTAAATAATTTTATTTTGGCGTTTTATCTGTTTATCTATTCTATATTTTGAAATAAATGACCGTATCGGCCGTTTCGTCTTTGTCACCTTGAAGTTTCGTGCATTTCATCTCATTTTCGTAACCGCTTTATCCTCATTAGGGTTGTGGGGGGTGCTGGAGCCAATCCCAGCTGTCTCCGGTCCAGAGGCGGGGAACACCCTGAATCGGTGACCAGCCGATAGTAGGGTACAAGGAGACGGACAACCATGCACACTCACACTCATATTTGAGGGCAATTTAGAGTGTCCAATCAGCCTACCATGCATGTTTTTGGAATGTGAGAGGAAACCGGAGTACCTGGAAGAAACCCGCGCCAAACTGCAAACATGCAAACTGCACAAAGGTGGACGTGGCCTGGAAAAATAAATGCAGTACATGAAATAAAAATAATAATTTCTACAAAATGGTTCACACACGAGATTTCTCTACATGGACCCAGCCGTTCAATCTGGACACAGGATGGCTGCGTACACTACGCAGAGGCCGAACATAGGCTCCCCACAGGATCCTCAGCACAATGGAACTCAGAAGTGCATGTTTCACTGTGAATGGAACGCTCTCTTTCTGATGCATTTCCGGGCAAACTTTCCGGCAATTAGAGTGACTAATGTCTAGTGCAAAAGGTCAGCCTGTGTGCGAGTATGTGCGTGTGTGTTTGTGCATGAGTGTGTGTGTGTGTGCGCGTGAGTGTGTGTGTGCTTTACTCACCCACTCTAAGGACAAAGTCATTATAAGACTGGTAGTTAATTGCATCCAGAACGTCAAACATCTCAATGGCAAAATCTGCTACTGTGCATAGATGCGAAATGATGGAATTCTTTGCCTGAAAATTTTTTAAAGTACTTTTATAAACCCTACACATAAGATCATGTGAAATTTTCAATCAAACACAAATGAAGCTAAGCAGGTGAAACCAGCATGAGTACAAATAGAAAAATGGTATATCTCTCTCTCTCTCTCTCTCTCTCTCTCTCTCTCTCTCTCTCTCTCTCTCTCTCTCTCTCTCTCTCTCTCTCTCTCTCTCTCTCTCTCTCTCTCTCTCTCTCTCTCTCTCTCTCTCTCTCTCTCTCTCTCTCTCTCTCTCTCTCTCTCTCTCTCTCTCTCTCTCTCTCTCTCTCTCTCTCTATATATATATATATATATATATATATATATATATATATATATATATATATATATATATATATATATATATATATATATATATATATATATATAAGATAATGAAAAATATGAGCATGCTTTATTCTCAACTTTAAAGAAAAGATTTACGAAAGAATTCCGATTGAGTACCTTTGTGCCAAAAGTGGGAACTAGACCCACAGCAGCCATGTATGTACTGCCAATAGTCTTAATTTTCTCAATGTCCCGATAGCACTCTTTATCCATCAGCTAGAAAAAAGACAGATAGATAATTAGTTATACTCTACAATTAAAAATTTAACAATGTGGAATAACAGTTTTATACATGCACTCACACTAAACACAATTACAAACAGAAACAAGGAGACATCTTTTGTCTCTTGATGGATTTAAAAACGGTTTGGTTGAAAAACTATGTTAAAGTTGGATGTTGATTTTTATTATTTGCTTTCAATGTCCTTGACATTATTGATAGATATTTAATGTAGATGCTCTTGATGGCTGACAAATGACGACTTCCGTTCCCCATTGGCTCACAACCCGCTAAAAATATTGGGTAACACAGAGTAAAATTGGGGACTGTAAAGGCACTTCTGCATTCAAGTTTTCCTCTTCAGTTATAATGCTTTTCATGGTCTGGATCTACCTTACCTCCCGACCTGACCTTTGCACTATTTTTTACCCTCGAACCTTCTGGTCTCTTTTCATCAGCTCTTTGATCTCCCACGATCCAGATTCAAGGGAAAGGGTGATCACACTTTTTACACAGTTGCTCCCATGCCCTGGAACACTACTGAGCTTCATTAGGCTTTTGTATTCTGAAGTCTTTTATTCTTGGGCCTCCTCATGTAGTTAGTTTTAAAAAAAAAATACTTTTCATGAATTAATTTTTGCTTTAATGTCTTCTTTATTTTATTTTACTTTGTTTTTTAGCATAGTTTCCCGACAACTGAAGAAACATGGAGTGTCTTTCAAGTGCACAAAATACATTCCCTGTTTGTCCTGAGTGGGTGAAATATGCTTTGGCATAGGTCATGTTGATGACTATTAGGATATTACTGATAGGATAAGCATTAATCAATTGATACAACCAAACAATGTTAGTTTCTATTTCGTTAAAAGCATACAAATTAAGAAACCTTTACCTTAAAACGTACACCATTGCAGTGACGGGGTTAATACACCTAAATGTTACAGAGATAACAATTGTCAAGGACAATCTTAGATAAGTGGGAAATGGAACAATTCTCCAAGTTCCAAAATCTGGCTGTAAAAACATTATGCTGTCGCTTTGGGTTTGACAGAATGCATTGACGCATGAACTCTGAAATATTTGGGGAATAGGAATCTCAAGTCTAAAACAAATTCGAGGGAAATTTGAAATGGGGTCTATTGGCACTGAATGTCCAAAATCTGGTGGAGCCTTTCATGGTTTGAAACAAGTGCTGGAAATATTTGAAAAATAGCACCTCCAAATTATAAAATATAAAAACCTCTGAGTAATGCTTTAAGTAGATGGGTTGTCTAGGAATGAATAAAGTGGGCAAAACTCGAACGGAATACAAGATTCATAGAGAGCTACTAAAACAAAATTTAGAGGCGGTACTATTGCCACCCCAATTGTGTGTACAAACAGCTAAACTGATAGCATAAACGAAGGGTATAATTTATTGCAAAACATGGATGTTAATTTTTTTTACAAACGGTTAAAATACTCGAGTGTCAATGTTCCCTCTAAGCTGTGCGCTTGCGCAATTGCGCACTACTCTCGTCTTCTCCGAGCAGCAGCAATCACATGGCGCGCACAAAATAAAATCCAAACTTTTTTTACTCGTTTCCCAATGATGGCGCCGTTTACGCGGCAGCCAGTGGCAGTAGTTCCGTCCACTCTTATGTTTTTGGTGTTTTACAGCACTTCTATCTTTTTTTAAAATTACATTTTAATATTTCTTAATACATTTATTTTTACTTTTAATATTTCTTAATACATTTATTTTTACTTTACTGTGCAAATAGAAGAACAAGCGATGAAATCGGGTGAGAGCTGTCTAAATCTACTGTGTGTGGGGTTTTGTGTGTGCGCGTGTCTGTCTAGAATGTGTGATCGTTTGTCTTCAACCTACACAATGGACTATAAAACAAAATTAGCCCTCGGCCAAAATCTTACATATTATGTTCATTAACATGAATATAAATATGTTCATTAATTATGTGCTATCCCTTATTAAATAAATCAAAGCAAAATCATAGAAAAATATGGCTTATAAATGGAAACTTGACTATCTCAAGTTACACGTTCAGCAGAAAAGTCATTTGAATGAGAATGAGCAGTGAGAAGGACAGATGTGTAAAATAAGGTAAAATCTAAGTCGGATTTGTGCATATTCTAATGGTAATTATGAAGATCTTTTATTCATAGATATTTTTTCATTCATTTTCTGAACCGCCTTATCCACTTCATCACTCGCGGGAGATGCTGGAGCTTATCCCTGCTGACTTGAGGCGGGGGACACACTGTATCGGTGGCCAGCCGGTACTAAGATCTACTAATAAAAGCGGGGTGGATCCAGACCTTCCAGAGTGTGGGGTACTCCAGTTTACTCCAACAAAACAAAATTGTAAGATAACATTAAGATAAAATGACAACGTCGCTTGGCAACTGCTTGTTCATATTGCATCAGTTTTTGAAAGTATAGAAACATCATTGTCATAAGAAACTTTCCCGAGTTTGGTTGTTGTCATGGGGACTTGACACTGATTAACCGCACTTCGCCCAAAGTTTGGTCGTTGCCTTGGAGACTTGTAACTGATTGATCAGACTTTGCCCAGAGTTTGGTCGTTGTCATAGAAACCATATTGTGCTCTGTTTTCCTATATAAAGACTGACCCAATGTTAATTCAGAAAGTATTGCGAGGACGCTAGACTGAGTGGTTCACAGCTGTTTGAACATTGTCCCCCATCCTGCAGTCCGGTAATAAACCAGTTTTCTATTAAATTGATCTCTCTTTCTTAACCTGCTCCTGAAGTTGTATTTTCAGATCTATCAAAAATTATGGATGCTAGACTGGTTGAACACTCTTTTATTACCCTGATTATGAGTGTGAGCGTGAATGATTGTCTGTCTATTTGTGTTTTTGATTGGCTGGCCACCAAGATATAATCTATCAATCATAAGGTAGAAAATGATTTGGAAATTTGAAATGATTTCTGAAATCGCCAATAAGCCTTTCGGGGATGGCGGCGACAGATTAGAATAAAAAAAAAAGAAAAAAAATTTTGCCAAATGAAATTTTTGACGAGAATGCAGCAGCAGTACTCCACATTTGAAACTTAACGTGGAGAAACAAATAATATTCTCTGCGGAATGGGAAGTTTGGGAGCACTCAGGGAAAAACAAAAATAAAACAAATTGGTATTTCAGCTTACTTGGGTGAGCTGCCTTTAAAAGCTAGCCTGAGTAATGGGAAGTCCTATTTCTCGACTGGGGGGGGGGGGGGGGGTGGCTTGGTACGGTACCACTACACAACTTATAGGGTTAAGTTGGTTGCAGAGCATGCTTAACTTGTACTCGGCATATCAGTGCAAGGTTTGAAAAAGTTCCAAAGAACCATTGATATATAGTGATAATGGCACCCAAATTGTGTTAACAAAATAAATGGCTGGACGGACAGAAGGTTCCATATCTCGTTATGAAATCACTGCCTACATAACGAGTTCAACAGGACAGGAAAACATATTCAGTAGACCATATAAATCGCCATTATTCACTGCACAATTGGAACTATGTGATGAGGCTAATCTGGCTGACTACATAAAAAGAAAAATGTTGAAGAAAACGCATTGAATTTTGATTAGCAGAAGGAGACTGTGCTTCTCAACATGAAATGAACTAGACCAGGAATGGGCAAACTACGGCCCGCGGGCCACATCCGGCCGACTAAGCTTTTTAATCCGGGCCGCCGAAATTGTCCAAATAATATTTTGGACTAGACCAACGGTGGTGCCTGCAGTTTAAAGAAGAAGCACTAGCACGCCGAGAGGAGGATGTTGAGCCACCTTTTTGCACTGTAAGAGGAAAGTCTCAGTTGAAATGTTGAGGAGACGGGTAAGATAAGCTTTGTGACCTAATAAGATGCCAACCACTCCAATATTGATTGGAAATATTATTGCTCAGCGAGCAATACCATAAACTACAGGGAACTCTTTTATATTGGTTTTAGCGTCTCCATATGCAAAAAGGTGAAAAGGTTTCAATTGAGACTAAACCTTCTTACAATTGGTTAAAACAGATGACCAGACAAGGGAAAATACGATCGGATATAAAAAACTCCCTCAATCACCATTCTTTGGGGAAAGTGTTTTTACAAAAGAAAATCTGCCCTACTCATAAAAAAGTGAAAAATATTGAAACAGTGTCTATCCTGTTATGAAAGCAGTGAATGGCGCCTTTCAGAGTGGAGGAGATACAATTGGCTGCTCGTAATTTCGGTGCAGCAGCTGGCCTCTCTCAACGATGTTGAGCCCCATCGAGGGATGACGATCCGATTTATGGGTTGGTTTGCCAGATTGCAGCAGGAGTCAATTTTTCTTTGGGTTACGCCAAATAAAAATATGAATAGGGTGAACAACATCCATTACAATGTCCAAAAAAGAAATTTGATTTGCAATGAAGGAACAGCTGGAAACCACCAGTCTTATGACTTTACAGGACCGCAAAGCGGTTGATATGCTTCTGACAGTTGATGTGCTCTTGATGGATCAGGGGGCGTATGCAACGTTTGAAAATGTTGCACTCAACAACACGTCCCCCAATGGGTTCCTCACCTAAGCCGTTGAAGGCCTGACCCTGAAACGGAAACGAGGCACTCTGGAGTGGAACTGGCAGAATGGTAGGATAAGGCCTTCGGCAAATGTAAAAATTGGCTTTCACCGAGGTGATATCAATAGCCGTTTTGGCTAATACTTTGACAATGTGTGGGTGTTGTCCGATCCCCTGCTTGCGCTCTTTGCTAGACCGACTTATGGTTGGTGTAATTGCTCTAACATATTCCGAATTGCAAGGATTGTATCTGCTTATTAGCCACGAGCCACGTTGCTTATTAGCCACGAGCCACGTTGGAAAAAAAATCATAAAATGAAACAATAACTGAGCATGTAAAAAAAACCTTGCGCCAACTTCTGAAAAATCAACATTTAGTGAGCAAATAACAACAGGTCAACTTTGTCACGTTTCACACAATTAGGGACATACAAAACAGACGAGGCATACAGAAATAAAATATTTTACATTTTTATATCACTTTACATACATTTTAACATTGATGTCCAGGATTACGCAAATTATGAAAATGAGTTGAACGAGAATGATTTTGTTCCACCTCTTTTAGGCCCTATATGCAAGCAAGGTGAATTCTGGTAAAAATCGAGACAACAAACTTCTTCCAAGTGTATTTGTATTTGCCGTAAAATGAATTTATAGAATAAAGCCGAAAGGAAGTTTTATCAAGGAGATCATGTGCAAATTTATAATAATAGGGGGGAAATGTTGGAATTATTATTGTTATTATTATACACTTGCATTGTTAACGCCCCTGAACTACAACGGGAAGGTCGCCCCTCTATCTAGCTGTACTTATCAAAATTGTTTTGAAACCTCCACCTCTCACACTGATCCGCGAAGACTCCTAAATTGTTTCTTAACCTCGACTTCTCACACAGTCGCAAGCTCACACTGAAGATCCTGGAAGGACGCTTAGTTGTTTTGACTTGGATTCCACACCAGGTGGTGATGCAATTGTATTGAATAAATGACCTTAACTGTTTTGAATGGATGCCTCCTTGTTTTAAATCTTATGCAACTGTTTTGATTTTTGATCTTAATTGTTTTGATTAGATGACCTTTATTGTTTTTAATAGATTACCTAAATTATTTTGAATAGATGGCCTTAATTGTTTTGAATAGAGGACCTTAATTGTTTTGAAAAGATGATCTTAATTGTTTTGAATAGATTACCTTAATTGTTTTGACTCTTATGCAATTAAATGGGCAGGAGAGGATTCTATTCCTTAGAATTATCTGGGTTGAAGGCGAGTCAGGATCGATTCTCTGTGTCAGATGTCTTTCTTATCTTAAGGTGTATCTATTGGTGAACCTATCACTCACGAGAGCCCGAGGAGAACATGCACACTCCACACAGGTGAACGTGACTTGGATTTGAACCCAGGATCCAAGGGCTGTAAGGCCGACAAACTAAGTACTCGCGTCACCAGGCCGCTCTTTACCTTTTCATACTTTGAATTTTTTTTTTATCATTTCATTGGTGTGTCTCATTTAGTGATTTTCAAAGTAGTTCTCTAAAATTCTTAACTACATAAAAGTGTAATATAGCTCTCACCTCATCAAAGTCAGCAATGATCTCATTCAGTAGCCTCAGACATTCAACGCCCATATTATTTCCATCCAACTCAATGTAGAAGTCATTGAAGTTGGCAATCGAAGCAAACAGTACTCCAACCTGAGAGTACGACTGATAGTATAAATCCTAAAAGAGGAAGAGGTTTGGAAAATTATGATTTTATCCTGACGAAATAGATGAACACAAAACAACGAGAGCAGCCAAAGGTTACGTTTCTTTCATTTGCAGAGTGAATAATGATAAATATTTATATATAATTTAACCATGTATGACAAATGTTTTAAATTTGTGACAGTCAGATATCTAGAGTCATTTATGACAACAGTATACTCAATTGTCAGTACAGTAATCCCTTGAATATCCAAACGTGCCCGCTATAAACGAAAAACCAAGAAGTAGGATCACCCCCATTATTACTATCCCAATACTTTTCGTGCCGATACAGAAGTACAAGTACAATTATCAAAATGTCTATATTCATTAAATATTACAGCAATTAGCATATAAAAAGACTGTAATGTATTAATAACTCAATTTAATGTACAGTATTTACTCGCGTATAAGCCGCTTTGGTCGGACATAAAAATGATGACTGAAACAAGAGTACGACTTATATGCGCATAAAAACACGGCATGCACGAAACTGCATGTTGACGCCACCATCACGTCACGACAAAATGCATTGCATCGTGCTGTCATGACCCAAGCGAATGCGGCCGATATTTATTTCAAAATAGAGAAAAGATAAACAGATAAAACTCTATGAATGAAATTCATGAAAAAACATATCTTGCATAAAATGCGAAACGTTTCCATCTGCTCGCTCTAGGCACGGCAATCTTAGCGACGTCTGGGCGCAGCCATCGCAGCGAGGTCGGGGCAGTTTGAAAAACTTGTTGCTGCTTGTTGTAGCCGATTGGATAACTTTATTAATCCCGTATTCGGGAAATTACATTGTGGCAAGAGGGTGATTAGACAGAACAGCAAAGCAAAACCACAAAGTACAAAGCAAATCAAAGTAAATGCAATCATCAAATCATTAAAACATAAAAGCAGCAAAATCACAAAACGGGCAAGAGTGGACGGCTAAAACTGCGCCATTTTGGTTGGGGTAGCTAATTCGGACTCAAAAAGATGTTGTAAGGTTGGACAAAAACTGGAACCACACACGGGAAGTCTTCCACGAGATGGGCAGATTGTGACCGAGGTGGAGAATATTCAGAGTCGCTCTTCCAAGCTTATCTGCACAGTTACTCAGTAGTCTGAAGCTGAAGAAAACAGCAGCAGGGCAGAACTCCTCGACTCCGTTGCTGGTAGGCGCCGACATCTCTTCCATCCCATCTCACGATGGAATGGTTGGTCAGAAGCTTTGCCTCTTCTCCCGGCACTTTTGTTCAGTTCCGAAACTCGAAGCTGTGGCTCTTTCTACTGCGTATTGTAACAGCTAGGCCCGTGTGAGTGACAGCGTAGGCATGGCTGGCTGGCTCCAAAAAAAGAAGTAGCCGAAAGAAGCCAGGCTAACAGAACAAGGAAAGTTGTAAAAACATTAAAGTAAAAAGTATAAAGTACAAAGTAAAGTAAAAAGGAATGTATTAAAAAATATTAAAATGTAATTTAAAAAAAATATAGAAGGGCTGTAAAACATGAAAAACATAAGAGTCTGAGACCCTTGGTGCAGACCTACTGCCAGTGACTCCCGCTTGAACGGTGCCATCTTTGATATCGAGGCCGGTTGTGGGGCACACCTCGCCTTGTTGGCCGATGGCATGGGTCACCAAATCACTCGGCCGACGCCGCGGGCGTCGGTCGCCGAATTGCTGTCTGACCAACCGGGAAATTAAACTTCCACTTCACTCCTCTGCGCCCTGCAACCATCAATTAGCCGTCCAAGGAGCTCTGTCCCCCCAAGAGCTGTCACCATACTCAACTTTAGTTCTGCACCTAGGACCTAAGCAAGACTTATTACTACTTTTTTTATTAGTTATTTACAATGTTGATCACTTCTTTATAAATTACTAATTAGTGACTATTTATGTATCATTACTATAAATTCATTATCTATGTTTGCTTGTTGTTGCGTCAATAGACTCAGCGAATGTTGTGCTCTTAACAACTTGGAACTGAACGTCTCCAAAACCATGCTAACCTCACTTGGACTACTTATTTATTTATTTACTAGTTATTTGTCTGATTGTTGTTGTTAGCTGTGTACTATGTGATGAAAGCTTTAAATCTCATTATACTTGAATAATGAAAATAAAAGCATTCAACTTGATTCAATTCAATTCTGCAACTGCGGTTTAAAATCATATGATTAACATCATAGTGAGGGTGCTGAATAGTGAGCAAATAGCTCAGTCTAGTTGTATTAGTACACATTTTCAAAATCTCTTTGGACCTGGGATTGAACCCTCGATTTGTACATGTATATGTTCAGTAACATGAATATGTTCGTTAATATGTACTGTCCATTTATTTGAAAAAAATGAACTCAATAACTCTGATGCCGACATCCTAACCACTCAACCAAAGTTTCACAAGTCAAATCTAATACATAGAATACAGTAGTGTGCTACCAGGGCCTTCTATGTTAATTATATTTTGTCAAATGAATACTAAATCATCAAATAATTCCAAATTGTCTGTTAGCTTCCTTTCGTTGGTTTCCCCCTGGTTGCACTGCTTCCTCATGTGTGTTTCCATATAGAAGCATTTAACCAATCACATTTCAACCATATTTGTTGCCAGGGTCAGAAATCTGTCTCAAAGCCAACAAAATCAGTTCTACATGCTCTGCAGCATTAAACAAGCCTCGATAAAACTGTTGCTTTAACCAATCAGAATTTGATTTGGTGATACCAGCGCCTTCTCGCAGGGGTAGTAGGGATACGGTATTGCCTTCTCGCAGGCGTAGGGATACGTCATGGCTTTCACCAACTATAATTGATAAATAGAGTGGACTAGCCAGAGCTACAAAACTGTATCTAAAGCTAGCTGCACAAGTAAATATATTGTTGTGTTGATTTAATGGTGGTTTCTTCAACCCGCGATGGCTGAAGGAGGAGAAAAAAATTGTTTTTTTTGCACATTTACTGTCAAAGCAATTTTCAAGACAGACTTTTCAAGAAAAAAAGCTGGACATCATTAACAAAGGTCAGACAACTCTAAAGTAAGCAAGCCTGTCACAACCGGGAACAAACATTTTCAGCACTGAATTGAATAAAAACGTTGGCCAGAAATACAGGCTAGGCTCGACTTTCAGCATTAGCTTCGATGGTTATAGAATGGGAATAAAGGAGGATGGATATTGCGTACAGGTAAAAATGATTTTTGGTGAGTAAAATATGGATATATTCCTAAATAATATTTCAATTGTATGAGGTTATTATGGATGATATTTTTTGTGTTTCGCAAGTTGTAGCTGCAATTGACATAGCCAAAAAATAGTATTTGAGGGTTGGATTGATTCCAATAGCTGAAGGCGTCGCTAGAAAATTCACGGACCGCCGCCGATAGAATATATAGAGTAAATATAATATCAAATTTACTCAAGTAGAAGTTAAAAGTGTGTTGAGGGTGTGAGGGTGCATCAAGATTTTTGCACGATGCACCATTCAAGATACAACCACTGAATGGTTATATAGTACTTTATATGAAACTCACTTCCTGACATCATTTGGGTTGTTTAATATTTTACTTTAAAAATGTTTTCTGTTAAACAAACAAATAGTTTGGGGCATCGGCTCATCATTATTGATTGGTGTTGTATTATGAAACACTTTGCAGGTGTAAATCTGGAGATAAATATCTGGAAATGCTCACCATGTTCCTGGGGTTTGACATAAGGAAATGTTGAGCCACGTGTGCTGGTAACAGATTGAACAAGATCCTCTTGTTGTCCAGTTTCACTTTCTCCATGTCGTCTCTCTCCTCTTCTGCCTGGGAAAGTATCAACCATCATACAGAATCTGTCAACCAGAACACAAAACTTGCTAAGCCTATTTTCCCCCATGTCTGATAGGCTTAAACCAGTGGTCTCAAACCGGTTCCACATAGGGCCGCAGTGGGTCCTGGTTTTTGTTCCAACCGATCCAGAGCTGACATTTTAACCAATCAGGTGTCTTTAAAATAAGTAGCACCTGACTCTAATTAACTGATTGCACTAGCAAAAGGTATCCTTGTTGAGTTGGAATGAAAACCTGCACCCAGTGCGGCCCTTTAAGGACCGGTTTGAGACCACTGGCTTAAACAGAGGTCAGGTAGTTATTCAATGATAATTTCACTAGGGGGTATTAATGAGTTGTCAATAGGATGGGAAAATAATCTAATTAAATGCAACTTTAAATCATAAATGACATTTAGGATTGTGTGTGAAAGTTTGCATCCTTTTCCGCTGAGGTTTGAATTTTATGCATAAACTAATACAACATATAGACATAAATGGAGAACATTTAATAAACTGAAGTGAAACGAAGTCATGCTAAAATGTTTATTTTCACTAATAAGCCACCCAAGCAGTGGATGTTTCATCTGACTTTGGTGCAGGGCACGTTCAGTTCCCACTCAGTGGCGGTGTGATGGTGAGTGCGAATGGTTCTGTTTTTATATGTGCCTGACTGGCAAGCAGTCAAGGGTGTAGTATAGGCTCCAGCACCCTGCAACCCTGACAATGATAAGTTAAAAATAGATTAATGAATTGTGCCTTAATACTATGGCATTATTTTACATTATATTTCCACTAATATGATGGTATATTGCACAAAATAATGGCATCACATAACCTAATGGAAACCAGTTGCATCTTATTTATTGTATTTATTACTAAAATCTTGCTGTATAATACGGAAAGATATTTGTCCCAAAATGATTTACAAAATTACATCAGTGATTCAATTTACCCCATTTTGGATTGGGCTGCTGCCTTTCTCCCGTCGACACGACGCTGCTTGCTGGGCCTAAAGCCCTTTTTCGTCAGAAATGATGGCGGCATCATGGAGAGCTTTCTTCTAACCCAGACCTGGGCAATCCGGTCCTCAAAGGGCCGCTGTGGGTGCAGGTTTTTGTTCCAACCGATCCAGCACAGACAGTTTATCTAATTCGATTTTGAGATAATTGAAACAAGAAGCACCTGACTGCAATCCACTGATTGCACTTCTAAGATACCAGATTGGTGGACAGTTTTCCTCTTGTGGGTTGGAACGAAAGCCTGTCCCCCCTGCGGCCATTTGGGTAATTAATTGCCCAGGTCTATTCTAGACATTATTAGGATTATGGAGAGATAGCCAATGGGAAATCAACTCTACCAGGACGATTGCAAAATAAAATACCGGAAGGTTGTTTATGTTTCGAGGTATATTTAATTGGTTTGACCTTACAGAACCTGGATTTTTTGTTCCTATCAAGGGTTTTTATTGGCGCAGACCTGCCAACTGGTTTAATAATTGTTTGTTCATGTCGAGCCAATGTGGCCAAACTGGTTTTACAATTGTTTGTTAGGACAGTGGAATGTAGGATAAGCCAACTAGCTGGCCTTGCAATTGTTTGTTCGCACTACGAGTTGTAAGCTAGCTAACTAGCTGGCCTTGCAATTGTTTCCTTGTATTGTGTAATATGGCCAACTCACTTTGGAACTGTTTGTTCGAAACGCGCAATATAAGATAGGCTGCGGCAGTTTGTGTGTGCTATAAAAATATCGTGTTTGCATACAACTTGAACCTGCTAATGTCTAACCATATTAGCCCGAAGTTTTGTTTACATAAGCTCGGTCCTACATCACTGTCTTAGAAATATTGCCCTATAGTTCCTATAAAAAGACTGAGCTCTGTTCATTCAGAGAGAATTGCGAGGAAGGCAGGCTGTGAGAGGTTCACAGCTGTCGGAGCATTCTCCAACCATCCTGCAGTCCGGTAATAAACCTATTTTCTATTTAAATTGATCTCACTCGTTCTTAACCTGCTCCTGAAGTTGTATTTTCAGACCTATCAGTTTTTGTAAGATGAATATTTTGTAGGTGGGAAGCATTCATTAGTAAATGTACTAGTGTTTATCCAAGTTATAATGAATGTATGTCAACTAAAAACATGTGACTTTCATGTGGAAACTGAATTTGTTGGCGGTGGTGAGTGACTTCACAGTTCTCGGGTCGAAGGTTAGATCCCAAGTGGGTCCTTATTGTGTGGAGTTTGCTTTTGGATATGGGCTTCTATAATCTTTATAAAGTGTGATTTATGGGTGTGTGTGCGTGTGTGTGTGTATGTTATGATTCTTTCGCTGCGTTTCCAAGTCCTGCAATGTAGAGTTGACATTTTTGTGGTGGCCAGAAACGGCTGTCGGATCCTAATAGACGAGTGATTGAATTTCTTCACCTTCTGTGTGTAAACTCAACTTTTATTTGTTAAAACTGAAAGCAGAGTTGATTTATGAATGATTGTTTTTACATGATTTGCCCTAAACGCATCACATGGCTGATTGGTCGTAATGTTGGACGCCTTTCCACGTCATTTACAAACATCATTTTGGAAGAATTTCCGCTAGCGAGTTTCCCGGTGCTCCCTGGAACACTTTTTTCCCCCTGTCCTTACGGGAAGACTTGGCGAGACATGATGCTGCTGGCTGCACTGACCCAATTTACTAGTAAGGTAGGCCTCCTTTCCACGTCATTTACAAACGTCCTATTCGGAAGAATTCCCGCCACCGAGTTTCTGGCGTGACATGATTTATAAAACATCCATCCATCCATAAATCATGCGTTATCTATTCCCTTATAAAGTGTGATATATGGATGGAGGTGTGTGTATGCACCTGGAAAACCCACTGGGGTGTTTCCACTCGAAATTAGTTACATGGACTACGCATCCACCGCCATTGTGTGAATTTTTATTTTCGGCAGATTTTCATTTTGGTTTAAATTTTTTTACCAAAAATAATTTGTCAGCCTTTCATTTGAAACTGACTGTCAGTTTTCCTTACTTCCTAAAAGGCATACTCCTGCTTCTGTATATATTAACTCATCTCATTTTCTAAACCGCTTTATCCTCATAAGGGTCACGGGGGGTGCTGGGGCTAATCCCAGCTGTCACCAGGAAAGAGGCAGACACCCTGAATCGGTGACCTGCCGATCACAGAGCACAAGGAGACGGACAACCATGTACACTCACACCCATACCAAGGGGCAATCTAGAGTGTCCAATCAGCCTACCATGCATGTTTTGGGAATGTGGAAGGAAACCAGAGTACCCGGAGAAAACCCACGCAGGCCTATGGAGAACATGCAGGACCCCAGAGCTGCGAGGTGGACGCGCTCATCACTCCCACCACCGAGCTGCCCGGTATATGTTATACATTCCTTTTTTTGCATACTTTAAATACGTTGGCCCCGTCAAAAAGAGGAGTTCTCATTTTGTATCAAGTTGGGAAATGCGTAAACAATTGAAGCGCATCAAGATGGCAGCATAAACTTCTGCATTCCAAAGTGGTGGTGAGGCTTCGATCTCGGCGGTCATCTATAGTCCTTATAAAATGTGTTTTTTGGATGTGTGTGTGTATGTTAAGATTCTTTCACTAGGTTTGTCCAAACCATGCAACATAGAAAGTTAATTTTTTTTATGGTGGCCAGAAATGGCTGAAAGATCCTAATAGTGTAATTGCATTTCTTTGCATTTCTCTGCGTGTGTAAACTCAATATTTTATTTGTTAAACACTCATTTTTTAAAAGCCATATTTTTAATAGAGCAACAACAATTTTCTTTTGGTTCTAAACAAGCAGGTAGGACCTGCTTGTGATCTCTAAAATGTGAAAAACATGCATATTTTCAGATGTATTTGAGTAAATATTTCAGAGATAAACCTCTTTTAGATATCGGTAAGAACATAATGTCTTAGCTGTCTAGACTTTCCAGTTATTTCTACATTTTTTTTCTCTGATAGAGTGATTGTACCAGATACTTACTTCAATGTCACAAAAAAACCATGAAATTTGATTTTTTTTTTTTACTTTGTTAGGTAAACTGAAAAGGTGACCAAATCAGTTAGGTCAAGTACATATACATACAACAATGCTAGTATTTGGTAACATGTCCCTTGGCGATTTTTTACTTCAATCAGGCACATTTCGTAGCCATCCGCAAGCTTCCGGCAAGTTCTTGGTTGAATCTTTGATTCTTTTCTTGACAGAATTACTGCGGTTCGGTTAAATTTGTTGTCTGACATGGACTTGTTTCTTCAGCAATGTTTACATATTCTCAATGGGGTTTAAGTGAGGACTTACTGAAGCTCATTCATTTGGACACGCAATTTAATGTATCAAACTTGGGGATTGAAAGGTAAGAAAAAAGACACAATTGAAGGTGAAAGGGTATTTTCAAATTTACTGAAGGACATATTATTCAACGAAAGAAAGCAGTCTTTAAATTGAGTGATGAGCGGCACGTTGTTCTCCAAGTTACACTCCAACAAAGGTCTAGACTAGTGTGTCATCTATCGGGGAAACGAGGGTATTGCAGGGCAAAGGGAAATGAATGAGGTCATTGATTTTGACTATAATTTGGACAACGTCGGCGGGCCGGATTAAAAAGCCTAACGGGCCATATATGGTCCGCGGGATGTAGTTTGAAAAACTTTTACACACGCAAATAATACGCAATTTATTGATAATTTTGAGAGGGAGCGAATCCGGCGACGAATAACATGTACACAAGCCAATAATACGCAACTTATTGATAATTTTGATATAAGATATTTCGATATTAATGCTCTGACATTTACAAACTCTCTCTCTCATGATTATAATTTTGAGAGCAAGCGATTACCTGGTTGATCGCTTTCTACAGTAAACTCTCTCTCTCATGATTATAATTTTGAGAGTGAGTGAATCTGTTCGACAAAACGTCCGTTCGACAAACTGTCCATCGACCAAACGTCCGTTCGACCAAACATCTTTTCGACAAAACGTCCATCATTAACTTCAGACTATAGCAATATAAACAAGACTACTGAATATTCCAAAACTTGTGTTACTGCTAATTAATTATGAGTATTTAGAAAGTATCTTTTACACTAGGTGTTTATATCTCCAGTGGAAATGAAATTGGGTCCTCAGAAGATCTGCATCATTGATGATCAATTAACTTTCAAGCAACATACTCTCATAGGCTGCCAACCGTCTTTTTTTTTCAAAGACATTTTCAAAAGAATATTTTACACAACTGACGAACATTAAAACAAGTTTCTTGTTGCATCAAATGTCTGGGTTACTCTTAACATACATAGCGAATACAGTACATACTTGTGTTGCCCAAAGGTAGTCAAGACGCAGCTTCAGGTCGAGGTGTCTTGAGTGGAGAGCCAGTGCTCCAGAGAATAGCAGGACTGCAAACACAGGATCATAGCCCTGAGTGTGGAGAGCCCCACCACTGAGAGACAAAGGAGAACATCAAATGCTCATAAAATATGAATATCATCTTCTGGAGTTTTACAATGTTATACAGCATATGATGAAACCAATTTATGAATGAATAAATAAATGTGAAATTGAATTACAATAATAAAAACTAATTAATCTTCTATTGGCCAATTTGTTCAAATAAATATGAAATAATACTGTATATTATGGGTTTAAATTGCCTCATTTCTATTCATAACACGATTCACAGGTCTCGGTTTGCTTAGGTCTCGATTAATCTCGAAATAGTAATCACTCGAATATTGCAGAAAATGTAGACCAGAGATGGCAGCGATAATCTAAAACACAACAAATGTATGTATGTATATGTATGTATATGTGTGTGTATATATATATATATATATATAATATATATATATATATATATATATATATATATATATATATATATATATATATATATATATATATATATATATATATATATATATATATATATATATATATATATATATATATATATATATATATATATATATATATATATATATATATATATATATATATATATAGATATATATATATATATATATATATATATATATATATATATATATATATATAGATATAGATATAGATATATATATATATATATATATATATATATATATATATATATATATATATATATATATATATATATATATATATATATTATATATATACATACACATGTACATATGTATATGTATATATACATACACATGTACATATGTATATGTATATATATACATACACATGTACATATGTATATGTATATATATACATATACTTATACATATACATATGGAGGAGGGATGATGGGAAAGTAGTTACAGCTGTGTTGGCCTGGGGGCCCGGGCAGGGCTTTGTCACAGGGGTGGAGCCACAGCTCCATGTACCTGCAGATGAAAAGAAGCAACACACCCTACTACAGAGTGTGTGTCCAGGCTGACAGCCGTAACACCTCCCCCCTCAAGAGTCCACATGTTGACGAAATTGAACCACCAACCTGCCTCAATCAACTAATACAATCCTTATACAACTCTCCTCCTAAACCCGAGACACATATTTGGCAGATCCTATGGTATCAATACAGTCGTCTACTCTTGGCATAGGAAATGAGTCTGGAGCAGTTACTTTGTTCACCCGTCTGTAGTCGTTACAAAATCGAACAGTAGAATCTGGCTTTGGTACTAGTAAACATGGAGAGCTCCACGTACTGGAACTAGGGTGAGCTAGATCGTTGTCTACCAGATAGGCAATCTCTTTCTTCATTAGTTTCCTATTTTCAATATTAACCCTGTATGGATGCTGTTTAATGGGACGTGCCCCGCCTACATCAATATCACGTTCCAAAACAGTAGTGCGGGTGAGAACTTCCCCAAATAAAGTTGAGAAGTCTGAAATTAACTGAACCAGGTCAGACTCATGCTGTTTGTTTAGATGTTGCATTAACGTGGAAAGGTTTTGAAACATGTCAGAATTGCACAGCCGGGGAGATTGTGTTTGAGTCTCACACACCGTCAAACCATCCTCGTCTCCCTGCATCTGTGCCACATAGGCGTACTGGCGCTGTAACAGCGACAGATACGGGTGTTAGCGTACTGTGCACAACCGGCACTTCTTTAACACTCGTCTCGTGGATGATACAGTGTTCCCTCGGTTATCGCGGTTAATGGGGACCGGGACCCCTCGCAATAGCTGCATTTCCGCGAAGTAGGCATGCCCCTTCAAAAATGCTTAAAGAAACGTATAACACGTGCACAAAAGCACCACCAAGCAAAAACATCATAGTAGTCCGGATGGAGGATCTTCTGCAGTTTTTTTTGCACGTAAGAAACATCGTTATTGGTAGTTGTGAACATTGTTTTTTTGGGCGGTGAAGATGCGCCTATAAACAGCCATGACGTCATCAATGCGATTCCTGAACTCTCACCATGTTATTGACCATTTCTTTGGCCTTTTTTTTGATGCAATTACTAATTCGTATTGAATATTTTGTTTCCACCTCTTGTAAAGTGATGTAATTTATAATTTTAACTTAATATCTTTAAATTTTTTATTAATTTTTTTCCTGAAAAAAATCCGCGAAGCTCTGAGTCCGCGATAGCTGAAGCGCGAAGTAGTGAGGGAATACTGTATTCCTTGAGCATGTTCACGTGACACACTCTCGCCTGTTTTTTTGCGGTCGGGAGTGTTTACCAGGTAGTCTGTCTCACTCAACTTTTTACTTATCGAGTAAGGACCAGAGAATCGAGCCTGTAGAGAGGCTCCTTGTACAGGCTACAAAACAAGCACTTTATCGCCTGCCTGTAAAGGCCACCATACTGCCTTTTTGTCATATAAAGGTTTCATTCCTTCCTGCGCACGTCCTTCGAGTCACCTGACGATTTAACATCAGAGACTGTAGACTGAAGATGCAGTGTCTGAACCATTCCTGTCTCTTTCACGTTCAAATCCTTCACCTGGTCCTTTTTCTGATGTTTTTCCATTCCATTTCAATTCCTCGATTAGTAGTAACTCAGTAAGTGTTTCAAAAGTGGAAACTTTGCTTACCTCGCACCAACGTTTAAAGAATACTTCTTTTCCACGACTAAACTCAGCCACTGCCTGTCCAGGCTTTAATTTGTGATATCTGAACCTTTGGGGGTATGCCTCAGGCACCAGTTCATAAACATGCAACACTGCTGCTTCTACCTTATCATATACCAGCCCGTCTACTATCGACATTGTACTGAACGCTTCGAGACCTTTTCCAGACAGTTTACTTTGTAAGACTAGAGCCCAGCCTTCTGCTGGCAATTTATGTGACTGTGCTATCCGTTCAAACGCACTAAACCACGCCTCAACGTCTGTCTCACGAGACTGCGGTACAAGAGGAAGGCTTTTACTAACATTAAACCCCCAACTTTCTACCCTACTGGAACTCTTTGCGAGTTCAACTTCCAGCCTTTTTAGTTCAATCTCCTTCGCTATTCCTTTAGAGCAAGTTGATGGGCATATTGAAAATCGAACTCCAATTTCTTGAGCGCTAGCTGATGGACATACTCCCTATCCATAACCGCATATCGCATACGTAACATCTCTAGAGCAATATGGGGATCTTTCCCAACAGGTACAGTACCATTTCCCTCTGGTTTTCCCTTTAAACCAGCCATGGGATTAGGAACCGTAATTCTGGAGCCAACTAGTGGCGAAGGATCGCCATTCCTAGCTAGAGCCCGGACCCAATTGCAGTAATATTATAACACTTCCACCTGATGGACAAATAATATTACTGCAATTGGATCCGGGTTCGGGTTAAAAGTGCACTTTTTACCGGGAAATCGAGCATCCTGGGCTCGGTTATAGTCTCTAAAAATCACCAGTACTTTTATTTATGCTGCGATATTCGTATTTATTCATTTAATGCTGTTTTCGGCTGGATTTAAAGTCATTTTAGTGCATTTGGGGGGTTTTCGCCATTGACGTCCATGACTGTCTTATACCAGGGAAATCACTACGCTGGACTCGGTTTAAACTTCCAAAAAGCTCCAGTATTTGTATTTAATCACTAATCACTTTTCCGCGTGATTTTAGCACATTATAAATACTATAAATATACAAAATATTCCTGAATATTCTTGTCATGGGAAGAGTATTCAGGAATATTTTTATTAAGCAGCAGCACCATATTTGAACTTGTAGTAGTTGTTTAATTGATAACTCTTTGGAGTTCGAAATACGCAGAAATATATACCTGTTAAATGTATTTTAATTTTAAATAATTTCCCAATATTTATTTTTATTTATTTAGGAAATAAATATTCAAAATGATTTGCTGAGAACCCTAATTCAAAGATTAATCTCAATGTGTTCTATTCTGGTGTAAATTACAGTATCTACTGTTATAACTCCTTTCCTTGTTTGGTCGTGAATAAATGTCCATTTTATTATAAATGAATGTTGTTATCTGTAACTTGTTATTCTAAATTACTGTTGTTATCTGTAACTTGTTATTCTAAATTACTGTTGTTATCTGTAACTTGTTATTCTAAATTACTGTTGTTATCTGTAACTTGTTTTTCTAAATTAATGTTATCATTAACGGGCCGTATATAGCCCACTGGCCGAAGTTGAAAAACTTGTACACACACACGAGCGGGGGCAGGGCGAGCGCGTCGGTTAAATGTTCATCGGCTAGATCAGGGGTGGCCAACCCGCGGCTCGCGAGCCGCATGCGGCTCTTTGCCCGGTTTCATGCGGCTCTTACGTCCATATCAAAGTTTGTATTTGTGTTTTATTTTTATTTGCGTGTGCGCTTCGCTTAAGTTCAATACGGTATTTTCGTCCAATGCACATGTGCTTGGGATGAAAATATCTCCAAGTTTCCCAGCAGGAGCAAGGTCATTTGAGTAAACATTTTAAATAGAGTGGGAGAGCTCCCGTGAACCAGAAGCGACAATGAACGGCGTCGCGCACACAAAAAGTATCCCAAAGATCGAGCGTCGGCTGAAAAAGCCACACCCCCTGCGAGGCAGACCAAGGCGAGAGTGCTCAGCCGGGAGCAGCCAATAGGAGAGCGAGGTGTACACCCACGTGGTGGGCGCGCTAGTTAAAAGCCATTCATAATAAATGACAGCTCACAAGGAGCGAATGTTGCGCAAAAATAGGCTCTGATTTTATGACAGAAGTCCCACTAAGTAAAATGCATAGTAAAAGAAAAACGCTATGTTAAATTATTATATTTTTGTTTGTGGACTTGGTTGAACTGAGAGTTTGTCTGTGTGAGACAGTGCACACAATGTTCTTTGTTGATAATGACTGGCCTGTGCTGTTAGTACTGTGGGAGTCAATTTATGTCATTACTATGCTGGTTTGTGACATTTACAATAAATCTGGCTGAGCAAAGGTATGTGTGTGATGTGGCTCTTTGCGGTAACACAGTAAAAAATGTGGCTCTTTGCGGTAACACAGTAAAAAATGTGGCTCTTGGTCTCTGACTGGTTGGCCACCCCTGGGCTAGATAGTCGGTCGTCCAAATAGTCATTCGGCTAATTCTACGTTCGGCTAGATCGTCTTTTGGTGAGTTGGCTGTCGGCCATATGTCAGTCAGCTAAATGTCTTTCGCCATGTAGACCGGCCACGATGGATGGATGATGGATGGATGATTCAACTTCAGATAGGCTGCAAGGCAGTCATACTAACCACACGGCCACTCTGTGCGCCCATTTAGTTTAAATCTTCAAAATGTACTTCTGTTCCACTATTTAACATTTTTTTAATGACATCAAAGATTGAGCACACACGTGTCCTATATTCTACTAAAACTCCATATACCTTTATCTTACCCGATAGCTTGACGATACCCATTGGTCTCCATGATGACTGTGTAAGTGATAGACAGAAGGAGGAGCAGGAGGTTCTTTGCCAGTGAAGAGACTCTAAGGTAGGGGACAATGCTCAGCGTACCAGCTAAGCAGGACAACAGGGCATATGCCACATTTAGACCAGCTCTATCTGCAGCTGTGCTGTTAGGGGGGTCAAGAACAAACATGTCTGCAGAGGAATCCTGCACAGAGTTGTTGCATTGGATTTGAACTCGACCCCATGGAATACATCCTACCTATAAAAGTGGAAGACAATAAATGAGATTTAACAGAGACAATATCAAAACAACCAAGTTTAGACAAGTGTTAAGGCCTGAGATCTGATAGACATAGAAAATTAGATTATGTAAAATTATATTACAAATAAAACTAGTTTATATTTATATAATGCTTAAATAAGGATATATATTGTATGTTTACAAAAGCTATCGGGTTGGGAACATTTCCTTCAATTGAAATTGTTTCATAATTTCTGTATCAAGTCATGTAAAGAAAGAGGATTTACCATGCAGGCCTGTGTGACGGAATACGAGAACAAAACAAGGAAGACACACACGACTGTTCGTATCTGGATAGTGAGGCAGCCTGGTTGACACTAACAGCAAAAGAAAGGCTTGGTGAGAAAATATTAGACATCAAAACAAAAGGGTGGTTTTACATGACTTTTTTGGTAGACTTATTGACGAGTAACTTCATGCAGCAAAGTGCAATTGTTTTAACATCATTCAATTCACACCCAGTGAAAGATTAATCAAGAATATCACTTGAACCCATTGAACTTAAATAAATACTGCACAAGCTGTACATCTTTGTATCTTAATTAACTTTCAGTTATGGAGTATGCTGCATCATATTGAATAACTATACATCATTATCATTTAGTATACATGAGCTACACTTAGTATAAGCTTTAAGTGAATTTGAACACATTTTTTGCTTTAAAACAAGTCACCATCATTTTATTTCTTTCCACCAATGAAGGATGTTTTGTACATCCTTATTGAAAAGGAGATGTGCTGAGGCGTCTTGAAGTATTTGTACCCTGTTTTTACTAAAGCGATGAGATTGTGAATGCATTTTGAAAACTGTCATGCCCATGCAATCAATGTAAATTAATCAGGGCCTCTGAATGTAAGAAAAATGGACAAAATAAAAGAAAGGGTAGAACACCGTTGGACAATTGTGACAAATGGTCCTTAAAGTCGTTTCTGCTTGCAAGTGAAAATCCAAAAGGGTGTCTTTTCTAACGTCAAACATGACATTTAAATCATCTTTTTGAGGTAGGAGTTAATATGCATGATGAGCATCCAGAGGCGGAGTGGACATTCAGGCAAGACCCTGGCCATGGCATCTCAGACCTTTTTAAGGGACTGAGATTTGGCTCTACACCTGGAGGCAGAGGGTTGATGTCTTATCGAAAGAGTGAAGACATCTGTAGTGATTAAATATTCATAAAAGGATTGTGAGTGGAGACTGGGATCCCATTGAACTGGCGATTTGAGTGGCAGCCATCTATTGAAGCAGATGCAAGAATCCTCCCCCATGTGTGGCAAAAGGTTTACTACATATGGAGGGTAATTGTCACCATGTTCTGAGAAATTTAGTTTAGACAGTTTCTAGTCTTGGACATTGACTCTAAAAAATGGGGAAATCAAATAGCAAAACTGTTGATTAAGGCCACCGAAAGACAAAAACTAATCCATTGGAATTGGAAGTTGTAGAAAACCAATGCTCATCAAAAATTGAGTGAGGCCCAGCGGATTGAATGGTTGGCACGTCGGCCACACAGCTCTGGGCCTTGGGTTCAAATCTAGATCGTACCACCTGTGTAGAGTTTGCATGTTCTCCCCTGGCCTGCCTCTTTTACTCTGGTTTCCTCCCGCATTCCAAAGAGATGCAATGTAGGTAGACGAGACACTATATATTGCCCCCAGGTATGGGTGTGAGTGTGAATGGTTAATCATGTGCATGTGCCCTATGATCGAATGGCCACTGATACAAAGTGTTCCGTGCCTCTGGCCCAGAGTCAGCTGGGATAGGATCCAGCACGCCCCTCGACTCTAGTGAGGATAAAGCGGTTCAGAAAATGAATGAATAAAAGAATAAATATGACTTTGCTGGCCGTCTTCAAAAGAGATGAACTCAAAAGAAATGCACCTGCAGGTTAAAGTAAATTAAATGCAAAAGAGACAAAAGAGAAAGGCATAACTTTATACAATTATCTCCATTTTGTTGCGCTATTAAAAAATTCCCTTTTGAAAAAAAGGTTGTTTAACAAATAAAAGATTGAGTTTACACACTTAGAAAAGGTGAAGAAATTCAATCACTGGTCTATTGGGATCCGACAGCTGTTTCTGGCCACAATAAAAAGTTTAAACTGTCCACGCTACACGGTTTAGAAAAACGTAGCGAGAGATTCTTAACATAAACACACACACACACCCATAAAGCACGCTTCATAAGGATTATATATTACCGCAGACTAATAGGAAATAGAAAGCACTCTTTAACAGTTCTCAAAGAAAAATATTGATGAGTCCCATCCAATGTTCCCTCTAAACTGCGCGCGTGCACAATTGTGCGCTACTCTTGTCTTCTCTGCACAGCAGCAATCATATGGCGCGCAGTAAATAAAATCCATTTTTTTACCTCTTTCCCCATGATGGCGCTGTTTACACGGCAGCCAGTGCCAGTAGCTCTGTCCACTCTAATGTATTTTGTGTTTTACAGCCCTTCTATCAAGCGGTGAAATCGGGTGAGAACTGTCTAAATCTACATAAATCGTTTGTCTTTAACCTACACAATGGACTATAAATGGAAATTAGCTCTCAGCTAAAATCTTACATATGCTTATTAACATCAACATAAATATGTTCATTGATATGTGCTATCCCTTATTAAATAAATCGAAGCTAAATCATGATAAATAATGCATATAAATGGAAACATGACAATCTCAAGTGACACATTCAGCAGCAAAGTCATTTGAACGAGAATGAGAAGTGAAAAGGACAGATGTGTAAAATAAGGTAAAATTTGAGTCGGATTTGTGCATATTCTATTGGCATTTATGAAGATGTTTTATTCAGATATTTCTTCATTCATTTTCTGAACCACTTTAACCGGAGTACCCGGAGAAAACTCACGTCAGAGGAGAGCATGCAAACTCCACTCAGTGAGGACTGACCTAGAATCGAACCCACGGACCCAGAACTGTGAAGGCCGATGCGCTAATCAATCTGCCACTATGCCACCCTGAAAATAATAGTTATATTAATATATAATGTAATGTAATAGTAATAGTAGTGGTGGTGGCGGTGGGAATGGTAATGGCAATGGTAATGGTAATGGTAATGGCAATGGCAATGGCAATGGCAATGGTAATGGTAATGGAAATGGTAATGGCAATGGCAATGGTAATGGCAATGGTAATGGAAATGGCAATGGCAATGGTAATGGTAATGGTAATGGAAATGGAAATGGTAATGGCAATGGTAATGGCAATGGTAATGGCAATGGTAATGGCAATGGTAATGGCAATGGTAATGGCAATGATAATGGCAATGGTAATGGCAATGGTAATGGCAATGGTAATGGCAATGGTAATAGTAAAATTGATAATAATAAACACACTACAATAAAAACTAGCAGTGATGTTCCAAGCTAAAATAACGATGATGTAATGTACATTATGTGTCTGCTGCTGACTTTGGAGTTCTGCTTCTCTATCATTCATTAAATGATTATCTGGAAACTTGGTAGCTATGTAGCATGGGCCCGTTTTTTGTCAATAAATAGAGCTTGATGTTTTTATTTTCATCAGGGCTGATGAATCAATTGCATAATTATTACTGCCTGTCTTGCCTCTTTGTGTTCAGTAGAGGGCATACGCGCACAGCTTTCAGCCTCTAGCAGCGGTGCTCAATATGTCGATCACGAGCTACCAGTCGATAGCTAAGGTACTATTAGTAGATCACATGACAGTAAAATTTGATCAAGTAAAACAATACAATAACATTCAAAGGGCACCGTTCAAAGCGGCTGCTTGTCTCAATAGCTCCTTAAACCCTCACTCGAATTCTGTGTTTGTACAGCTTTTTTACGGATTTTTATCCTTTATTTTGTTTTATTGTCTCTTAAGACTTTAGTTGTTACTTCACTTTATATATTATATTCGATACTTTAATGTTTTGGGACTTTACTTTCAAGACTCTACTCCAAGACTCAAGCTGTGCGAGAGGCAGTCTTTGATCTATTAGTTTAGTCCATCTCTTCAAATTCAAATTTTGGACACTATTTTTGACCCACTCAGCCATGCCTATGCTACTTTACACAAAGGATCAACTGTTAGCGCTACGCAACACCGGGATTCCCCTGGACCTGGACTTGGACCTCCCTGCTGAGTTAAAGAGGAAGAGAAGAGGATGCAGAGCCGGACGAAAATGTCTGGAGAAAAAGCAACGCTTCAGACCCAGCATTCCATCTATTATTATGGGGAACGTAAGATCTCTCCCCAACAAGATGGAAGAGCTAACGGCGCTGACCAAGCAACAAGGACAATATCGGAGCATCTGCATTATGTGCTTCATGGAGACCTGGCTGGATGAGCAAATACCAGACTTTCTCATCTCCTTGGATGGCTTTCAACTGGAGAGGGGGGACAGGGATGCTGAGGAGAGCGGTAGGAAGAAAGGTGGGGGACTAGCTGTCTTTATTAACAGTAGATGGTGCAGTCCTAGTCCTGGGCATATTACTGTGAAGGAGAAATTTTGCACTTGAGATATCAAGCTAGTAGCTGTTAGCATCAGGCCGTTTTACATCCCCCCCGGGAGTTCTCGCACGTCATCGTAATAACTGTGTATATACCTCCTTCGGCCGATGCGGCAGTGGCTTGTGAGCTGCTCCACACTACTGTGTCCCGGCTACAGACGCCACACCCCCAGTGTCTCCTTCTTATCTCTGGTGATTTTAACCATGCTCCCTTGACTTCGACTCTCACCACCTTCACTCAGTATGTGAAGTGCCACACCAGGCAACGAAAAACTCTGGACCTGCTGTATGCCAACACAAAGGAGGCATGCAGCTCAGTCCCCCTGCCCCCACCGGGCCGCTCAGACCACAACCTGGTCCAACTGATCCCCACCTACATCCCTATGGTGAGGAAAACAAAACCTACCACGAGGATCATACAAAGATGGACCGAGGAGACCAGCATGGTACCGAGGGACTGTTTCGAGACAACTGACTGGGAGGTGCTGTGCAATTCACATGGGGAAGACACCGACAGCTTGACCCACTGCATCACAGATTACATTAACTTCTGTGTTGAGAACATCGTACCCTCCAAGAAGGTCCGTTGTTACTCCAACAATAAGCCGTGGGTTACCAGGGATCTAAGGGCCCTCCTGAACAAGAAGAAGAGGGCTTTGAGGTCTGGGGAGAAGGAGAGTCTTAAAATGGTCCAGAAGGAGCTGAAGAGAGAGATAAGGAGAGGAAAGACCAGCTACAGGAGGAGGCTAGAGAAGCAACTCCAAAGAGGCAACACCAAAGAGGTCTGGAGGAGCTTGAGGACCATCTCGGGCCATGGAGGCAACAGTGGGAGAGGCCCGCAGTCCGGAGACGGGGAGTGGGCCAATGAACTGAATCAGTTCTTTAACAGATTCAGCCCTGCCCCTGCTCCCCTGACCCCCCAGACCAGAAGCAACTCCCCCCCTCGTTCTCCTCCTCCTCTTCCTCCCCCTCTTCCACCGGTCTCTGCATCACTGTCGACCAGGTGACAAAACAACTAAAGAAGATCGAGGCAAGGAAGGCTACCGGTCCAGATGGCCTCAGCTCCAGACTACTGAGAGAGTGTGCGGATCAGCTTGGCACAGTGATTCTGCATATTTTCAACCTCACCCTCAGTCTGCAGAAGGTCCCCACCTTGTGAAATACTTCCTGCGTGGTCCCAGTCCCAAAGACTGCGAACCCCAGGGAGCCAAACCACGTCAGGCCGGTAGCACTAACCTCTCACCTGATCAAGACACTGGAGAAGATCATCCTCAACCACCTGAGCTCCCTGATGAATGCAGAGCTGGACCTTGTGCAGTTTTTTGACATCTCCAGTGCATTCAACACCATTCAGCCGGTCCATCTGAGAGGGAAACTGGAAGAGGCTGGAGTAAGGAACCACTTAGCCTCATGGATCATCGACTTCCTCACCGACAGACCACAATATGTGAGACTCCAGGACTGTGCGTCTGATGTGGTAACTTGCAGCACCGGGGCCCCACAAGGCACAGTGCTTTCCCCACTCCTCTTCTCCCTCTACACTTCAGACTTTAAACATAATACAGACACCTGCCACCTCCAGAAATTCTCCGATGAGATTGCCATTGTTGGACGAGTGACTGACGGGAACGACCTGGAGTATAGGGGAGTCATCACAGCCTTTGTCGACTGGTGCAGGCAAAACCACCTGTACATCAACACCAGTAAGACAAAGGAAATGGTCGTTGACTTTCGGAGGACACCTCAACAGACCACTCAGGTGAACATCCAGTGTAAAGACATTGAAATCGTGGAGAATTTGAAGTACCTGGGTGTTCACCTCAACAGCAAACTAGACTGGTCCACAAAAATAGATGCCCTGTACAGAAGGGGCCAGAGCCGCCTCTACCTGTTGAGGAGCCCACGGTCCTTTGGATTGTCCAGGTCACTGCACTGCAATCTGGTATATTTAATCTTTAAAAAAGGACAAAAAGGTACAAAGAGAATGGTATAAGAGAAGTTCCTACCTGTACACTTGTCAGATGTAGATACATGACACAGGCCACATGAAGACAAACACACAACACCAAGAGAAGCTGTACCAGTATCCCCCTTTGAGAGAAAGAGAGTTATATGATAGTAAGTTTATTTGCTGTTTGCACATCAACTAATATCAAAATTTGACAGTATATATCATAAAGCATCGAGAAAGAAACATACTTAGGCATCATTAACAGATAGATAATGCCAAAAAATCCAGCCAGGATCAAAGAAACAACCACTGCCCCAGTGAAATGTTCATCAAACATCTGGTTGTACTGAGAAAGGGATTTAAGAAAAAACAGATGTCAAAATGCATTCATTCAGTCATCGTTTCAGCCGATGTAGAAGAGAATGATACCCTTGTTTATAATGAACATTCTTTAACAATTTCTCTTTTAACAAATACCTTCTTTGATACTTACTAAACTTCATGTTTTTATAATTCATAACAGATTGAGGCATTTAGAACAAATCTGAGAAGCACGCCCATACAACAGGGTCTTCAATTAAATATTACTGCCAGAATGTGACATCTCAGTTCCCCCAAATAACTATTCGAGTAGATGTCACAAGATGTTGTTTTGGAACTAATATTGTTTGAGATATTATTACTAAAGAATGTCAGAGGACCTATATATTTTTTTATTTTTCATAAATACATAATGACTCCTGAAGGCCTTTACTTGTAGTATTTTGCAAGGGTGCTATAGATAATAGAATGACATTTTACTGAGCCACAAATCATCACATATCTTTAATGAACCACTATCCTCATTAGGGCACAAGGAGACGGACAACCATACACACTCACACCCATACCTAGGGGAAATTTAAAATTCAGCCTATCATGCATGTATTTGGAATGTGGGAGGAAACAAGAATACGCAGAGGAAACCCATACAGACCGGGGAGAACATGCAAACTCCATGCAGGTGGACATGACCTAGATTCGAAACCAGGACCCCACTACTTGTGAGGACGACGCGCTAAACACTCGTGCCACCGGACCGCCCTGAGCCACACCACACATTCTTATTTTTGTAAAATAAACCAAAAAGCACAAAAAAGTTTTAATCCCATTTCTCTGTTAGCCAGAAAATTAGTTGTTTTTGGGAATCTGGGAGAAAATTGGAGTAACTGGAGACCTATGCAGGCCCGGGAACTTAGTCCTCTTTCGTTTAGTTTCATTATTGTGTCAGCCAGTTGTTGGGGACCTTGTTCTCAAGTTTGCGGAGTGTGTGTGTGCCTGCGTTCTGATGGGTTATATATATACAATATTGCATTTACACTATAAAACTATTGGATAATTGTAGAATTAAGTATTCTGGAATAAAGTTATCGGAATTCATTTAAAATTAATGACAAAATTAAAGGCAGAAAGATTGCGTGACCTGTCTTTTGGTCGCCGGTCTTTTGGTCCCTTTTGGTCGCCGGTCAAATGTACTTAGATATTAAACAGTACTTAGATATTAAACAGTACTTAGATATTAAACAGTACTTAGATATTAAACAGTACTTAGATATTAAACAGTACTTAGATATTAAACAGTACTTAGATATTAAATATAATATTTAATATCTCTCTCTTAGATATTAAACTCTCTCATGAATATAATTTTTAGAGCTGGCTTCAACAGTAAACCCTCTGTCACCATTTGTCCAACGACCAAAAGGGACCAAAAGACCGGCGAGCAAACGACCGAGCACCAAAGATTGTTAAAGTAACAATGGTTAATGGTCGTTAACAATGATTAACATTTCCGTTGACATTTTAATTATTCTTGCAACCCTCCAAATTCACGTTTTGTTTCTCATTTAATGTTTTACTGGCTCTACCCACGCACAAAGAGGAGAAAAATCACATATTCTACCGAGAGTTTCCCAAATAATTACCTCTAACAGTACAATAAAGGGTGGAAGGAATAAAACAATATCGCACATATTAGTACTCACAAACAAAGACATCATAAGCCACAAGCGTGGGTGCAAAGAGAAAATGTATATGAGTTTTGGGATGTATGGGTGTGAGAGAAAAATATTTATCAGAAGTGAAATGGGGAAATTTGTGTACTTGTAGTTTTACTGCATTGTGTCTGCCTATGAACATTTGCCCAGCAGGTTATTTAGTTTTTTTTTTTTTTGCATGTTCAGTAGGTGTGGGTAGTCTTACCATGCGCTCTCTGTCTCTATTTCTAAAGAATAAGGTCAGGTAATTTAAATCTGATGTCCCTGACTCAGTCTGCCGAGCTTCGATAAGGCGCCCGATGTAGCGGTTGACTCGTGATCCTGGTGAGGGCTGGATGCTGGAAGCTGAGAAAGAGGTCCGATTTCTTAACTTCTCAGATGCAGTCCTCAAAGCTCTCCGCTGTTACAGACGGCATAAATAAAAAGACTCAGCAATAAAAAGGGTCTTGCGACTATTATAAATCTGGCAATACACTCTGACAATAATTTTGCACATGCCGGACAATGCCAACCTGGGTTTTCGCCAGCGAAATCTATAGATTAGAACACAGGTGTCATAGTCTGGCCAGCCGCATCATTTTGTGCAGCCCGAGGAAGTAAATCATCAGTGCCGACTTTCTGTTTTAGGATCAAATTTAAATGAAGATTATTGATTCTGAGGAATATTTCCTGATTCTCTCCTTTTCAAAATCAATAATTGCATTTTTTAAAACCCATTTATTTCCTATTGGGTTATTAGTTCAAAAGACATTTTTTAAAATCTAAACATGAATATATAAAAATATTTTCTGTTCTACACTTTATTATTGAACATAGTCATTAAAATATATATTTTGCTTTCTTTTGAAATAAAACAAATGATTAAGACATTTTCCCTTATTAAGAAAAAAAAATCTCAAATAAACCTTGTTTAGATCTATAAAAAACTGAATATTTAGGGCTTTTGATCCAGTTCTTTTAATCTGATTTTCTAAAAAAAATGATCCAGCCCACATGAAATCAAGTTGCCGTTAATGCGGCCCGCGAACCAACCCTAGTCTGAAACCCTTGGATTATAACAAGACATGGGTTAATGTTGAAGAAAGATCAAGAGGCAGGGTTGTGAAAAAGTAAACCTTTAGATTTTTTAAGGTAACAATGATTTTAAAAGTCAACAATGGGAGACAATGAAAAACAGGGCAGGGACTTATCAGTGGGGGCCAAAAATGGGAGAGAGGTGGGGTACTCCAAAATCAGTATTAATTACAACTAAAACATTAAAACATATGGATTCATGACAAGGGTTCCCACCACCTGACCACTACAAAAAGCCTCCAGGCTTGGGAAAAAAAGGGAATTTAATACACACTTAAAAGTAAAAAGCCTAAGAACTCTTGAATAGGTACACTAGTCAAACAGGCACAAAATTACACAAAATAACAAGACACTAAAAAAGAATACAGCGGCCAGCAATCTTCTGCATTGAGGAGGCTGAGCAGAATTATACTTGCACAAACCCTTGGTGAGACAAAGTGATCAATGCATTTTCTTTTTTTTTCTTTTTTAAACCAAAACGGTCACGGCCACAAATGCTGCTTTATCCCAGTTGACAGCTGACAAGAGCGTGAGCAAGGAAATTGGAAGGGGCAGAACTCGACATTAACAAGTAAATAGGAAGATACAACCCTCCTTTCTTCCTTCGCTGCACTAAAAGCACTTTGACACCACATTATCATTGACGTCCTGATGACATACTATCAGGAGAAATGTTTGGTTGAGTACTTTGCTCAAGGATACTGGGATGAGGTTACCAGAGCGGGGAATTAAACCACAACCTGTGTTAGGGAACAACTACTTTACCACTGTGCCACATGAACCACGTATAGCAGGTCTCTGAATTCTGATGTGCTAATGCATTGAGATGTCTAACAGAAGTACTGCAACAAACATACTACGATGTTACGTCTGGTAGGGAGGCTGACTACTGGACATGGAATGGACCCAAGTTCAGAGAAACAGACAGCAAAGGAGGAGAAAGTATTTAATGCACCGTTTTTTCACGACTATAAGGTGCACTAAAAAGTCTTTAATTTTCTCCAAATTAGACAGGGTGCCTTATAATGCGGAGCGCCGTGTGAATGCGCCGAGTTCCAAGTTCGGACTGAGAGCACTTCTGACCGACACGCTTGTTATATAAAGAAAAGGCGGACCTGGGTGGGGTCAAGCATGCGGAGGGGGTCTGTGTATAAAGACGCTAAAGGCACGCCCCTACCAGGTACCCGTATATAGTGTGGGCATGTGCTTTATTGCAAAACAATTTCGGTTTGGTTTCTAAGGCCCAAGCAGAGTAGGGCCAAAATGCAGGAAGCGAAGGCAGACAAGACACAAAGTGCTGATGAAAAAACACTAGGTAAAATGGGAAACATAGACAGAATAAACCTTACAAACATAAAATTGGTTAAAAAATAACAACAAACTAAACGGAACGGGAGAAGCACACAGACAGGGAGAGGCATCCTGACGAAAGACGACACAACCAGAGATAGAAAACACTCGCACACCGACGACCAAAAACTCGGTGTTTAAATACACAGACAGGGTGTGATGACAACAATAAAGATAAAACAATAAAACAGAACATGGAATGTGGTGTAGTCTAAAAAAGGAAGAAGAACAATGTGAGGATAAAGTTAATTTGGATTATTAAAAACAAATAAATGAAAAGAAAGATATTTGCATTTCCAAAGAAATGATCACGTGCTTATTTAGGAATCTTATAAATGGAATAATAGAATCTCAAATAATGCATTGACCTCAATAACGCTACCCATATAGGCAAGAGCTGAAGTATAGTGGATTGAAGCTATCCCAGGTAAGTCTTAGGTGATTGACACAATTGGACTGTTTGCCAAATAATCACAGGGCCCAAAGACAAATTTACTTGTACTTGTGCTGGTGGAAGTATGATTGTGAGTGCGAATGGTCCTTTGTCTCTCTGTGTAGCCTACAGCTGACTAGCGACCAGTCTAGCGTAGTGTGCCTTTCACCCGAGGTCAGCAGGGATAGGGCCCAGCAACGCGTGTAATCCTAACAAGGATGTGCGGCAAGGAAGATGAATGGTAGATTTAATTTACCAAACATGCAAGCTTTAAACATGGAATGATAATGGACTACATGGAGAATACCCACACAAGTATGATAAACTTTGAAAACTGTCTAGTAAGTCCTACAGCAACATCCAAACATTACCGAAATATTTTTATAACCTCAAGCAGAAAACGTACAGCATGTGCAAAAGGTCTGACATTTTTACACATTTATCAAGGGGATCTCACTCCAACAAATATTTGGACCTTTTACTTAATTAAATATGGAACAAAGTCCACTCACCTTGTCATCATCCTCACAGGTCATTACATTTGAGAAAGGAATCTCCGCCTTGAACATCTTTCGGCAGTGCATTAGTTGCACAAGCAGGTAGCACACCGTCTTGAACTTCATCTTCTTTGCTGGTTTAATGTCAGACAGAATTAAACCAGGAAATATCTGCAATGGTAAGAGCTAGTTAAAGATGTTTATAATTCTGCCGATTTTCATTTTTAAAATTTCAAATAGTTTGCAACATGTCAATAATTAACTATTAACTTAGTTATTACCTATCTATTTATGTTTAAAATGCCTTTCCTATATTTGCATTCTCACCCTCTTGCTACTGTGACAATGACATTTCCCGAATAAAGTTATCCAATCCAATCCAAGCCGTCCTTCTCTGCGAACAGATTGACTTGGGGCCCGCCGCTCTCGGGAGGCAGAAGCAGGCTCCTGCAGGACATTTCCTGTGTGCCGCCCCCAGTGGATGGATGCTGCCGGTGAGAGTGCAGGAGATGCGAATGTAGGGTGTGTGTGTTCGGTTTGCTTGGTTTTGTTATGCTTTCCCCCCTGGTCTCTTGTCCGGGTTATTGCCCTTTGTGTTCACCTCTCTGGTGTATCCCCTGCTTGCTCCCTCGTGTGTTTCACAGGTGTTCCTAATTGTTTCGTCAACCCATGTGAGTCTACTTAAACACCACTGATTATTTTGTCAGGGTTCAGATCGGCTGCTTCAACCTGCATGTTTCCTCGTTCCATGTTCCAAGTACCTCGTTCCTCGCTGCCCCGTGTTTTCCCACGTCAGATTTGATTTTGTTATTTGACGGTAAGTCTTTTTTCACTTTTCTTGTGCCTCCTGCTTAAGTTATTAAAATTTAGTTTGAGCACGCATTCCCTCGTCCTTGCTTGCTTCCCTGTAATTGGATCTAATTCCAAGTATCATTGCCACAAAGTCGTATCAGTGTGACTCTGTGCAGGCGATTTGAGTGCCAACAAGTTCCATTCTCTAGGCGATATGTGACCGAATCTACTTGTGCCGACACATGACCCGGCTCAGGCCAGTAGGATTGGGGCTAGTTTTGACTGTCGGCACGCCCTGATCGTGACCCAGTCTCCTACCGAGAAGGCTGGGGTCCATGGATGGCGGGTGGCAAGCCCCCTTTCATACAAGCTTGTGCGCTACAGGCCTGTGCCCTAGCTTTCTGATGGGAGAGATTCAAATGCTACTGCCAACTTGCAGATCTCAAGCGATCCAACGGTTGCTTCAGCTTTCCTCACATCATTAATAATGCAGTTGAGACTTCTGTGGTGCAGTATCTGGATGTTCAGATAGTCAGGAGGGTGCTATCTAGAGTGACACTGAATGTTTTCTCCACTTCAAGGGAAGCACAGATGCCCTCTTTCAGCGTTTTGTTCAGTCATTATAATGAGTTAAGGTGGAAGGGTAGCAACTGGTCATCCGGCCAACACTCCTGAACATACTGTTGGAAGGTCCTCGATGTCTCGTCTTCTGTCGAAGTGTGATGCACTTCCGCCAAGGTGACCACCAGGCTGAGTGGCCCATACAGCTTGAGAACTTAGTCTCCCTCGCCTTTCGAATCTGGTATTGGATTGGATAACTTTATTCATCCCGTATTCGGGAAATTTCATTTCAATTTTAAAATCTGGGAACGCAACATACTCAGTGCACCGCTATCCTTATTTGTCATATGAAGAGCACATAAGTGAGTGTGTGCATGCGTAAGTGTAGCTATATTTACAGTGTGATGGGTTTGGTGTCTTTGTGATTTGGCAACTCTGAGGTGCTCATGATCTCCATACACAACGTGTGTGTCAAGTTTGCAACATTCGTATTAAGTATATCTATGGCAGACCGGCACCAAGTGGATTGTGGACCTGTCGCAGTCCTCGGAGCAGTGGAACCCTGATTTACACATTGGCCTTTGATGTCTCCATCCTCAATTGCACTTTGGGAAAAATATGGAACAATTCCAAAAATGATCTAGCCGAGGATTACCAAATTAGCCATTCTAAAATATGGTGAAATATATTTCCGTGCTTTCATTTTTGGGGGTTTTGTCCAAAATAACTGAAAATTACCCATTGTGTCTCCTTCATCTCTGTTTTTTTCATGGATGTATTCATGTGCTCCAGTCCATACCCTTTCTGTCTGGGGTCCTCTAAACTTTTTCAAGTTGATTAATGATTTTTTCTTTCTCCTATGTTCTACACATAATCTGTGGGATCATCAGTCACTTTTCACTTCAAGGAAGTTTGAACAAACTCTTGTTGTAAGATAACCTGTTATACATTTCTTTCCTCTTCTACACTAAGGTAAAGCAATTTGAACGCTGGAGCTTGTATTCATATTGGCTACTCTCCATCACAAAATAATATAGTTAATCTACTTTTCGTTGCTTCTAGTCATTGTGCCGACCAATTCCCTATCTTTCCCTGTCACAATTTACATTCCGTCCCCATACAGTAGTTCTAGGCACAGTACTCCCCTATGTCTTCTATTCACACAATCTGAATTTTCACCCTACTCTTTGGCACACAAAATAATGAATTAAATACATTTCCCCTGCTGAGCTAACGTACCTCAGTGAAGTAGAGCACATCCCCATATTCTGACTCCATTTCCTCTAAAAAAAAAAGCATGTAACCTTCTGTGCTTTAAACCCCTGGATCTGATTTGGTCGATGCATTTCACAATGACAGACATCACATTGTCAAACTTCAGGCATCTGTTGAAAAGGGCCTGCTGATGGATAATGCAGTGCAGAGCTATGGCCTACTCCACACCCTCCTCTTCCAGGTTTTTTTTTTTGAACAAGTGCGACCAGTCCATTCTTCCTCTCCATCATTGATGGGGCTCCATCAGTTGTTATTCCAGCAAAGCTCTTCCATGGCAAACCGGCATTCTCAATGGCATCACACAGCTGGTGAAATAATTCCTTGGTGGTGGTCTCGCCATGCATTGGAATTATTGTGAGCAACTCCGCTATCACTTCAAAATTGTCATCAATACCACGGACATATATTGCGAGCTGGGCAGTGTCTGTGATGTCTGTGGTCTCATCAAGAGCCACTGAATATACACTGAAACATTGTGCTTTCTCACACAGTTGATCATAAATGTCACTTGACAGGTCATAAATGTCTCTACCACGGTGTTGGCAGAAAGGCTGATGTGGTTGGAGTGACTTTTCTTTTCTGGACAGACAATATGTGCAGCCTGTAATATGCACTGTTTGAGACCCCTGCCCTAAACCCAATCCAAATATAATTAAATTCAACATTAAACTTTTTGAAGCCATCATAAAGTAAACCACCAATGTGGACTCCTTTGGGTTATTTATAGGAATCTGTTGTAGTGTTACTGTAAACCATGAATTCTATCATAGACCAATGACTAAATCTACCATTGCGCATCCGCTGTCCACATGTACAGTTGGTGGGATTGTGACACGTGTACCCGCTTAACTCACGGCCTTTGCGCCAAAAGATTAACTTTTATAACACCGACAGATGTGTTACCTATGCAATTGTGTGCGGCCAGAAAAAAGAGAAAACATGGAGGGGAAAAATTGTAAACCATACTTTGCGTCTGTGTGATGGCACGATGAAAAATGTCTCTATGTGATGTTTCTGAAGATAGGCATGTCTCTTGTGGCCAAATCCTGGTTCCACCTCGTAGTCACCATTTAAACACTCCAGTGTGGTTCTTGTGATGTGAACCTTACTGAAAGCAGAAGCAGGAGGGAAGACATTTTAATCAAAACATTCATTCAATAAATCCATTTTTACCTCAGCAGAGCCAGGAACATAATCGGGGACCCATACCACCCTGGTCATAATCTGTTCCAGCTGCTGCCCTCCGGCAGACGCTATAGGTCCCACATATTACGAACAAATAGGCGTAAGGACAGTTTTTTTTTCCCACATCCGTCAGAACTCTAAACTTAGGGTAACACAACACACAATCTCTTTTGTGTAATTACTTCGGGGTGAGGTAATATGAAAAGACATTGGTTGGTGATCTGCCTCCGACTGGCTGACTGAATGTAAGTGAAAGACAGTGAGAGGTAACTGATCCGCGCGTGGGGTGATGTGATGTATTCATATTTGTAGAATGCCAAAGTACGAGTCCGCAATTATCACTTATGTTTCCCAAAAAAAACCACACCTGTTGGAGGGGCACTATCAATTTCGACATACAGACGCTCCCCTACTTACGAACAAATTGATTTGCAACCGTTTGTTTGTAAGTTGAATGTTGGTAAGTAGGGGAGCGTCTGCACGCAGTTTCTGGTTGTGATGACAATTAAGCATTTGTTGTGATGATGACGACAAAGCAGTCCGGTTATTATTATTATTCATTTCATTTTCTGAAACACTTATCCTCACAGCGGTTTCCTAACTGTCTTCGGGTCAAAGGCGGGAGACACCCTGAATCGGTGGGCAGCCATTTGCAGGGCACAAAGAGACAAATAACCATTCACACCCATACATTTTCTTGTTTCGGTGGTAGTGGAACTGAGAACTGACCCAGGCAGTCCTCCGGCCTCCATCACATTCGCCAAGGTGACATCGTTTGACCAGACGTCATACTGCCATTTCCTGAGGCCAAGTACTCCGCATAGCACCCGTCCTGTGTGTAGTCCAACACGCATATTCAAGTCCACTTCCGTTGCCTCTACCACTGACCTAAGAGAAAAGGAATTATGTTGAAAGCACACAGGACTAAAAACATAAATCGACATTTTTAGTTATAATCTTGATATCTGAGTCTATGTTAACCATTTCCAGATCACTTCAGGGCAGCCTATTATGAATTATATAGAATAGAATCAGTCTATTTTTTACAATGTTGATAATTCTATTTTTATGTATACAGGAGATGGAATACATTGCAAACAGCGCGGGTCAACCAAGCGGTTAACTTTCGAAAACATCATCCTTGATTGCTGATGTTGTCATGCTTTGAGTATGATATTGGATTGAATTGAAGTGGATTGGATATTTTTATTCATCCCGGATTCGGGAAATTTCATTGTCACAGTAGCAAGGTGAGAATGTTGACCCAAGATGGCAACGTGCACGGGTGCAGCGGCTCTTTGCTTTCCAGTTTGGTGCTTTGTTTTCTCTACCTTATCCATCTTACCGTTATTTACTAACATCTGCAAGGCAAACTTTTTTTTACACTTGCTAGGATTTAATTACTCTCGGGAGGAGATATATCCATCACAACAGCTTTGTCAGGAACAAATCTAATCAAAAGTCTTCAGTGTCATCATACAAAGCTGTGTATAACGAAATTGGTGGTGCCACCAAGTGTGTTTTCCCAGTAAAGAAAAAAAACATAAATGTAATATAAAAGTATAAAGAGACGTCCTGTTAAGGTAAATTCTAAAATATTATATTTAAGTTATCGAACAGAAGGGATTGTGTGTTGTGCCAATGCAAATTCAGAGTCCTGATGGCTTTGGGAAAAATACTTTTCCTAAGTCTAAATGTCCATGCTTTGTGAGATCGGTAACGACTGCCACAGGGCAGCAGCTGGAACAGGTTGAGACCAGGGTGGCCCCTGACAATGTTACCTCTGCTGAGGTAGCAAGGGCTGGCAATGTCTTCCAGTGAGGGCGTAGAGCAGCCGATGATCTTCTGGGCGGTGTTGATAATTCTTTCCATGGTCTTTCTGTCTGCTGCCATAATTCCAGCGTCCCACACTGTAATGCAGTATGCCAGGATGCTCTCCAAAGTGGCTCTATAGAAGGTTAACAGAAGCTTAGTGTCCAAGTCTTTCCTCCTGAGTTCCCTCAGGAAATTGAGTCGTTTCTGAGCCTTTTTCACCACTGCACTGGTGTTGGTAGACCAGGAGAGCTTGTCCGTGACCTTGACTCCCAGGAATTTGAAGGACTTGAGATCTGTGCTGTGTTTGTGAAAGTCCAGGATTATTTCTTTAGTTTTTGTGGTGTTTTGTGTGAGATGGTTCACCAAACACCACGGAGAGAGTTTGTCGACCTCATCCCTGGAAGCAGACTCATACCCCGAGATGAGTCTGACCACAGTGGAGTTATCGGCAAATTTGATGATGAAGTTAGACTATTGGGTCAGTGTACAGAGTTAGACTGGTGGGTCGGTGTACAGTAGTATGTGTACAGGGAGTACAGAAGAGGACTAGGTACACAGCATTGAGGGGAGCCAGTGCTCAGTGTAATGGAGGAAGAGAGGTGGGGACCAAGTCTAAGTTTGTGGACAGTTGGTTAAGAAGTTCTTAATCCAGTAGCAAATGGAAGAAGGTGGAAGTTTGTCTGCCAAAAATGGCAGCCGAGGAGATTTGATCACTTTTTCTGTTAACCCATAATAAAGTCATAAAAGAACCAAACTTCATAAGTGTTTTTTGGGTGACAAAGAAGTACCTGTTCCAATCACTCTTTCAGAGAAAAATCTGAGTTGTAGAAATAACAGCAAACTCAAGACAGAGTCATGGCATGTTCTTCACAAGTGTATGTAAACTTTTGATGACAACTGTACATTGATGTACATGTAAACATACGGTTGGTCTTAACAGTCAGCCATTTGTTTTGTTAAAGAGCCTGACAGCCGAGAGGAGGAAGGATTTGCGAAAGTGTTCCTTCCTACAATGAGGGTACAGCAATCTATTGCTGAAAGAGCTTCGGAGGGACTCCACAGAGTCATGCAGGGGGTGGGAGGTGCTTTTCATGATGTACATCATCCTGCTCAGCATCCTCTGCTTTCCCAATTCCTCCACAGAGTCCAAAGGACAGCCCAGAACAGAGCTGGCCCTCCTGACGAGCTTATTCAGTCTGTTCCTGTCCCTCTCTGTACACCCGCATCCCAACAGACCACAGTCGATGCCACCAGCAGTGTCCTGCACACTCCAAAGGACCGTAGTCACACGTCAGTCACTTGCCCCCTTTTCACCATATAAATATAGCCCGTCAGCAAGCATGTACCCAGACAGTCAAGCTGTCAGCATCAGACAGCGAAATCTACAGAAACTTGAATTTAGTGCCTACAAAAGACGCAGAGACTTTTTGGGCACCCCGTTCACTTTGGGAAACATTTTAGACCTTTAGGTGCACCCTATGTTAATTAATATGTGCTGGGTTGCAGTTTTACGGTTTATTATCCCTTAATAAGGAGAATTTTAATCATTAACAAGGGAAGCGATTGCCCAAGGTTGACAGGTATTTGTGCTTAAAATATTCTATGTTTTTTATTTTGGGCGCCAAGAAAATGAAGTTCTATGAATTCCAAATTTTAAGTTGTAAAGTTTTGTGTTTACTATATATGTTTTTGTATGTTTTGTCAGTTGCCAAATGTTTGCCTTCTGCTGAATTCGCCCTTCAACAACAATAGAAAATGTTTCCATGTTTTCTTTTTTTCATTTTAACGGCTTAATAAATAATTGTCTTATCTTTTTTTTCACTTTACTGTCTATTTTTCACATCTTTCATGGAAGGATGTCCCCGCCTCTGGCTCAAAGTTAGCTGGGATAGGCTCCAGCAACCCTGCTAATCTAGTGAGGATAAAGCGGTTCAGAAAATGAGTTGAGATGGAAAGTTGTAAGGATTACACTCTTGTAGAGAAAGCAGCACAGAAGATGAATAGATGGATGGATGGATATATGGATGGATGGATGGATGGAAGGATGGATGGACGGACAGATGGATCAATTGAATTAGTGCTATGCATGAAATACAAGGGGGGTAAGGAATCCAATAATTATGTGACTCACGCTATGGTATCAATCATATCAAGGCCCATCTCTACACAGCAGTGGGCATGGGCGGCCTTGGGTTGGGTCAATCCTGATACACAGTAATAACAGTCCCCCAGGATCTTTATTCGCCTGCAGTGATTTTCCTATCGAATGAGAAATACATAAAATTCAATATTTTCAATAATGTGTGAAAACATAAAATTTAAAAAAGGGAATTTCATTGTAAATGGTTTAAGTATAGGTTCTGTCATGTTGTGTTGGGATTTTGCTGCTAGGGATTTTTTTCCCTGTGGGACTTGTCCTTGTGTTGCCCTTTGAGTTCACCTGTCGTTTCCTCACCCTTGGTGTCTCTCCTGCTCACCCACTCGTATGACACCCTTGTATTTCTATTTGTCTCGTCAACCCGTGTTTTTTTTATTTATTCCGAGTGTAATTGTGAATTCTTGTTGGATCAGCTGGTGTTCATGCCTGTTTTTACCCTGCCCATTTCAGTCCAGTAGCTGCCCTACATTCAAATCCAGTGCTCCTCATTCACACTCTGTTTGCTTGAGGTTTGTTTTATATATATATATATATATATATATATATATATATATATATATATATATATATATATATATATATATATATATATATATATATATATATATATATATATATATATATATATATATATATATATATATATATATATATATATATATATATATATATATATATATATATATATATATATATATATATATATATATATATATATATATATACATACATACATACATTTTTTTTGACCAATAAAACCCTAAATTCAGAGCGCGCCACGCATTGCTTTGAATTCCAAACCTACAGGATTCTACTAAAGCCTTCATTTAAAAAAAATATGACATCAAGGCGGGTTTTCGTTAACATCGTTATTAGTGCGTTATACTGACAGTTAGTATGTTTGATATTTTGCTATTACAAAAAATATATTCAAAAAGTTTCCACATAATTATAAACATAAAACTAATATTGATTTATTGTGAAAAAAAACTATGGTTGTCAATAAGTTGAAACCCATATTGATTCAATGAATCACATCTCACAATGTTCTTAAATAGTTCATGTAGATGTCTTCATATATCATTTTATTTCAGTCATTTTATGGAATTTGTTCCAAAAGGGTTGGGAAAAATACATGTACTCACTGTTGCAAGTTCATCAAACTTTCCAAAGAGTTCATTGAGCAATTTGACCAATTCCTGCGCAGTACACTGGGAAGCCAGACTGGTAAAACCCACAATATCTGCAAATAATATGCTGTCAAGTCAGAAAGAAAGTGAGAGGTAAGAACATCTGATGAAAATTTAATTTGTTATAATGTTGTGCACTACATTCTAAACATACAAAAGAGGATATTGACAATTCTCTTGTAAAAACCTTGAAAATACATTCAAATCACCTCAATAAGCAATTGTTTCTCATTGCTCAGAAATAATAAATGCTTATTAAACGATGCTTGCTAAATAATATAATGTATGATTCAGATATTTCTTACGCCAGCAGAGAAGGCCTTGAAGGGCCTGATGGCCCGCCACTGATTGATATATATATATATATATATATATATATATATATATATATATATATATATATATATATATATATATATATATATATATATATATATATATATATATATATATATATATATATATATATATATATATATATATATATATATATATATATATATATATATATATATATATCGATCGCTCTCTCTCTCTCTCTCTCTCTCTCTCTCTCTCTCTCTCTAAGCCTTTGTGTGTGTCATTGTCCCTCCCACCCGCAAAATGCGTCTAATTTTACATCTATTAAATACATTTTATTACTATTAAACCACTCGTCATTTATTACTTTGTCAATATATGGCTAATTAGAAAAAAAATAAAACCGTTTTTCCAATCCAATATCCTGTTTTTGGTGTTTTCAGAGGGTTGGAACGAATTCATTTGTTTTCAATTCATTTCAATGGGAAACGTCCGCTCGAGTTACGAAAAGCTTGTCATACGATCTCAGTCTCGGAACGGACTACGATGGTATGTCGAGGTACCACCGTAAATGTATATATATTTTTAAAGCATGAGGACGGTCGAACTTTTTGATTAAAGCTGGCTTTATCATGAGGCCTGCCAGCAGCATCCCCAACCATGCGATCCGTGTGAATCCTGGCACTTTCAGTTCATTTTTGAATAGGGATATGTCTGGGAAGGCCTCCTTTTCTAAAAACTAATGTTAGTAAACAGATTACTCAGAGAAAACCCACGCAGGCCCAGGGAGAATATGCAAATTCAACACAGGTGGACCGACCTGGATTTTAACCCAGGACCCCAGAGCTGTGAGGGCGACGTGCGAACCACTCATCCGCCAGGCTCCCCATTCATAGATATTAATCATTACATTTTATTATTACTGAATCATTTATGTGTACTAGACATGCACCTGCTTATGGCAGGTGTGATAAGGGTGTGTGCCCATAGCGAGCAATGATGATGTTGCTCACACTGGTACTCAGTCTGCTCAGGGAGGTTGTCTTTCTGCCCAGTCAAACAAAAAATTAGAGTGAACATTGTTGTTGGGTAAAACTTGTTTAGTGTAACTTGATATCATCTGACTACATTTTTTTCCACATTTTGGATTCTTTTAGCATCCACAAATGTCATAAAATACAGACAAAGTTTGCATGCAGTCATCAGCAAGATATAGAGTCCACTGCCATCTCTGCCTTGCTTTCTTTGTAACCCTGCTTCATTTTATTATTTTAAGATTAAGTTCTATTCTCGACCTAATGTCTAAAGGGACTAAACCACTGCTAGATGTCTGAATGTCTCTGGGTCCAGAGTTGTCATGACTACCCCGTACCTGACATTATCATGACGTTGAATGTAGATCTTATGAAAGATTCTCTCGGGGGGCTTTAGAAAATCCTCCTTCATCTCCATGGCAACATTCCTGGGCAGTAAACTCATGAGCAGACGCTCCTGAGAAGCAAGAGGTTATGGATGTCATTTAACTAGTTCACGCATAACATTTTTTTTTCATGAAATATTGAAAGGCTTCCTGAAGAAAACAATTTGACCAGCGCCACAAATAGCCATTTTCTCAAAATATGTATTCATTTTCTGAACCTCTTATTCTCACAAAGGACATGGGGTGGTGGTGGAGCCTATCCCAGCTAACTATGGGCATCGGGTGTGGACACCGTGAATTGGTCACAGCCAATGCACACAGTGAACACCAACCCGGCCTCGAGCCCTTGAACCCAGAACTGTGAGGATGATGCATTAACCACTCATCCACTGAGCTGCTCCATCAAGAAGTTCTTTGATTGAAATTAATAGTGCGAATGAAATGAATGAGCGGGCCCTGTTATTCATCAAAAAACAAGAGAAGAAACTGACGTGTGGTTGACGAATATTGCATGGGAATACGACTGGCCATAACCCACCTACGAGCATCGCTATGTCATTGAAGCTGAAGGAATTATTAAATGCGACAACTCCTTGGCATGGCTTTTCTGTACAGAACAGCGAGATAGAAAGACTTTTGCTCTTTTGTTGTTGTATTTAATGCTGTGTTATTTTGAATCCATAATTTGAAGTAGTTCATTGTTTGTGGGCATGTGTCCCTGTGCTAAAGTTAGCTTTTTCTTTAATTTACTGTACTACTGCTCGAATAGAACAACTTTGTGCATGCTTGTTATTCATTTAATTACATTAATAAATCATTTTCTCATCAATTTCTTTTATTTTGGCTCTTTTGGCTCTTTCGCGCATCTTTCATACAAAAGTGGGACACTGATTATTTTTAAAGGATTTAGTTCAGGAGTTGGGAACCCTTTTAAGAGAGACCCAATACTCACAATTTAAAAAAGAAGTCAAAATTACTAAAAATATATATTTTTTGTCATTATACCACTTTTAAAATACAAGTTTGACAATGTTGTTACGCTGTTGCTAATCACTGAATATCAAAGAGTTCAATGAGTATCAATGAGAGAATAGATGCAGAAGACCAACGTAACGTTCCTATTGGCGTGTTGGGGACTCGGCTCTCTCACTAGTTTCCATATTTTAGCTCAAAGCCATATGCATCCATCAAAAGAGCCACATGTGGTTCCCGAGCCATAGGTTCCCTACCCCTGGTTTAGTTGGTAGTTTTTTAAGGACCGTGGAACAAATGACAGAATTTACATGTAAGGTATTGCTCCACTTAGAAAAAGTTCAACTTATGAAAAAAGTTCTGGAACCAATTACTTTTGTAAATAGAATTACAACTGTAATTAGCAATACGGTTCGCATTCTTTCATTTTCCACAACACTTAAGGGTAGTGCTGAAGACTATCCCAGGTGACTTCGTTCGAAAGGCGAACTAAACCCAAGACTGGTCACCAGTGAGTCGTACCGCACCCAAAGAGACAAACAACCATTCACAATCAGAATCACACCGAGTGTGAATCAAACCCACACTGCCCACACCAAAGTCAGTTGAACCATAAATATCTTAAAGTAAAAAAAAAAATCTCATCTCATGTTTGCGCTTATCTGAGGTTGCGTCACCAGGGCTGGAAAACCCAGACTTCCATCTCCCCAGCTAATTCATCCAGCTCTTCCAGGAAGATCGCAAGCGTTCGTAAGCAGGCCGGGAGACATAACTCTCCAGCGTGTCCTATGTTGGCCCCATAGCCTCCTCCCGGTGGGATGTGCCCAGAACACCTTACCAGGTAGACGTCCAGGATGCATCCTAATCAGATGCCGGTCAATTCATCTGACTTCTCTTGATCCGGAAAAGCAGCAGTGGAGGTTGGACACCCTGCGGCGGAACCTCATTTCAGCAGTTCGTATATGGAATCTTGTTGTTTCGGTCACGACCCAGAGCTTGTGACGATGGATTAGAGTGGGAGTGTAATTTGACTGGTAAATAAAGAACTTTGCCTTTCACCCTTCGGTTTCCTCACCACAATGGGTTGATGCATAGTCCGCATCACTGCAGATACTGCTTCTGTTCCACCTTTCGATCACCCACTCCATTCTTCCCTCACTCGCACACAAGACTCCAAGATACTTAAACTCCTCCACTTGGGGAAGCACCGCATCCGTGAAGCGGAAAGGGCATGCCACCTATTACCAACTGAGCACCATGGTTTCAGATTTGGAGGTGCTGATTCTCATTTCGACCGACCGCTTCACGCGCGGTTGCAAATCATTCCAGTGAGAATTGAAGATCACAGCTTGATGAAGTCATCAGAACCTCATCATCTGCAAAAAGCAGGGATGCATTATTGAGGCCACCAAACTGGACCCCCCTCAATACTACGGCAGCATCTAGATGTCCATAAAAGTTATGAACAGAATCTGTGCTATCGGACGGCTCTGGCAGAGTCCAATCCCACTGGAAATGGATCCGAATTACTGCCGACTACGTGGAACAAAATGGTCACAGAGCGACCAGACCCCAGTATGAGGGATACAGATTTCCACCCCTGAGAAGTCGGATAATATTCCAAAATTTCCTGTAAGACAGCCAGAAGTCCTTCTCCATGGGTTTACCGAACTTCTGCCGTGCTCGGGTTTTTAACCTGGATACCACCAGAGACGCATGCCGCTTGGCCAGCTAGTATTGTCAGCAACCTCCGGAGTGCCATAGGCTAAAAAGGCCCGATAGGACTGCTTCTTCAGCCTGACGACATACCTAACCACAGGTAAATAATAATAGTAATAAATAGCAAACACGTAAAAATCATCAGGATATTTTTTTATGAATGATTTCCATATTTGAGACACAAGTAAGAGATACCACCAGCCAAGGTAGAGCTGTTGGCCCAATCAGTTTCTGTCTTTTTCTTCCCAGATAAATTGTGACCTTACCTGAAGTATGGGGCCATGAAAGCAATTTGGTTGTGTATTTACCTGTCAAAAAGGAAGCCTGCTACTGCTGGAAAAAGGGCAGCATATAATCAACTCACCTCAAAAGCACAGTTTCTATGGCTGTTTGGTTTGTTTTTTAACATATTGAATGCCATAGGATACACTCCTTAATTAATTCCCAAAAGTTAGATGAAGATGATGTTATGTTTCTGTTCCCTGCTGCTTATTTAAATTGTACATGTAAAGCGATGTGCAAGGAGGGTGTGCAATTTCCAGGGCGAGCGTATATGTCATGGTAATTGTTGTTTCCTTAAATAGCTGTTGTCATACTTACGGGCTCCTTTTAAAATGCAATTGTCCTCTAATTCTCATATTTCTGTGAGTATGGGTGGAAAAAAACAAGGTATAATCTTTGTCATGCACTCAATCTGTTGTTTTGTGCATACCTCACCTGCTTTTCGTTTTCGTCCTCCAGTCTTAGCCTCTCCTCGATGTAGTTCCGAGCTTGAAGGAAGACTTTCCTCTGTGTGCGCTCAGTGAGGACTCTCACAAACACCCCCAACATGTTCACACTGCTAAAAAGCACGGCGTTGGCCGCCATCTATTATCAAACAAGACCAGGCAGGGCATACGAAAATTAATGATCACAATTACCATAATTTTTTCACACATTGCAATGAATCGATCCATGTCAAAAACAGTAATCCCTCAAATTTTGTGGATAATATAGACAAGACGATCGCCGTGATAATGGAAAAACCGAAAAGTCCCTCAATTTTTGTGGATAATGTAGACCAGACATGGCCACGATAATTGAAAACAAATGTGAATTAAGATCACCCCTATTATTACTACTATTCATGATTTTGTACACAGGTAAAATTATCAAGAAGTGGATTTATGTAATATTACAGTTATAATCACTCATTCATTCATCTTCCATACCGTGCATGCCTCGAAAGGGTTGCGGGGGGTTGCTGGAGCCTAATCCACCTAATTTCAGGCGAAAAGCAGAGTGTTTGCCAGTCAACCGTAATGAACATAGAGAGAAAAACGACCATCAACGTTCACAATCATACGCCACCAGAGGGAATCGAGCCCACACGTGCCTACAACGAAGTCAGCCAAGTTTTAATCATTTGAAAACAATAATGTATTAATAACTAAATATAGTCTAAAAGTCATACCTCTACTTATAACATTAGGTTTGTTCATTTATTGTTGTTTGAATAGGAAAAGGTTCATTGGAGAAAAGCCGGCAATAAACAACATGCAATAATCAGCATTACAAAGGAAATAGACCAAATTATTGCTTCCCTAAATCATTGTTTTACTGGTCATTCAGCACCATGGACAGAGGTCACATCTGTTCAAACTGGACAGATGACCTCCGAAGCCCTGATGCTGCTAAAAAAACTCCAGAGACTTCACAACATTGCAAACGTGTCTGGGCAAAATATAGTGCATTTCACTAGGGTATGCTTTCAAGTTTATTTAATTCTGATCAAAGAGAACGCACATTGCACAATAGCACCCTTGGCGACTTTTCTAGTGAAGTCTCTTGAGTTTGAGAAGCAGCATCAGGGCTCAGGTCATCAGTCCAGTTTGAACAGATGTGACCTCTGTCCATGGTGCTGACTGACCAGTAAAAAACATTTAAAAAGCAATAATTCGGTCTATTTCCTATGTTAATGAATGTTGTTTAATGTCAGCTTTTCTCCAGTGAATGTAGATTCCTCTTTAAACAACAATAAATGAACAAACCAATGGTGATAAACACATGGCCTTCAGGTTGTAGTATCACCTCTGGTCAGTGTGTTGAGCTGTCCATTGAAGAATCTGTTAGAATTGAATAGACAAAATTCCAAAGAAAAGCTTAAACAAGTCAGTGTGTGAGGTTAACTCATATTGAGCGATTGGCAGTTAAAGAGCCCATTCATTCACTGCGCTTGTCAACAGTACATTTCAAAGAGAGGTTCCACTTTAAATGAATTGGTCGTCTGGCAACTGCATTTGAACGCCACTTGAGTTTGAGTTAGATTTATTGAATAAAGGGACTATACAAATTAATGAACATGTACATGTAAATATGTAAGATTATAGCCACAGGTTAATTCTCTTTGTGAAATTAATTGCCCACCGCTGCTTTAATATTAAACCCCTTTTAAAGGACATTCTTTGACCACAAAATTTTGAGAGCGAGCGAATCCGGCGCCGAATTGTCCGTTCAACAAAATGTCCGGCAAGCGAATCCGGCGACGAATTGTTCGTGCGACGAAATGTTCGGCGAGGAAATCCGGCGACGAAACGTCCGTCCGACGAAACGTCCGTCCGACGAAACGTCCGTCTGAGGAAACGTCCGCCGAACACGTGTCCGTCGAGGAAACGTCTGGGTGCCCTCCAGCACCCTCAAAAGACCATAATGAGGATAAGGCAGTTCAGACAATAAATGAATGAATGAATTTCAAAACACACATAATGCACAAAATTTAAGCCACTGTGTGCTTTTTCATGTCATATCATTTTCTGAATGAGAAGAATGTTTTATTCATTCATTCTCCATACCAGCCATCCTGAAAATGGTTGCGGAGGTTGCTGGACCCTAACCCAGCTGTCTTCAGGCGAAAGGCAAACTACACCCTAGACTGGTCACCAGTCAGTCATAGGGCACACAGAGAGACAAGGGCCATTTGCATCCCCAATTATACCGCCACCAGCGGGAATTGAGCCAGCGACTTCCCACACTGAAGTCAGGCGACTGAACCTCTACACCACGACGTAGCACTGAACTATTTACTGTCTTTTATTTTGTGGTTATTTTATATTTTTAATTATACGCTATTGTGTACAGTGTTCCCTCGCTTATCGCGGTTAATGGGGACCGGGACCCCCCGCAATAAGTGCATTTCCGCGAAGTAGGGGTGCCCCTTCAAAAATGCTTAAGGAAACGTCTAACACGTGCACAAAAGCACCACCAAGCAAAAACATCATAGTAGTCCGTATGGAGGATCTTCTGCAGTTTTTTTGCACGTAAGAACCATCGTTATTGGGAGTTGTGAACATTGTTTTTTTGGGCGGTGAAGATCCGCCTGTAAACAGCCATGACGTCATCAATGCGATCCCTGAACTCTCACCATGTTATTGACCATTTCTTTGATGCAATTACTAATTCTTCTTGAATATTTTGTTTCCACCTCTTGTAAAATGATGTAATTGATAATTTTAACTTAATATCTTTAATTTTTTAATTTTTCCAGAAAATAATCCGCCAAGCTTTAAGTCCGCGATAGCTGAAGCACGAAGTAGCGAGGGAACACTGTATTTTTCCTTCAGCAGGTGCTAACCTTGTCAATATTAAAGTTTGATTTCCTACATCAAAATTCATGTTTAGGTCGGTTACTGTTTAACATTTTGTTGACAACCCTGCGTGTTATCAACACTGCACAGGGATGGCTCCTTTCCCGCACGACATTGCAAGTAACATTCATTCATCTTCCATACCGCCAATCCTCGCAAGGGTTGGAGTATGTTGATGGAGCTTACTCCAGGCGACTTTGGGAGACGACAACCTAGTCCGGTCGCCAATCACAAATAGGGCACAAAGAGCAAGAAAAGACCATTCACACTGGTGGGAATTCAACCAGCGCCGGCCCACACTAAAGTCAGGCAAATGAACCTCTACACTAGACCTGGACATTGTATAGCCTTTTGGTCTGTTGAGAACGGCCAGCGTAAGCTTGATTGGAAATTACAAAACAAATGTGATTTTTAATTTTACCTCATGAATGGACTAAACTGGCATTGCTTTTATTTTGAAGTCATTGTTTTCTTCACGTGCAAAATGAATGAAATACGAAAACTGGCAGAAACGCGGTCAATGCACAGCACGTTTTGATGTGTTTTGTTTTGGCCCTCATTGGCAATATTTTATGATTCTCAGAAAATAATTCCCCACCCCTGCTCTACACCCTTAGGTGGCTACATTACAAGTTCAATGAACAGTGATGACAGTGTTGGTTCCGTATTTTCTCGCATATAAGCTGCATTTGTAAGTCAACAAAGAATATCACTGAATCAAGGGTATGTCTTATATGCGCACAAAACTTGCTATAATCTTTTTCACCAGTAGATGTTGGTAAAGTAACATTTCCTATTTGTTGGTTATTTTCTGTTTTGCAGTAAGAAAAAACAACCAATACAGGATGGATTCCTAACTTCCTTATTATATTGACCCTAATGATGTGCTTTTGATTCATAAAGTATCTCAGAAATACCATGCTCAATTTTTCTTAAGATTTTCCCTTCAAAATAACACATTTGAATTCCCTATTAAAACCATGGATACGGAGGTTATACGTAAGGAAGTGGAAAATTCAATTATCTTAAGGCAATTTTGAATGTGACGCTTACAGGCGGGACGGCTCGTATGCGAGGAAATACGGTATACTGTTGAAGTGAATGCAAAATAGCATATTTAGGTTGGAGGGCGGTTGTGTGGGGCACAGGTTGAGCACGTACCGGTCTCCACAGTTCTTGTGTCTTCCTGGTGATCGATGTCGAGATGACAATAAAGTGGGACGCGGCCAGCATGACGCCAAATAGCACGGCCAATAGAGTCCGCACTGGTAGCAGCATGTAAGCCATCAGGGTGACCAGCATGAGCTGCCACACGCCTTGCTCTGGTGCCGGAGCGCCCACCGCATCCGACGTGCCCAGGGCCAGCGGGAACGGGCAGCAGAGCAGCGCGAATGTGAAGCTGAAGAGCAAAGCGAGCTTGGCAGTTTGCTGCAGCTGCGTCACTTGCAGGTATTTGACATTAGTGACGATAAAAAGCGAGAGGAAAACAACACAGTGTACTGGGTTGGAGCCCTTGGAGAGGGTGAGACGCGGATTGGAGAACAGCTCCACGAGGAACAGCGATGACGCGGCGACGATGAGAACCGCAAGCGCTTTCAAGGTGGCCGTCTGTTCCAGCTTCAGGTTGTAGTTCTGGAAGAGAGATTCCAGTTCCTGGCTGTTGAACTCGTCCTCGCACGCGATGGCGTCCAGTGTCTCACAGGCCGGACACTGACCCTTTCTCCGCGGGGTTTTGACTCTTTGCAATGGCATATCGTCCATAATGGAGCCATTCACGAAGCGGGTATGGCGCACGACGCTTCAACTTTCTGGGGGCATTTGCTACCCCCCTTCCACCCCCCTCCATGGGTCCGTCGAAAGTGTGAGGGGGAGGTGGATGCCTTATCCACAGGTTGACGATAGTTGATGTGTCGTCAGAAAAGTCGAGACCTCTCTTTCTCTCACTCACTCTCTCTCTCTCTCTCTCTCTCTCTCTCTCTCTCTCTCTCTCTCTCTCTCTCTCTCTCTCTCTCTCTCTCTCTCTCTCTCTCTCTCTCTCTCTCTCTCTCTCTCTCTCTCTCTCTCTCTCTCTCGCTCTCTCTCGCTCTCTCTCGCTCTCTCTCGCTCTCTCTCGCTCTCTCTCCCTCTCTCTCTCTCTCTCTATCTCGCTCTCTCTATCTCTCCCTCTCTATCTCTCCCTCTCTCTTTCACACGCCCCCTCTCTCTGACGCTGTCAGGAATTATAATTATAATCGTATTTTCCCCCATTATTATTATAGACTATATATGCAACATTGTTCAGGAGACGCTAATTTCCTATGCAGTAACGCTGTGCCTAGTGAAGACAGCAGCAATGCAGCGCCGGTGCGTGATTTCGCCCTCAGTGTCTGCAGTCACATCAAACATGTATTTCCCGGCTAAGAATGCCAGTTGCACCAAGCATAAAAAGAAGTTGGTATTTTCTGTGCTTCTACTCCACACGTTATTTCAGCGTTCAAGTGTAGTATAATTCTCATCTCATTTTCTGAACTGCTTTATCCTCACTAGGGTCTCAGGTGGTGCTCAAACCTATCCCAGCTGACTTCAGACAAACAATCGTTAATGCTCGCACTCATATCTAAGGAGAATTTAGAGTGTTCAACCAGCCTACCATGCATGTCTTTAGAATTTCGGAGGAAACCGGAGTACCCAGAGAAAACCCACGCAGGCCCGGGAAAAACAAGCAAATTCTACACAGGTGGACCGACCTGGATTTGAACCCCGGTCGTCCACTGTGAGTCTGAGGCGCTAACCGCTAATCAACCGGCACGCCACAAGTTTTATACGTATTTTATAAGTTTTTTACCATTTCAAATCATGTACGCCGTACACCAACTTTTGTACGGGGATTTTTCTTTAAATTGCCAATATTTATGAAAACCGATCTCAACAAGCCCGTTTTGGCTAAAATCCAGATTTTCTCGTAGGCTGGTAGCCAACAACGCTACTGTCATCGATCGTTACTATTGTCACAGTATACCAGCAAAAAATTGTCCTCAATCGTATGTATTTTTTTAGCGGTGCGTCAGGCAATATTGATAAACGATGACATGCGCATGCGTAGATATACATAGAGTAAATATCGTGGAAGCAATCATGGAGGAGCCACCGAGTAAGAAATGAGTTATCGTGAGTAAACATGCGCCGTACGGTGTTTGTACAATTTTTTGGGGGGTTTGTACAGGGAATTATAATCATTTAAAAGGGCAGTTATCGGCAGAGGTTGACAGGTATGTTACACCCTCACACCAGTCTTTTAATAATGCCACATTTTTTGGCGTAGTTTAAATCTTACGGTACGACAACAGAAACAGGTTTGCTTAGTTTATGTTTTTCCACACATTTATTCAGCAGAAGTACAAAGCACATCAGTTAAATTTATCCAATTAAATTTGTGTATTGAAATTGGTAATTGGTGAATGCAGTCCACTTCCTCACTCAGGGCTGAATGTGACACAAACTCCCACCAAAAAGCTAATTTGACTACTAGTACTACTTCTAAACTACTTTTAGGAATACAGAATGCCAATCAATACTAGAACTACAGTAATACCTTAAAATACGAGGTTAGCGCGTTCCGGGACTGAGCTTAAATTTCGATTTACTCGTATTTCAAATCAATGTTTTGCATTGAAATTAAGGAATATATGATAGATCAAGTCAAGTAACACATTTGTAGTCCTAATAAATCCATGAATATGGAGGTGAAAATTATGAATTAGGGGTCGTCTTATACAAGGGAAATGGTAAAATTAAACGATTTTAAGGCAATTTTAAGGGAATGGCTTATTTGTGGAGGTAGCTAATATGTGAGAAAATTAGCTACTAATTCTTATTGTGAGGTAACATTGGAAGCCTTGCACACGTTACATGGAATTGAGTAATTTCTTCTGGAGAAAATAGATTTTGCACAAGCTTAGTCATGGAACGGATTCACTTTTTAACCAGGTCAACTTTCTCTTCCACAGTGCGTTGAAAGGATATTTTGTGATTTAATTATTTACTGAATGTGTAAGCACAGAGTGGTTAGAGTCCTCACAATGGGGGACCTGGGTTCAAATCCATGTCTGTCCACCTGTGTGGAGTGTGCATCTTCACCCCGGGTCCTGCATGGGTTTTTTTCTGGTTGCTTCGGTTTCCTCCCACATTCCAAAGACATGCATGGTAGGCTGAATGGACACTCTAAATTGCCCATAAGTATGTGTGAGCCAGGATGGTTGTTTGTCTCCTTGTGTCCTGCGATTGGCTGGCCACCAATTTGGGGTATCCCCGCCACTGGGCCGAAGTCGGCTGGGATAGCACCTCCCGTGACCCCAGTGAGGATAAAGCGGTTCAAAAAAGGAGATGGGATGAGGTGTAAGCATAGAGTGCGCATAGAAAAATGAACAAAGACAAACAAAGCCCCATTTCTTTCTGCCTCTCAAAGTAAGTGACAGCTGTAGATATTTGAACCATCGTCCTCTGCTCAGGATGCCTGACAGTGCGCTATTGCCATGGTAACAGAAGCGGTAAGAGTCACAGTTATGCTTTGTGTGTGGCTGACATGTTTCCCGATCTAAAACAGTGGCTCGGTATCTGTTTTTCTTTCCTATCTTGCCTCCTCAATGACTCTTTTTCAGGTTTAAGCCAGTGTGCCACAGCCTCTTGTGTCCTCATAACTGCAACAAGTTCAGCTAATTCATTCCTTCCTTCCTTCATCCCTCCCTCCCGCCTTTCCTCCCAAACTCGCTCCCTCCCAAAAATAACCTGTCCTTCTCTTAGCCATCTTTATAATAATAAACCTGGCTAATTCACCATTCTTTTCTTTGTACCATGAGTTCAATTATTTATAAAAGTGCATAATTAATATCAAGTGGATCCAAACAAGTTTTCTTCAAATTGCATGTTAAAATCAATACATCAATACATTTAACTTTCTGAAATAAACAACATAAATGTAACACGTATGTATATATTCTTGATTTTTTTTTCCATTATGGCAATGAATCCATTAACTTTGAAATCAATCTATTATTAAAATTTTGGCTCCTCTACACAGTTCCATCGAATCCATCTTTAACAATTAGAAACTTTTACATAATAGATTTCAAAAATCTTTTCATTCACCTGGTTCCAATAATTTGCAGCAATTGCACTAAGCATAAAAAGATGTTGGTATATTCAGTGCTTCTTCTCCACATGTTATTTCAGCGTTTAGTGTAGTCTATCTCTCATCTCATTTTCTGAACTGCTTTATCCTCACTAGGGTCTCGGGGGGTGCTGTATCTTATCCCAGCTGACTTCGGGCCAGAATTGGTGGCTAGCCATTTGCGTCACCTAGTGCCACAACCACTTTAGTAAATGCAAATTATCTTGGATAAACTAAAAAGTACAGCCAGACCACAGACAACAGAAACAGAAGTATTTTTTATTTAAAAAAATGCAACAGGAAAAAAAGAGAAATGTCTTATTTATTCATTCATCTTCTGAATTTATGTACAATGGGGGTGCTGAAGCCTATCCCATCTGATTTTGCGCACGAGTGGGCAGTCATACACAGGGCACGAGAAGTGTGTTTACAGTCTTCCCTCGATTATTGCAATTTCACTGATTTCAAATTCACATCTTTGCGATTTTTTTCTGCTATTAATGATTAATTTTTCATAACAATGCAAAAATTGACGCTTAAACTTCCAAGCGGAAGCCACTCCCCTCTCCCGCTTACTACTAGGACTCAGCACTGAAAAAAAACCAACCATATTTACCGTATTTTGTTGACTATATAGACAGGGCGCCTTATAATCCAGTGAGCTTTATATATGGACCAATACTAAAATTGTTATCACAATTAAATAAAATAAATTCAGTCGATAGGGAAAACCTTACTTTGCAGCTCTCACAACTAGGGCAGGCAGCCCCCGACTCTACTATTCCCCCCGCAGAAAGTACTGTGCAGTGACTGCTGGGATATAAAGTTTTTTGTCATTCCACCTACAATGACGGTGAGCACACTAATGTGGTGCCTGCCGTCATTCCGACTTGATTTACAAAATAACTCCTGCCGCTAGATGTTGGCGTGGACATCGACATCAATGCAGCTTTACGTAGGGTGGCAGGTAGCACCGGGCTTGTTACGCTCGCTACTATTTGCGAATTTATTGTGGCCTTCAGGACGAACGTATAAAACTCAGCGTTTTCGGTGACTCATTTGGACAATTCAGTTCAATTCGGACACAAAAAATGAGGACTGATGGATATGAGGTTGATGATGACGTGAGTACATTGTAAAATGGCTAAATAAAGTGCATCCAAACTAAGTTTTGCTTCCGTTGCCTTTTTAAAAACATGTTTTTAACGTGTGTACGTATGTATAAGCTGGTGAATGTTTTGCCATGCCTGGCTGCATCTTCAAAACCGGTGGGTCCTGTGTGTGTCAAATACAGAAATATCACTCGGTACTGACAATGCGCCTTTAAATGAGATGTGCCATATAGTCGTGTAAATACGGTACCTGCATATAAGCCACATTTGATGGAGAAAAAAATGATCACTGAATCTAGGGTATGGGTTATCTCTTATCTCATTTTCTGAACCGCTCTATCCTCAATAGGGTCGCGGGCGGTGCTGGAGCCTATCCTAGCTGACTTAGGGGCAAGAGGCGGAGGACACCCTGAATCAGTGGCCAGCCAATCGCAGGGCACAAGGAGACGGACAACCATGCACACTCAAACCGATTCCTAGGGGCAATTTAGAGTGTCCAGTCAACCTACCATGCATATTCTTGGAATGCGGGAGGAAACCGGAGTACCTGGAGGAAACCCACATAGGCCCAGGAAGAACAAGGAAACTCCAGAGCGGTGGACGTGACCTGGATTTGATCCCAGGACCCCACGGCTGTGAGGCTGACGAGGGCACAGCTTATATGCGCATAAAAAGACAAAATGCACGAAGCTGAACAGATGACAAAGACGAAACATCATAATACCATAACGTCATGACTCCATGATGCAAGACAATACAAAAATATATATTTTGTATTAAATGTGAAAATACGCACTTGTGCCTGTCACTGCTCGCTCAGGAGCGTCACCATCTTACCTAGGGACGCAACAGTCTTACCGAGGACACCACCTACTTACTTAGTGAAACGTGCTCTGACTGGCCGGACACGAGTAGCCTCGATGTGCTCGTAGCGTTTACCATGTCAGCACATCCCAATAGTTGTAAACACTGAAGAACTTTCGGTCAATCATTAAAATATCAGTGTTGGTACCTGCGTAATGTGTATCCCGTGTTATTGCACCCAGAGACTTGGTGAACACTACCGCTCAAACACAGTTCCTGGTTGAACTTACGTCACTTGCTTTTTGAAAAGAAATGATTGTACATTAGTGATTATGAAATAAAACCAAATTTCGCTTTGATTTTTTTCAAAAGTAAAAACTATTGCAGTAACATGAACCATAAAAAATTGAGGTATTTTGAAATTAAAAGCAATTTGGCCACCACAAAATCTTACTTAAACATCTGGTAAGAAAATTATATATTCTGTTTTTAAAAAGCATCAGGTTCTCATCATGATAGATTTATTACTTTTTTCAAATTGAATAATTTGATATTTTGCATTTACAAAGACAGGCATATTAAGTTCCTTATGATATTGACCCTAATAAGGTGCTTTTGATTCATACAGTATCTCATAAATACCACGTGCAATGACTTTTCTAAAGATATTGCCTTCAAATGCTCCCTATTGAAAGCATGAATATGGAGGTGAAAATTGTGAATTAGGGAGCCGCTTATATGCAAGAAATTGTGAAATTCAACATCTTTAAGGCAATTTTAAGGGTACATCTTATATGTGCCGGCTGCTAAAATGAGAGTAAATGAAGTAATTATGATAGGAGAGACCCCGCTTTGCGATTTTTCAATTATCGCACCAATCTGGTCTACATTAACTGTGATATTCAAGGAATTACTGCATATGGCCCCAAAATATATAGGGTGAGTGAGGGGTTAGCGCATCCACCTCAGAGTTTTGGGGCCGTGGGTTCAATCCCAGGTGGATCCTCGTTATGTGCCGTTTGCAGCGTCTCCCCTTCCTTCCGAGTGAAGGGGAAGTGAAGTGAAGTGAAGGGCTCCAGCACCCCATCCAAACCATATTTATAGGGGGTAGTCAGAGAGGAAAAATGTTGTTTCAAAAATGTCACAATAATGAGGGGCAACGGAAAAAAAAATCTGTTCGTGCAGGGATGAAATGGGCAAATTTTTCACAGGTCCCTATTTTTTTTTACTGACACCCCTGTTTGTGTTTGTGTGTGTATGTTTGCAAACATGGGTGTGTACATGTTTGTGTGTTGCACCTCAATTTTCAATGTGCGTGGGAGTGTTATTTAGAGATATTTTTAGTTTTACGTGTCAGCTTTTCTCGTCACCTTCAGAAAGAAAACTGAAAAAAAGAATTCCACAGCAATGAAAAATCATTCAACGGCACATGCTTGGACACCCACCCTAATTCAGATTAGGAATTCAGAATAGAGTTATTTGAAAACTATTAAAGATTTGTAATTCATACTTTCTGACACCGTTTAACCCACGTGTCAACATTTTTCCAAGTCAGATTCACATCACACGATTAACCACCGAACCAATATCAAGACACCTTAAAAATTTCACAACAACCTTCCACTAAACACCAGATAATACACAGCTTGGACAGTCTCCACATTCGGAGGCCCTGAATATATGGATGTCCCAACTCTAATTGGGAGGGGTAGATTACACAATTGTGACGTCGGAGTTTTCAAACTATGTTCACAATCTCATCATTATGCATATTCAAAACAGAAGCCACAAGGACTCCAAGATGGATAAACTAATCATGATTCATTGGTGACAAGAAATCAAATGATGTCGAATTTTTCCCTAAAGCATTGATTTTCAATTCATTTCAGTTGCGCCAAAGATTTAAACGTTTTGCGACTCCCCCCCACCCCCCGAAAAAATTATACTTTTATAAAAAAAAAATCTATGTAACTCTGTGAGCAAACTACGGTTTTTTTTTCACAAACATTTGTGATACTCTTCACTGACCATCAATAACTGCCATCACAGTGAGACAACGACAATAAGGAAAGAACGTCTCAATTCTACAAACATTTGCGCCGCGTCAATATTATTTTCTCCTCAAACAGGATTAACGACCTAGGTTGCAAATAGAGACGGAGATGAACCTTCCTGTACTTTTATGTTTGTACTCAAGTGTTTTATTAGTTGTGTTGAGATTTTGATTTTAGTTCCATGTCAACCAACATTGACACAGCAATTCTTCCATGGTGGTGTTGTACGCATCTGAGTTTCATTATTTAAATATTTCTAAATCGCACACTTTCAGTTTTGTGGGACCTGCGTTTTATTTTCCTTCATGGTAAAAATGCTACGTCAAAATGGTTTTAAGAGCAGCTATTTTGCCAAACTGATCAATTGTCTATTTCAGGGGGTGCCCACCTCTGGTCCTCGAGGGGCCCTATACAGTCTGTTTTCAATATATTCTGGATATCTTGCTTATGAGTTGATCATTTGATTCAGATGTGGTTGAGGAGGGAGATATGGAAAACAGACCATACTGTTATAATATCTTAAGGAAATTGATATGCCTGTCTTTGTAAATGCAAAAAAATCAAATTATTCAATTTGAAAAGAGAAATAAGTAATTGAATGAGCACATGCTGTTTTCTAATTACAGAAATCACTTTTTTTTACCAGAGGTTTAATATGATATGGCAGACATTGCCTCTCATGTCAAAATATCTTAATTCTTTCGATGATGCACAATACTCCAATAGTTACTTTCGAGCAAGAAATAATACAGAAAAAATCTGAGTAAAATTTTGTTTTATTTCAAAATCAAGGCTATTCTCGTCTGGCCAGTCTGAGCATGTTTAACTTGGTTTGGAGGGCAGCACCGTAGGTGTCTCAGTAAGATGGCTGTGCCCCGAGCGAGCAGTGACGGGAATGTAAGTTTTTTCACGTTTAATGGTAGATGCGTACAATTATGTGTTTATCTTTTCTCTATTTTTAAATAATTGACTGTATCGGCTGCATTTGCTTAGGTCATGACGTCATGGGGCCATTGGGTCATGACGTCATCATGTCATGTGTCCTCGGCTTGGAATTTCGTGCATGTCGTGTTTTATTAGCATATAAGCCGTACCCTGGATTCAGTCATCATTTTTTTGCCCGGCAAAAGCGGCTTATATGCCAGTAAATACGATACTTGCTCTTGTAGACTAGGGGATATGGATGCAATCAAAATTAATTGATTCCTGAATTTTCTGTACCACTGATCCCCACAAGGGTTTCGGGCATGCTAGAGACTATTCCAACCAAGTTTGGGCACCAGCGGGGGGCAACCCTGAATTGGTGGCCAGCCAATGGCAGGGCACAGGCAGACGGACAACCATTCGCACTCACTCATACATAGTGGCGATTTAAAATATTCAATCAGCCCACTCACCATGTGTGTTTTAAGGATGAGGAAGGAAACTAGAAAAACCATACAAATCCAAAGAGAACATGCAAATTCCACAGAGAAAGGTCAAAACCCCTGGGGAGTGAGGCTGATATGCTAACCACTCTTTCACCCAGCCTCCTCAATCAAAATTCATCCATTCATCTTCCATATCGTGTATCCTCGAAAGGGTTGTAGGCATTGCTGGAGCCTAACCCACCCTGGACTGGTTGCCAGTCATCTGTAGGGACACAGAGACAAACGACCGTCTGCACTCACAATCATCACCAGCGGGAATTGAGCCCACGTATTTAGAGGTATTCAGAAGGAGAGGTACCACTGTACTTTTAAATTATCAATCAGAAGTTGCTGATTGTGTTAATCAGACTTTCACTTTTTTTTATTTTCAACATTACATCTCTCAATTTGCTTGTTGCTTTGCTCATTATCGTCACCGAATCTTGATGTAAGCATATAACTAGCTTTAATACTGTCCAGTTTACTGTCATTACAATTTAATCTTAAAGAGGTGTCGTCATGTCCTGTCTTGTAATATTATGTAAAGTTAAGTAATGTTGTGATTTTTGCTTGTGATGTTCCGACTTAAATCTCGTGAATTACAATTTTGATCTTGTGATGTTATGACGTAATTCTTGTCATATTACGACTTTAATCTCAAAAGCCTTTTTTTCCCACTTTTTCATTGTGCGGCAATAATTCTCTATTGTTCGTTACAAGCTTTTCAGTGTTGATTCAGCTCATTTTGTCTTCTGTCCCACGTTAGTATTTGTAAAGTTTTCACAAGTTGTGTGTGAATTACACTTGCAATACTGTACATGCACTACAAAACAACAATAGATTAAACACTACTGACTGCCTAAACTGGGGTTCCATTAACAATATAAACCGAAGAGAAATTGGGTAGCTTTAAGATAAAGATTGAATAACCTCAGCATAGATGATCTTATTCATATTTATGACATTGGTCAGTTAGCATTTTCATTTCCTGTGAGGTGAACTTTTGCATCACAGATGGAGTCGGGAGAAACATTTGTATTACATCGCCTGTCCATTCAAAAAACGTTCTTGGTGCAAATGGACAGGAAATAAAAGGGGCATGTCGAGCAGCAGAAGAATTGTGATTTTGTTCTGGGCAATAATGAAGGGCAAAATTAACAATGTATTAGTAGTCTTGTTTAGCTCAGCTTCATAGTTTCGATTTGACACAAATGGACTGTCAAATCAAATCAAAATCAAAAGCCTTTATTGTCATCACACACAGCTGCGTATAGCGCACCGATTCTAAAACATTGCACATATTATAAAATATTGCACAGATTTCTAAGATATTAAACATTGTTAGTACACACCCCGAAGTTATTGCACAGAAGGGATTGTGTGTTTCTTGCTTTTATTTTTTCCAGCTGGAGATGGAGGAGAAACCGGAGGATGAGGGCATCATATTTAAAGTGGGGGCTCTAAATGTAAATTGTAGCACGAATAGCTTATCAGGTCTATAAATAGAGTAAAGACGCAAGATAGTGAGCAGGAAAGAGAGAGATAGAATGAGAAAGCTTTGCTTATGGTCAGGGATTAGTGCTTCCCTGGAGGATTTTCCCTCCAAAAACCTAATCTGGGGTGATTGGAAAGAGCACCAGCTTCAGTCATCTTAATTCTGTTAAACCCTGCCCATCATGGATTTGTGTGTGTTGTGTGTGTGTGTTTGGTGGGAAGGGGGGGGGGGGGGGGGGTGATCATGTGTTTTTGTCTTTATGCCACGATTAAACATAGAAATGAAGCTTTTGGCTTTGTGTTTGGCTGGTCAAAAGTGAGAGATTCTCAAATATATTCATTGCCTTTCTGACAGAGGTATCTACTTGATTGTGTCACTCGTTGTAAATAAAAAGTATATATACCTGTTAGATTATTTTCTTTAATATCAAACAGGTGTATCTCTAGTGTAAATTTGTAAGTGAGAATCCATCTTGGCTCGTCCTTGCCACAGATTATTCTAAAGAACCGAATACTCTCCTGCCAAATTAAGACATCAAATCAAAACAATTACAAGGTTATGTGACATGCTAAAGTGTTTAAATTATTAACGACTGCATGTTGGGGATGTAGAACTACTTTTGGATTGGATGTTTATCGGTGTTCGATTATTGATGCCTTGATCCACATAGCAAGTATGACATGTTAAAGTGTATCGGTATTCGATCATTGATGCCTCGGTGCATATAGCTGGGGGCTGTTGGGGCTACTGGCCAACACTTAAATAAACTCGAACACAGGAACACACACTGAGGCAGATAGGATGAAAGTTAAGGCCGCTTCTGCAGAGGCGGGGGAGTGGACCATTCAGAGGCCCGAGAGTGTGACTCCTCTTCAAGGTCCTCGAAGCTATCTCCCCCCAAAAAGCTGCTTCAACGGTGGTTTTATTAGAGATAAGACAAGTCATAAAAATGGGAGGCGTTAATACAAATGAAGGAGAAGTGCAAAAGGTGTAGTGTACATTTTAACCAATAGGTGTAAATTAAATTCTATTCTAGTAACTTTTAATACATCATAGTGAAAAGGGAGCAAGATTAAATATAAGAATAGAAAATATATTTCACAGGGCACGGGAGATTTTTCCTCATAACAGTAATAGTTGGATTGAAGAAGCAACAACTAATCACTTTTGTGATTATTTCTCCGTCTTTCAAGCAGTGCCGGGCCGTCAGGGCCTTCAATGCCTTCTCTGCTGGCCTAAGAAATATCTGAATCATATATTATATTTAGTCCATCAATACTCATTAAATAATTCCAACATGTCTGTTAGCTTCCTTTCCCCCTGGTTGCACTGCTTCCAGATGTGTGTTTTCATATTGAAGCATTTAACCATCACATTTCAGCCTTTATTTGTTGCCAGGGTCAGAAATCTGCCCTAAAGCCTTCACAATCAGTTCTGCAGGCTCTGTCGCTTTAAACATCGTCGATAAGACTGTTGCTTTAACCAATCAGAATTCGATTTGGTGGCACCAAGGCCAATTTGCAGGCATAGGGATACGTCATTGCTTTCACCAACTATGATTGGCTAGTAGGCGGGCCAAAGTGAGCCAGCCAGAGATCCCAAACTCCACCCACATTGGCCAACGGAGGAAAATGGATTTGGTTGCAGATTTGCTCATAGCTATTTTCCAGGCGGACTTTTCCAGAAAAAATGGACATCATTAAGAAAGCCTGGTGAACTCAGAAGCAAGCAAGCCTGTTACAGCTGGGAAAAGGGTGTGTCCGTCACTGTCAGTGCGCGAACTGAGAGAGCTACCAAACTGTATTTGGAGTGAGCTGCACAAGCAAATATATTGTTGTGTTGATTTAAAGCCATTTTCAAGACGGACTATGCAAAAAATACGACAGGACAGGCTCGAGTTTCCTCATTAGCTTCGATGGCGATAGAAAAGAAGGTAGAAAGAAAGGAGGATGGATATTGTGTACAGTTAAAAAAGATTTTTGGTGAGTAAAGTTTGGCTATATTCCTAAATAATATTTCAATTGTGGGCCTGGTTCTAATATCTGAAAAAGCTCCAGTGTTTATATTTAAGCTCCAGTGTATTTAATCACTAAATGCTAGGAATTGGATTTTACCTAATTTTAGTGCATTTTTTGCCATTTTGCGTATGGACGTATACGGCCGTATCAACGTTCATCGCTGTCTTTTTTCCCGGGAAAATGATACTCTGGGCCTGGTTCTGATTGCTAAAAAGCTACAGTATTTGTGTTTAATCAATAATTGCTGTTTTCGGCTTTTTTTTACCCCATTTTCGGGCAACGTTTGACTGTACGTCATTTTCGTTCATTGCTGTCTTTACCCGGGAAAATTACACCCCTGGCCCGGTTGTAAAGGCGGAAAAGCTCCAGTATTTGTATTTAATCATTAAATGCTGCTAGGAAGTGGATTTTATCACATTTTTGTTCATTGATTTACTGATTATTTTTATGTGTCGCAGCTGTAGCTGCAGTAGAGGTTTTATAGCCATAAAATAGTTTTTGAGGGTTGGATTGATTCGTTGAAGGCGCTACGAGAAAATGCACGGACCGCCACTGGTTTCAAGGTGTGCTGGTTGTTGTAAAGGCCGTTTGAGTTGGTGGTTTGCATGTACACTGTTTAGCATGTGAGAAAGAAGATGTTTAGTAATGTTTATTTACTTTTGATGTGTTTGCGTGGATGTGCGAGACTTGGGTCACGCTACCTCCGGATGCCATTACCGTTAGCATTATCTGTGGAACATCTATGACGGTCATATCAGGGAAGTTATGTTATTGATATTTCATTGTTTGCCCTGCTATATTTCCTTCAGGTTTGACCAATTATTTTTGGAGCATAGTCGCAGAGGGCCGTCGGAGCATCATCCCCTCTTTAATGAGGTTATCGAGAAAGCACTAAAAAGAAAAACAGACATTGACAGGAGAAATTATACCAGCCAAATACTAGTAAAAATTTCCAGCAAATAGCCTTGGACAGAATTCTGTATTTATTGTGTTGTTGAGTAAAGTTGAGGTTACACCTATCTTCAACCAAAGCAATTTCTATCAGTGGTCAACAATAAATAATTGGAAGAAAACAAATGCAATACATTTCCATAAATATATTTTCTGTTGAGTTTTTGAAATATTTTTATTTTTATGCAAAAAAAGATCAACATCATCAATCAAGCCAAAATTATTTGCAGACATTTTCCTCAGCCAATCTCCGTCCTGCGTGAGAAATTTGCAATTGCAAGCGAGCAAAAATATCACAAGACATGTCATTCTCCATGCCTTTAAGGTCAAATGCTATTTTTGTGTGCAGTCCACGCACACGCCAGCATGCATAACCTGTGTGAGCACAGAGCGGCTAATTATTGGTTGGCACACTAAGGGCTCGTTGATTGCTCATGCATTTCCCCAACCAGATTGACCGCACGTATTCCACTAATTGAGATCGTTATCTCGGGCACACGGTCTACTTGCCGAAAGACATTTAGCCGACTGACGTCTGGCCGAGGGCCAACTCGCCGAGGGGGCATCTGGCCGAAGGTAGAATTAGCCGACCGACTAGCCACCTGAAGGACGTTGTGCCGATGCGCGCGCCCCGCCCCCGGTCGTGTGTGTGTACATGTTTTTCAACCTCGGCCTGCGGCCCATATACGACCCATTATATATTCATTTAGAATAAAAAGTTACAGATAACAACATTCATTTAGAATAACAAGTTACAGATAAAAATATTCATTTAGAATAACAAGTTACAGATAACAACATTCATTTAGAATAACAAGTTACAGATAACATTCCTTTAAAATAACAAGTTACAGATAACATTCCTTTAAAATAACAAGTTACAGATAATAACATTCATTTAGAATAACAAGGTCATTTATTCACGGCCAAACAACGTGGTTATAACAGTAAGTACTATAATGACGGAAGAAAAAAGTAGTTAAAACAGTAGATACTCACCAGCATAGAAAACATTGAGATTAATCTTTGAATTAAGGTTTTCAGATAATAATTTTGAATATAGAGTTCCTAAAATAGAGAAATTATTTAAAATTAAAATACTGTTGGCACACATCACTAGAAGAAAGTGTGTTCAATAGCATTTTCATGTATTGTTCTCTAAGCCCTCTGGTCTGTATTTTCTTCTAGTGTTTTTTTTTTCTCACGTAGCAAAAGCGTGTGTGTCAGGCCTCTGACCAGACTGGTGGCTGGGTGTGCCTGTCACCTAATCACAGGCCCAGCCCCTAACGAGCGGAGTAACACCAGGTGGAAGCCATCAGCAATTAAGCAGTATATAAGGCCACCAGGAACCTGACCAAGCTGCTGGATCGTCTTATCAGTTTACTGTAAAGTACCCTCTCGCATTACCTATTGCTTATGTGTAGACCAACGACCTCTGTTTGTACTCAGGAATTCGACCACGCCAAGCCCGCAGACCAAGGAACAGAATTAGGATCAACGAGACCAAGATTACGCAGAAGAACACGGACCAAGATTACGGAAAGGACAATGGAACAAGTTTACAGAACCAAGACAACGGAAAGGACAACGGACCAAGTTTACAGAACCAAGACAACGCGACCGACCCGGAACCCGCCAGTGCTTGCCGGCCACGTGACTAGCCAAAAAAGGTTTTCTGGATAAGTACTACGTACATCCCTCGCCTGCTTTGTGGCTGCACCCAGATCATAACAGTGTGTATGTTTACGATATAAGAATATTGAATAAAAATTATGGCTAGCACATTGCACTACATACTTGTATTTAGAAATATGTCCAGCGGGTGGCAGTAAATTTTCAGATGGCTTCCACTGTAAAGTAACATGATTGTCAACATGATTGTAATTTTTGTACATAACTTTAACTTTAAAAACACCATCTGTGAATTTGCTTTGTTTTTTTAATGAAATATTTTTAGAATGGCAGCTTATTGATAGTGTTTAATATTAAAAAGCAAGTAAAATTATTATCTTTGTACAGTCTCTTGACTAATTCATTTGAACCATGTCTATTTACTACCAAATTAACCATTATTAAACTTGCATCCAGAGAATGGTGCTCTTTACCCCAACTGATTTTGGGAGTAAATAGACATTGTTCAAATTAATTAGCCTGGTTGAAAAATATGTGCACACATACGACCGGGGGCTAGCCCGTCGGCACAACGTCCTTCGGCTGGCTAGTCGGTGGGCTAATTAGTCGTTCGGCTAATTCTACGTTCGGCCAGACACCCTCTCGGCCAGATGTCAGTCGGCTAAATGTCTTTCGGCAAGTAGACCGGCCACTGTTATCTCGTATAGACTCAACAGGTCACAGAAAAACAAAACAGTGGTAAAATTGATTTTTTGGGAGATTGATACTACCCACGTTTTACCTGTTTTTGATGACCATAGGCACAGCATCTCCACCGAGTGCTTGGAAAACATTTCTTACACACAAGTCACTGTTTTTGGGAACGTGAGTTTGTCTCCCATATCATTTCATCAAACTTTCCTATAGTTTTTTTCTTTTATGACCGAATTGATTTTATCTTGACGATGTTTCAAATTGTTGATGGATTTTAAACGACGCAAAAGCGCCAAACATGCATTTATTCCTTTTCTGAACCGCTTTATTCTCATTAGGGTCGCGGGCGGTGCTGGAGCCCAGCCAACTTCGGGCCAGAGACGGGGGGGGGGGGGGAGGGGGGACTGAATTGACAATCTGGTTTTATTTCTCCACTGGTACACAATAACAGTTGAATGTTTTTTTTGTAATTCTAATATTTTACACTTCCCATGTGACTACTTACTAAATAGATAATGTAAGAATTCTTAAAATATGAATATAAGGATTTTCTATTCGAAAGGTTATTTTCAAAGCATGCATTGTGACAACAATTTGTGTACATTCTCATGTGTCATGTTAGGAATTATTCAGTTGTAAGCCGTCATTTATGTTGATAATTGTTATTGTTTTTCAAGAGCATGAGGGCTCAAGGCAGCGGGCAAGGTCATCCCACATGGACCCTGAAAGTGAAAGCTAAAAACAGATAAAAAATAAATAATCAATACTCTAATAAAAATAATTTACAGATCTTAAGATAAGATGAAGAATGAGACCCACTTAAAACACCTGGTAGCTGGTGTTTCGTCTAGATTAAACTCTGCTACAGGTACCCCTCTTGCCCCCACCTTAGGTGCAAACATGGCCGCTGGATATACCACAGATGACGTGCCAACCTATGCGATCGAAATGTGTTTGTTAGTAAGAAACGGGAGAATCGGTGTGTATCACAAAAGGTGAAAATCTTGACAACAGTTAAGAATTGGCCATCAAGGACTAAAACATCAGCAACATTAATATTGACACATCTGAATTCACTCTTGGTGTAGTATCACATTTTTTACTCAGGCATATATTTTAATTATTAAAATGATCAAAACATGAATCGGATTTAACACATTTTATTATGTCCCAATTGCTGATATATTAGTTGTATCTCCCTATCTATCAAAGCTTTAAATTTACACAATCAGGCATTTTAAAAAGGGAAGCGATAGACGCCAACTCCATTAAAAATTACTTGGACATCCATCGCTTTCCATGGCACAGAAACATGATCAATCCATATCTGCCTCCCCAGTTCAAAAGGAATTGGCATGTCGGCCATAGTACCATGTCGGGTCAAAGTAAAGTCACCACCACATCCTGTGGGAAAACAAGTTTCTTCTTTAATTCCACATCTAAGTTCCATTCAGAAGCGGAGTGAAGAATGGATAGAAGGGTTTAAGCCATTGTGCTAGCCTTCGGAGTTCTCGCTCCTGCTCTTACGAAGGTCAACAACCAGGCTCAACCTGCCAAACGATTGCCTTTGGGAGGTTGAGCATTGTTGCTGTTGGCACTCGATCCACCCAAATTCCCACCCAAGTTTGCAAATTCTGCAAGCACTTTAATGTGGCTCCACGTGGGCCCAACCATGGCAGGGGAGGACTTCGGTGAAGCAATGGAGAAGGACTTCCGGGGTGGCTTTAAGGAAATTTTGGTCCATCATCAGATTTCTCAAGAAGGGAAAGCGGTGCACCTTCAACACAATGTATGGTGGGATTGGGGTGCTACTGACGTCAACTGAGAATGTTGTGAATTGGTAAATCGGCACGCCTACTTATGAGGAAGCAGACCGGGGAGATTCTGAGGCAAAAATTGAAATCAAGGACGTGGTTAAAAAGACCCCGGCAGTAGATGAGATCCAACTGGAGTTTCTAAAGGCCTTTTGAAGAGGCGTGCCCACCAAGACAACCTCTGTGAGGTGGACCTCTTCAAAACTGTAAGGACATTGGCGAGAGTGCCTCTGGACTGGCAGACCGGGGCGATGGTCCCTGTTTTTAAAAAGGAGGACGAGAGAGTGTGCTCCAATTATAGGGGAATCACACTCCTCAGGGAAGGTCTAGTCGGGAGTCCCTGAGAGGAGAGTCCGCTGGGAAGTCAAATCTCGGATTCAGGAGGAGCAGTATGGTTTTCGTCGTGGCCGTGGAACAGTGAAAAAGCGGATCGGGTTTATTCCCTCAGGAGTATAGTGTACCAAAATCTCTAATACTTGAGGTCTAGTCCCTCTATGTTCTCTATGCTGTCAGAGTCTGGCCCACATAGCTGGCAGTAAGTCGGATCCATTTCCAGTGGCGGTTGGACTCCGCCAAGGCTGACCGTTTCTGTTCATAACTTTTGTTTACAGAATATCTAGATGAAGCCACAGTCAGAAAAGATATCTGCCAGTATTCCATGCAAATTTAGTACTAGGGTAGTGAGTTGGTTGCAAAATTCAGTGCGATGCGGGACCACGGACAACTCGGGCTTTGAGATCCTGTGAATGGAGTGCCTCGGGAGAAAATGATTAGTTTGGGGACCATTGCGCGGACCCTTGTACTCGCGCAATCTTCCGTAGCAGCAAGGAAGCAAGTCTGTGGTAGGATGGGTCCAGGCTCTTTCAGGGACTATTCAGACAAACTGGTGGGAGAGGACATCGGGATTGCTGTTTTGGGAACCTGGGATCTATGACAATAAACATAGCCCACAAGGCTTGTCTTGGGGTCATATTTTTGGGTTTTATTTAGGACTAAAAAGGTTTGTGCAGACCCTTTCAGGTTTTGGCACAATTCTTCCAGGATTAGGTTTACTGTCAACAACTTCTGGTCTCCGATACTATAGTTTCCCTCAGCAGGTCACAGTTAGCAATAGAACAGGAGTAGGCAAACGATTCCACAAAGGCCTGCAGTGGGTGTGGGTTTTCATTCCAACCCATAAAAAAGACACCATTTAATCAAACTGGTGTCCTACAAGTGCAATCAATAGATTGCAGTCCGGTGCTTCTTGTTTTCGGCAGATATCTCATTGGTTAAACCAGTGATTTTCAAACTTTTTTGGCCACCGCCCCCTTCACCGCCGGGCCAAAATGCCAACGCCCCCCTCTTTACCCCTTTCCAACGAACGCTAGAACGACTATATTGCTAAATGTCACAAGAATTGGTTGATTCTTCAATCACAAACAGTTTGAAGACTAAAAAAAACAATTTTAATAAACAAAAATGGTTATCATTTATTCTTCAATTACAACACCTTGAACTGAACTTGAAATAAATTGTAAAACTGAACGAGTAACCATTAACAACTGTCCTGCCTAATGAGATGGGTGGGCTTGGTGCATTGCAATCAGACTGTCAACATCAGGATGAAGGTTTGTCAGGAGCAGTTGATAGCTGATGCATTAAGCCGGTCGCTGTGCGCATACGTCTGTGGTTAAGCGTTGCCGGCGCGCTATTGTGTGCTCCTCTGCGGCTGACTGGATGGTGGTGGTTTCCCCAGTCGCCTGCATCGACGATAAACTCGCGACAATTAGTGATATACGGTACATGCGCGCTGCTCGTGAGCGCTCGAGCAGACAACGTTTCTTGTTTCAATAAAGCTTGTTTTTTGTCGACTTTTTATTACAGACAATCAATTTTTCCGGTCTTTCTACAAACACCAACGTCACATTTTACTGTAATTGCTCCATTGCCCCCTTCACTATTTCAACGCCCCCCATTCGCCTGTTTATTCGTCAGCGCCCCCCTGAAAGTTCACACCACCCCCCGAGGGGCGGTACCGCCCACTTTGAAAACCACTGGGTTAAACTGTCTGAGCTGGATCGGTTGGAACAAAAACCTGCGCTCACAGCGGCCCTTGAGGACCAATTTGTGCCCCTGCACTAGAAGAAAGCACATGCAATCCTCCAGATGTCTTGGGACAGCACAGCGCCCACACGAATCTCAGGTGCGACAACCTCTATGATGAACTGTAATTCTGGCTCGGGATGGGCCACAACTCGGGCTGAAGTGAAGCGGCCCATTCAGTAAGCAAAGGCCAAGTCGTGTGGGACCAGTCAGAGGAGCTACTATCCGACTGTAGTTCTGGATTAAAGTCTGGTAGAAGTGGGCAAACCTGAGCACACGCTGTAGATGTTTTCTATCCACTGGGTCAGGCAATCTCTGACCGCGATGACCTTCGTTTGATCCGTGTGTCGCCAAGACGTAACCCAGGAAGGTGGTTTCAGATTAGACCAGTTCTCAATTACTCCATTGTACCAGCCGAATGTGGTTTTTGCGCTCAAAATATCATCCCGCAGGTCCATGATCCCAAAGGGCATTATTTACCAGGTTTTGGAAAACTGCGGAGGCATTGGTCAGTCAGGGCAGCATAACTAAATATTAAAAATGACCGGGGGGTGTATTAAAAGCTGTCTTCTACTCATCCCCCTCCCTTATGCGGACGAGGTGATAAGCGTTACGTACATCGAGCTCTTGTGGAGGAGGGTGAATGCTGAACCGAGAAGTGACAGAGGATATTTGTACTTAGTGGTAATTGGGTTCAGGGCATGATATCCAATACAGACACAATCGATACATCGATTCAGGGCCCGATACTTTTCAGCCACAAAGTGGAACCCTGCACTGGCTGGGGAAGAGGATGGACGAATAGTGCCAGTGTCTAGGGAGATGTATTTGTCCATTGGCTTCTTCTCTGGTTGCGAGATTTGAACATGCGCTCCTTAGGAAGCAATGGACCAGGAAGGAGATCAATGGCACAAAAAAGGTTGGTGCGTAGTGAGAGAGACATTATGATCTTTGATAAAGATCTGTCCGAAGTCATGGTAGCAGTCTGAAACGGCTGACAAATCGGGGTGCTCCTGATCCTTGGAGGAACATGCTTCCACCAGGGCAGATCTAAGCAGTTAGCGTGGCAGTATTGGCTCCAGGCAATGATATTGAAATTTGTCTAGTCGATGGAGAGGTTGTGCTAATCTCAACCAGGGCAACACAACGACCAAGGGAGCGGTTGTCATCACTCCCAACTTTGTGACAAATTTGATGTGTAAAAAATTCTCATTTACTCCACAATCAACCAGGGGATGACAGTATGAAAATGGCTGCCTCTGACCGGGTGGTCGAAGATCTTTTGTACTTCCTCGGTCAAGAGAAGATATGTGGCACATACGGGTATATCCTGCTCCCATAACGTGCCCAACCCAGATGGCAGTAGCTCTGTCCACTATTATTTGTTTTTCGTTTTACAGCCTTTCTATCTTTTGTTGTTGCATTTTAATATTTCTTAATTCATTCTTTTCCTTTATTTTGTACTCTACTTTTTACTTTAATGTTTTTACAACGTTCTTTGTTCTGTTCAAAGAATGTTGTAACGTTGGGATCCGAAAATTCATTGCTGATTGGTTGTCGAAACAGGTGCAGGAAAAGAAGCATTCCCATTTATATTGCTTCGCAGGCTTGTGACAAGTGTATCATACTTTTTGGCGCATGTTGCTAATCCCCAACACCAACATAATTTTTCACCTGGTCATGCTGGTTCCATATAAAATAAATTGTACGTGAGCGACGTTGTTTCTGTGTGTCTTGCCCATTACTGCTTCACACAACCACTCACCACTAAACAGAGGTCACATTTATCCAGCGCTTCATCTGCTTGAGTTAGCATGTTTGAATCAAGAGGTTCTCCAAACCAAATCACATGTGGTCTTAGCAAACCAGAACACCCTGCTTGTTCACACCTGAAGACACACGTTGGTTAGAGTTCTTCCGAAAAATGTAGAAACTATATGTAAAGACTTGCTACCTGGGTAGGTTCTGGAGAGGGATCTGAGCATCATGTGTTTCTGGGTCTGGATCTCTGAGGAAAAAATGGTCCATAAGGTTAAACATAAATAATTTTCAAAACATTTTTTTTAATTTCACAGCTTCAAAAAAAATTAGCATTTGCTGCATGTGTTAGATAAGCCCATTTAACCAATGAAAGTTCTTGAATTGCCCGAGGCTCATGGAATTACTCCACTATTTTATAGACAGGCAAACCTCATTTTTGAATGTCTCGGACTTTGGACAAATCAGAGTCCCAATGAAAATTTGCAGATATTTTTGCTTCGGATTTTCGAACGAAAATTCATAGGTCGAACGCTGCTGACAAAAGCCGGGAAAAAAAAACAACATGCCTAGCCCAACCAGTTAACGCATAACACACTTTGTTATTGTGCATAACGCGACCTCTGAACACAGATGTCTCCCGTTAGTGTCATGTTTTGTTGGAGATATGTGGTTTGGGCATTTTCCCTTGTGTCCTGCTATGTGATTATCCATTAGTTCCACCTGCTTTGTCTTTCCTGGCCACCTTCCCTCATGTGACATAGTTATTTTAAAATGTGTTGTCAACCCCTGTTGGTGTATTTAAACCCTGTATCTCCGTCAACCTTGTATCGGAGTATTGTTTGTGTTTGGCGTGTGTAATACTGGTAAGCTTCCTCCCTTTATGTTTTTCTCCAATAAGTTAGTTTCATTGTGTTGTTACTTTGTCACAGTTTTTTTTTTTATTTAAGGCTTTATTTTGTGGACCATCATGTCATTAAATTTTGCACCGGTGCACCGGTACTTACCAGTATTGCCTGATTACCTGCATTTGGGACCAACTCTGCTTCACCACCCCAAAGACTCATAACAGTTAGCTACATTTCTGACTGTTTGTTCTTCATATTGAGGACTATATTAACATATTTACCCCCAATTGTGGCCCCAAAGAAGGCAAGTGTAAACAATAAGGCTACTTATTATCAATACCTGTTATGCAATTGTTGTGGCAGTTGTTTTTTGTTCATGCAATTGGATCGAATCGTTAACCTTGTAATTGCTTTGATTTTGATGCCTTAAATGGAGAAAATGCCATTCGGGAGAATCATCTGTGGCGAGGACGAGCCAAGATGGATTCTCACTTGCAAGTTAACACTAGAGATGTACCTGATCGATGTCTCCCTTGTATTGTTTTATATTATTATATTAAAGATAACTAAAAATAAACCTAACACAATAGTACAGGGGTGGCCAACCAGTCAGAGACCAAGAGCCACATTTTTTACTGTGTTACCGCAAAGAGCCACATTTTTTACTGTGTTACCGCAAAGAGCCACATCACACACATACCTTTGCTCAGCCATATTTATTGTAAATGTCACACACCAGCATAGTAATGAAATAAATTGACTCCTACAGTACTAACAGCACAGGCCAGTCATTATCAACAATGAACATTGTGTCCACTGTCTCACACAAACTCAGTTCAACCAAGTCCACAAACAAAAATATAATAAATTACAATAGTGTTTTTCTTTTACTATGCATGTTACTTAGTGGGACTTCTGTCATAAAATCAGAGCCTATTTTTGCGCAACATTCGCTCCTTGTGAGCTGTCATTTATTATGAATGGCTTTTATAGCGCGCCCACCACGTGGGTGTACACCTCGCTCTCCTATTGGCTGCTCCCGGGTGAGCACTCTCGCCTTGGTCTGCCTCGCAGGGGGTGTGGCTTTTTCAGCCGACGCTCGATCTTTGGGATACTTTTTGTGTGCGCGACGCTGTTCATTGTCGCTTCTGGTTCACGGGAGCTCTCCCACTCTGTTAAAAACGTTTACTCAAATGACCTTGCTCCTACTGGGAAACTTTGAGGTATTTTCATCCCAAGCACATGCGCATTGGACGAAAATACCGTATTGAACTCAAGCGAAGCGCACACGCAAATAAAAATAAAACACAAATCCAAACTTTGATATGGACGTAAGAGCCGCATGAAACCGGGCAAAGGGCCGCATGCGGCTCGCGAGCCGCGGGTTGGCCACCCCTGCAATAGTACAACAGTATTTTATGACCAGCTGTATTTACACGAAAAGTCATACTTTGCAATTTAAATAACTTCAACATGATTATTTCCTCAAACAATATAGCAGTACTATAATTTCTCATAGTCAACAATTTGGTTTTCAAATTCTCTTAATCAGCGTGCTATCCCCAATGCAGTCCTATAGCGGAATACAGACAAAAAGTGGGTTTGGGAAAACAACTGAATTAGCCTCAATAATAATAATAATAATAATCGGACATAGACTTTGACATCATCATTGACTCGACAAAAGCCTAATTGTCATCATACCCAGCTGTGTATAAAGAAATTGGTAAAATAAATCACACTTACCCTTTGCCCTTTAGAGCATCACAAATGGGGCTCTTGTAGTTTGCTGCTTCATGATTGCAACTTATACAGCGCGTTTTAAACAGACTTCCTGAATGAGAAAAAGAAGGACAGAATATTCAAAGAATATTAAAAAAATAATGATTCACACAGATCCATACCTATCAAAATTGTAAGAAAAATAATAACTAATGTAATGTTGCGATCATTTCAGGAGAACAGAAGCCAGCAGACAGTGTATGGCTCAATAGAATGAGTATTAAATATAATACTAATATAATATAATATTTAGATGAGTATTAAAGATTTTATCATTGATTACTCATGATTGAAAATGGGTCAGAGTAGAAACAAAGGAGAACATGAGATGTAACCCTGTAGATATTATGAACCCACATTTAGGAACTGTTGTTGTTGTTGTTGAGTCACTACGAGCGCCTGAGGATTACCCTCAGACAGCGCTAGAGCTGCCACTGGAACGCGGATTAGTTCATCCGGGGGGTAGTCGGAGGTGAGGGGCAGTCAAATATCTCCGGCTGGATGAAAAACGTAGGGTGCCACGTTCCTTGTTGGCAGCTCTGAGTGGTATTTGTTGGAATTCGCAGGCCGCGGCGAGCGGCCTCTCAGGAGACACCACGTGAAGGTTTCCAACTTTGTCTCCCTAGGAACTGTTGTTGCTCACTGATGGGATGTGCAGATATTATGATGGAACCCACATTTAGGAACTGTTGTTGCTCATTGATGGGATGTGCAGATATTATGATGGAACCCACATTTAGGAACTGTTGTTGCTCACTGATGGGATGTAAAGGCATGTGTGAGGGAGTGGATCTTGAATGCAGACCACTGCTTTCAGTGCACAGAACTCAACTTTGAGACCAGCTTACAACATACTAGATCGTGTCTTGGCCTTGATTAAATCAATTCAATAACTCCAATTTTATCATTACTAATGTTTCCTGGAGGTGCGCTGCTGTTGTTTGTGCAGACAAATCCTCATAATACAAGAACAACCTAAATATTATAATATTACCAAAATATTACAATTTCATGTGTGAAGTTTTGTTGTGTTTAATAATGTAGCTTTAAGTTATATTTTTTTTACATATTTTGGCCAGTGGTTCTTAACCTTGTTGGAGCTACCGAAACCCACCAGTTTCATAGATGCATTCACCGAACCCTACTTTAGTGTAAAATAAAATGTGCTTCTTTTTTGTCTTCTCAAATTCAAGATATTTAAATTCCGCGCAGCAATGATTGGCCACACAATGTCACCTAATCATCAGCAAACAGTGATGGTCAAGCGGGGCATGTTATCATGTTGTTAGGGTTATTAGTTTTACATCATTATATATTTGCTTTATTTGGCTTATTGACATTAAAAAAGTCATTTTAATACATCTGCTTGCAACCGTGTAATCCTCGTTCCTGAGTGAACCTAAACAACGTGAAGGTCATTCCGCTCTCCAGCTGGACTTCTCAACTTCTGATGTTCACATCGCTCCCTTGGGAAGATCTGGTAGACCTTCAATTGTTTTGAGAAACAACGAGAAACATCAACTTCTAAAAGTGTGGTTCACACCACTCCTAGATCCGGAGGACTTTCAATTGTTTTGAAAACTGAGATGCATGTTGTAAATCTGATGTAATAAACAGCGAGAGATGCCTCGAACTAGAATGATGTAGGACACGTGTCAATCTCACCTGGCCGGACGTATGGTCGCCGGACGTTTGGTCGCCCGAACATTTGGTTGCCGGACGTTTGGTCACCCGGACGTTTGGTCGCTGGAAGTTTGGTCGCCGGACGTTTGGTCTCCAGTCAAATGCTGACAAAGTAAGTACTGTTGAAAACAGCTCTCAACATTTAAATATCTACTGTTGATTCATGAGAGAGAGTTTAATATCTAAGTACTGTTTAATGTGTATGTACTGTTGAAACCAGCAAAATTATATTCACAAGAGTTTAATAACTAAATATCTACTGTTAATTAGTGGGAGTTTAATATCAAAATGTCTACTGTGCCAAACGTCCGGTGACCAAACGTCTGAGTACCCAATCTCATGGCCCGCGGGGGCAAATGTGGCCCGCCATATCATTGTATGTGGCCCGCGAGAGCTTTGACCAAAAACTACATTTTCCATAAAGCCTGTCGCCTTTGATGACCTCCAAGAGACGGCACAGCGCCACTACCTGATACTATGGCCACTACTCTGCAGTGTTTCCATGTCAATGTCAAGGAGTTTAATTGAAGGTGAGTAAATTATCCCAAAATGTCCAAGAAGAGGAAAGTTGATGCAGACGGGAGACTACTTCAAAAACGATGGGAAGGGGAGTTCTTGTTTGTGCTTCAAGGTGAAAAACTGCATCCGTGTGTCAACTACCTGGGCCTCAACACCATCACCATCAAGAACAGGTACCCTTTGCCGCTTATTGGCTGAGCTTTTGCTTAACTTAATAGGGCCTGCATTTTCACCATTCTCCCTACCTGTTCCGCCCCCACCGCCTCTGCTAAGTACCTCCGGAGTTGGGTCCAGGCTCGGGAGATCCTCTGCCGCACCCTTATTTGTGATTTATGCCAGGCCCACCCAGAAGCCCCGTGTCGCGTGCCAGGAGGTCCACATGGGGAGAAGTGGGGTGTCGTCTAGGCCTAGAACTCGAGAGCTGGGTGGATGCGCCAGTCACCCAATCACAGGTTCAGCACCAGATGATTCAAGCAGCATACGTTGTGACTTATCACCATCACTGACCTAGCGTATTTACTCACATATAAGGCACCCGCGCATATAAGCAGCACCCTGAACATTGCCTTGAAATTTTTGAAATGTACAATTTCTCGCGTATAAGCGACCCCTTATTCCCAATTTTCACCTCCATATTCATGGTTATAATTGGGAGTACAAATGTGTTACTTTGAAGGGAAAATCATCAAAAGTGGTATTTGAGAGATACTGTTTGAATCGAAAGCACACGGTTAGGATTAATATAATAAGTTAATATGTCTGTCTTTGAAAATACAAAATATCAAATTATTCAATTTGAAAGAAGAAATAAGTCTATCTTGAACCTGATGCTTTCCAATTGGGGAAATCATAATTTTCTTACCAGAAGTTTAAGATGGTGTGTGAGCCATAGTGCTTCTCATGTCAAAATGTCTCAATTCTTTTGATGGTTCATATTACTGCAATAGCCTGGCCGGACGTTTGGTCCCCGGTCTTTTGGTCACCAGTCAAATGGTGATAGAAAGTAAGTACTGTTGAAAACAGCTCTCAACAAGAGTTAAATATCTAAATTTCTGACAGGAACCTGTTTTTTCACGTTTTATGCAAGATACGTACATTTTTTTCACGTTTTATGCAAAATACATACGTTTTTTCATGTTTTATGCAAAATATGTACGTTTTTTTTCTTGAATTTCATTCATAGACGTCAAAAAAAAAAATTGTTTAGCGTTATATCTGTTTACCTTTTTTCCATTTTGAAATAAATGAAAGTATGGGCTGAATTTGTTACTGCAATGGCGCCATCTTGAAGTGACGTCACGGTGTCGTGTTGTAGTCAATTTGAAGTTTTTTTGCATGTCATGTTTACGCGCATATAAGCCATACCCTCGATTCAGTCATAATTTTTTTGTCCGACAAAAGCGGCTTATATGCGAGTAAATACGGTACTTAAGACACCCAGAGATTGACTACGTCACTGGATTGTATTAATCGGTTTACTGTTAGTACCTTCTCACGTTACCTCTTGTTCTTGTTGCCTGATCTCTGACTTCTTGTTTTTGCCCAGGACTACATCTACGTCTACGCATCTTGTACCTTCACTTTGAATCCTTCTGCAGACCTCACGGTTTTTGACCTCCACGCCACATTCCCGAACTGTCTGACCTCCTGTACCCTTGCCACGGACCTCACGGCTCTCCTCCCACAATCATAACAGAACCTTTCTCTTCGTCATTGATACATAGCCACTTTTTAATAAATATTAATTTGTAAATAGAAGCATAAGCCATTCCTTGTTTTACATTTCCTAAATTCATTCTGCAACACAATAAATGTTTGTTACCTCATTACTCGATTAAACAAACTATTACAATTACTTTAAAAAATCAACAACAAAAGTTATTGGCTATATCAATGGGACATGTAGTTCACTAGGAGATTACACTACTTACCATGAATTTCGAGGATATTTTTGGATCCAGCGCGGCGGTGAAGTTCATCAATGTTTTGAGTAATGACAGTAACACAACGACCCTGTTTGGACAGACGCTCCTCACACTCTGCGATGGCCAGGTGAGCAGGATTGGGATTTTTTGTAAGCATGACTTCACGACGGTAGTGGTAAAACTCCCAGACACGAGATGGATTCCTTGAAAATGCCTCAGGAGTGGCAAGATCCTAAAGGGGCATAGCAGAAAATTTCAAGAGAAAATTAAGTTTTTCTGATTCAAATGTTGTCTCATCAATTGGCTGGCAACTACTGCATAGTTCAGGTTGTACACTACCTCTCGCCCCAAGTTAGTTAGGAAAGGCTTGAGCACACACGGGGCCCCAATGTGGATAAGCGGTATAGAAAATGAATCGATGGAAGTTCATGAGAGACCCGAGTTTTACAAAAACAACTACAGTCTCATAAAATCTTTTTCCTATTTTTTTTACCTGACACAAAGACATATTGAAGCTTTCACCCACAAAAGCAATCGAGGGGCTGGTAGGTATTTCTCATGGACCTTGGGGTCTGGAAGATTGTCTTGGACCACAGGCGGTTCAAGACTGGCTTCCCTGGGCAGGCAGGCTGCTAAACTCCTCAGTGCTCTTAATGCAGGATAATCCGTAAATAAATAACAATATAGTGCTAAGCCACTTTGTGTACCTTTAAAACGGCGCAGTACACAAACAGTACAAGTGTAAGTCCATTTGCCATTTAATTTTTCAGAAGTGAACCTACGTTTATTAAACAAATGGAATATGAACAAAATATAATAACACAGGTTAAAAAAAAAATCGGAAAATTGACAGATTAAGAACAATAATTTGTTAGATCTTCATTTTGCCCCCAAAAAAATCAGCTTTATTTCCTATGACTTCCAATGGGTTATTGGAAATCTGGATGAAGGTATATTAAACCAGTTCTCCTTATGAAACATACACAGTTTAGTTCAATTTGATGTTTACTCCTGATTATCCCACAAACTATATCCTGGCATTTTTGGCTTCTTGGTTAACCCAGCTTTAATTTTTCAAGCGAGACTGTGTTTGGTTATACTTTATTTAGCCATTTTACAATGTCCTCACGTCATCATCACCTACAAAACCATCAAAGTCCTCATTTTCTGTGTCCGAATTGAACAATTGTCCATCGAAAACGCTGAGTCCAGGCGGCCACAATCAATTCGCAAGTAGTAGTTAGCTAGTAGCTAGCGTATCTATTCCAAGGCTGTCTTCCATGGTTTGCAACTGTTGATGCCGATCCCTAGGCCACAATCCATTCGCAAATAGTAGCTAGCTAGTAGCTAGCGTAACTATTCCAAGGCTGTCTTCCATGCTTTGCAACTGTGTTGATGCCGATTGCCAGGCCACAATCCATTTGCAAATAGTAGCTAGCATACCTATTCCAAGGCTGTCTTCCATGCTTTGCAACCGTGTTGATGCCGATCGCCAGGCCACAATCCATTGGTTGTATTGACAAAAGAACTACTACATATCGCAGCATTCTCTGCGCAGTACTTTGTCTACGGGAAAATAGTAGAGTCGGGAGCTGCTTGCCGCAATTGTCCTATGGACTTGACTTATTTTATTTTCTCGTGATAACAATTTTAATTTTGGTCCATACATAAAGCGCACTGGATTATAAGGCGTGCTGGCTATTTTGAAGACTTTTATGTTCGCCTTATAGTCGTGAAAGTAAGGTACAGTGGTACCTCGACATACGATCGTAATCCGTTCCGAGACTGAGATCGTATCACAAGCTTTTCGTAACTTGAGAGGAGGACATTTCCCATTGAAACGAATTGAGAACAGATCAATTCGTTCCAACCCTCTGAAAAAACACCAAAAACTGGATTTGAAAAAAGTTTTAATTTCTTCTAATTCACAATATATTGACAAAATAATAAATAACGAGTGGTTTAATAGAAATAAAATGTGTTTAATAGATGTAAAATTAGACGCATTTCCACGGCAACAACGCACTCATAAACGAACAAACAAATTTAAATTAACTTGGATAACTTAATACAGACACTCAACTATTAATGAAACTTCACACAAAATTTAAATCTAATTTTTTAAAATCTTTTTTTTACCTTATTTCTGCGGGTTGACCCCACCCGGACGTTTTGCCTAAGTTTTAAAAACGGACGCATCAAGAGTTGTTTGTTTTTGTCTCCCCTTCAAAATATTTCGATAATGACGCACACTAATATCATCACAATACGCGAAATCAAAGCTTAATAATTAGCGTGCCACATCACTTAGGTAGGTTTTACTTCTTGATGTTGTCTCTTGAAGGCACACGAGTTCTCCGCATTGTACACTAGTAGCGGCTTAATTTTACAGTCACCGCTCGCATTAGCACACAACGCAAGCGTTAAGCGGTCCTTCATGGGTTTGTACCCCAGTAATGCCTTCTCCTCTGCCACAATGACTGTCCGCCTGGGCATCTTTTCGTTGTTATCAAGTCTATGTAAATTCCGCTGGCTTTTTCACATATGGTTTACTCGGACACGCTTTCTCCTGCTAATTGTTTTTCTTTCATCCAAAATAAAAGAAGGTTCTCCATCTCGTCGTGAATGTCACTGCACCAGTGCGTAATTATAGTTAGTACCTTGAAAGACCTCTTCTCCTTAATTGCGTCCTTCTGCTTAAGGATAGTGGATATAGTTGACGCATTCCTCTCGTATTGCCGAGCGAGTGTCCCACTCATATTTTTCCAATTATTTCGCATTCCATGTCCATTGTCAACGGTCGCCTTTTCTTTGCAAAACTCTGACGATCTAATGTATGTGTACAGTACTGTATGTATTCTCCATTTTATTAAATGTTTTTTTTCAGTACAAACCAATGCTGGTTACCTATACAAGCCTTAAACATACAAATGCCCTTATATAAACATTCAATATGCTTATATAGGCCTCAAACATAAATTATAATACAAAATATAGCACTGAATCAACTTCAATTGGAAAAATTTCAACTTATGAACACTTTCAATTTATGAAGAAGCGCTCGGAACCTAACTTGTTCGGAGGTAAAGGAGGATCTGTAATTACATTTTTATATATACATGAATTTATATATTAATATTGTATATTTAGATATTAATACATTCCAGTCTTCTTACATGTTTATAGCTGTAATCTCATCTCATTTTCTGAACCGCTTTATCCTCGCTAGGGTCCTGGGGGGTGCTGAATTGGTGGCCAGCCAATCGCGAGGCACAAGGAGACAAACAACCATTCATATTGACACTCATACCGAGGGGAAAATTAGAGTCTTTAATAAATATACACTTTTTGATAATTGTACTTGTGTAATTGTATATAAGTATAGGCACAAAAACATGTATTGTGGTAGTTAAATGGTGGTGACCCTACTTCACGTTTTTTTTGTTTATTACAGCATTGTGTGATCTACATTAACCGCAATATTCGAGGGACTACTGTACATCTGTGGAAACTCAGCGTGGCCTTTTTTTACTTGTCTAAACTGCACTTGCAAACCAAGGACTCGTCTCTTTGCAGGTTCAATTTTTGGGGGTTTAACCAAAATGCATACCTACATTATATTTTTTCTTTTCTTGCAAAGTTGTTGGTCAATATTGGTCTTATCTTAGCAGTTGCCTATATACCTAGGAAGTCTGTAATCCTAACAGGTGATTAGTTTTAACCACATAAACTAATGGCAAACACCAAATTCCATTTCTTTACAGGCCCCCTCTCATGTTCTTTTTCCATTAACCTGTCTAAAATGGTCTTCATGTGGCCACAGTGGCTGCAGGTTTTCATTTGAACCGATGAAGAAAATACATTTTCACCAATCTGGTGTCTTAAATGCGTAAGAACAAACGTAATTGGTTAAACTGTCTGTGCTGGATAAAATGGAACAAAAGCTTGCCCCCACTGTGGCCTTTTGATGAAAGGTTTGGACACTCATGAGCCAAAGACGAAGGCTAGACACATTGTTTTTGCCAGGAGCCACTTATATTGAGTAGTTACTAAGCTACATTGTGTTCAAATTTACTTTGTCTTCATCTGATTAATATCATTTATCAAACAAAATGTGTGGACACATACCTGAGCCTGCCACTTTTTCCAATAGCCCCCCTTGCCTCTGAAGGTGGGGACTCCACTTTCTGCACTCACTCCTGCTCCGGTGAGGATGACTATATTAGATGCCTTGGACAAGTGCTCCCTGAAGGCTGCCAGGTCTATACAAAAAAAGCAATTGAAAATGCCTGTTATTAGTTCTCTGTTTTAGAAAGTGTGAAAGTGTGACTGTAGCTCTTACCTGAACTGGGTCTGGTCATGCTTTGGCTGTGACACCCCTTCCTTAGAAGGGCATAAAGACTTCTTGAGGTGAGCTGGCGTAGAATCATCAGGTTTCAATGACTAAGGGAGGAGTGGCATTGCTGTCATAGCTTGATTCCAATTTTTCAGTCAAGAAGTATCACATTATAATTCATAAAATACCTGAACATTACATAATCTGTACCTGTCAATAATACAATCAGTATTAAGCATTATCTTAAAGGGTTTCAAAGTAGCCTGTGTCAACATTTGTCCTTTGACAATAACAACGATACCACAATAAACTATGGTTTTAACAGTAAATGATAATTCCTAAATACATTTTTATGAGATTAGAATTAAATGGTCTGCATTCCAAACAATTGTGCCATTTAACATATTGCCAAACACAATTTTAAAATCATTCAGAGAAGTGTAAATTCCACTTCTTATTCAGTGACTGTAAAAATCAAGGAGTAAATAAAAATGTATGCCTTGCTAGAGTTTGGATCTTGGGGGTTAAATTGCCCTTCCCGTCCTCTTTGTTTTAAACATTTTACGTAAATTTTGCGTGAATCGCATTCAATCAGGAAATACTCCGGAAATGAGACAAGAGCACCCCTGAAACGGTCGACGGAGGCTAGCAGCTCTGCCGAGAACGCAGCTAATCCTGTCCGACCTGTAAATTGTTGTAAATTGTATATTCACTCGCAACAGCTTATGCAGTGTGACAGGAGAAAATGACCGTATTTTTTTTTTAATTGGGGAGGGGGGTGGGACTGTAAAGGGAGAGAAAAGTCAACGATCTTGTTCTCGCACTTGTGACATCTACGCTGAGTTCGTGTGGAAGTCATAATGGAGCCAAAGCTACGAGTAGACGACGAAATCACAGGAGAAGGAGCAACTCACCAGGGAAAGGGGCCTTCCGTTCGGCACCGACTAGCGCTCAAAAACTGTCCCTGATTTGTACCCTTCTCGCCTGCGTCCTTCTCCGTTAGTGTAGAAAGCTGTTGGGCAGGATTGCCAAATCTCCAGCCCAATCACACTGTACCTCCGTATAGTTAATTTAAAAACATGCCCATAATACAACCTTCCCTCCGCTGTATTGTCATATGATAAATAAGATAAAATAAATTGTTTCAGCGTTGGAGAAATTAATTTCCTCTCGCAATGGGCATCATGGGAGATGTAGTTCTTAGACAATAATAAAACCATTACATATACGTACAGTGTTCCCTCGGTTATCGCGGTTAATGGGGACCGGGACCCCCCACAATAGCTGCATTTCCGCCAAGTAGGCGTGCCCCTTCAAAAATGCTTAAAGAAACGTATAACACGTGCACAAAAGCACCACCAAGCAAAAACATCATAGTAGTCCAGATGGATGATCTTCTGCAGTTTTTTTGCACGTAAGAAACATCGTTGTTGGGGCTTGTGAACATTGTTTTTTTTGGGAGGTGAAGATACGCCCTTAAACAGCCATGACGTCATCGATGCGATTCCTGAACTCTCACCATGTTATTGACCATTTCTTTGGCCTTTTTTGATGCAATTACTAATTCTTATTGAATATTTTGTTTCCACCTCTTGTAAAATGATGTAATTTATAATTTTAACTGAACATCTTTAAATTTTTTATTTATATTTTTCCTAAAAAAAATCCGCGAAGCTCTGAGTCCGCGATAGCTGAAGCGCGAAGTAGTGAGGGAACACTCAGTGTTCCCTCGCTTATTGCGGTTAATTGGGACCGGGACCCCCCGCGATAAGTGCATTTCTGCGAAGTAGGGATTCCCCTTCCAAAATGCTTAATTTGAATTTAATTCCATTTTTTTTTACCCCCCTGTATACAGTACACCATGTAGAATACTGGTAAAGAGAATGAAATTCATGTTAGAACAAAAAAACTAAAATGCGTTGTTTCAATGTAATATTTGTATTTTTTATTTTTTTCAAAAAAAATCCGCGAAGCTCTGCGTCCGCGTTAACTAAAGCGCGAAGTAGCGGGGGAACACTGTATTTTCATTTCAATAAACAAATTAACACATTTAAAGCCACTTATTTAGTCCTTATGAAAAGAAAACTACTAAACATGTTTGAGGTATAACAGAATATTTTCCAGCTCTGAGTCCGAAGTGCATTCTGCAGATTGAATTTATTTGAATGCTTTTATTGTGACCGGCTAAAGTGTGTAAGTTATTAATGATAGTGTGACATGCTAAAGTGTGTGAGTTATTAATGATAGAGTGTGACATGCTAGTGTTTAATTTATTAATGATTGCATGTGTGATATAAAAAAGTGAGATATATATATATATATATATATATATATATATATATATATATATATATATATATATATATATATATATATATATATATATCACTTTTTTATATCACACATGCGTGTGATATACAAAAGTGAGATATATATATATATATATATATATATATATATATCTCACTTTTTTATATCACACATGCAATCATATATATATATATATATATATATATATATATATATATATATATATATATATATATATATATATATATATATATATATATATATATATATATATATATATATATATATATATATATATTTATATATATATATATATATATATATATATATATATATATTTATATATATATATATATATATATATATATATATATATATATATATTTATATACATATATATATATATATATATATATATATATATATATATATATATATATATATATATATATATATATATATATATATAATGTATACACACATATATATACACATACACACATACACATATACATACACACATACACACACATACACACATACACACATACACACACATACACACATACACACATACACACACACCCCCACACACACACACATACACATACACACATACACACATACACACACACATACACATACACACATATACACACACATACACACATACACACATACACACATACACGCATACACACACATACACACACATACACAAACACATACACACACACATACACACACACACATACACACATGCACACACATACACACATGCACACACATACACACTTATACACACATACACACATACACACACATACACACACATACACACACATACACACACATACACACACATACACACACACATACACACACATACACACACATACACACACATACACACACATACACACACATAAACACACATACACATATACACACTGTGAAATATATTTGAATTCTTATATTTAGTCTTGCACCCTTTTCACTATGATGTATTAAGTTACTAGAATAGAATTTAACTTACACCTATTGGTTAAAATGTGCACTACACCTTTTGCTTTCCACCTCCTTCATTTGTATTAACGCCTCCCATTTTTATGACTTGTCTCTAATAAAACCAGGTTGTTTGTAGGGAGTCGCCAGGAATTCCAAACGGTCATTCAGGAAGATAGACTATCTTTCTGCTCTGGCTACACTGGCGTCCTCCTTCATATGAAGTGGTTTAAATTCTCATCACGACTGGCTGTGTGTTTCCTCTGCTCCGATATTATTGAATGTATATGGTCTTAAACCTGACATTTTCTGGTGCCGAAAACCCCGGGAATTCATTTCTGAATTTCTCGGACCGCGGTGGACTGAAGGCCAAGAATTACTGACGTCAGCCCTCTTACTTTGAAAGAGGGGGCATTTCGGTCGATCGCGGCCCGTTTGAAGAAAGGAACCCGGCCGGAGAAAAGAGGAGACAGGCAGACGGTAAGGGCATTTAAAATTTCTATATAACAAGGCTGGTGAAATCCCGTTTTTCCATTCGAACGAGTCGTGGAAAAACGCTCCAATAGTGGGAGATAAGGGATGCATACATGTGAGGATTACGTATGTCGTTAAAATTGAAATAGAAACGTAAGGTATGCACGGATGAATGCTTGGTCGGCCAACTGAGTATTTCCATGAAGTACGTCGGTGACGTGACGTTTACTTTAAGGCGGGAGTAAGAGTCCCCCTTTTTTGTTAAAAGGATTTCACAGATTGTTCAAAATAAGGGAAACCTTCCAAAAATAATGCACCCGATGAGTAAAAAGCGCTAAATAAAAGTAATCTTTATATAGAGATATAATAAAAACGGAAGTACGCCGTGACGCGCGCAGGCCTTGCGAAATAAAAGAATAACGGTTATAAAGTCGACGTAGACGGATAAATAGGATAATAACGTTATTAAAAATATAATAAATTGGTTGGGACGTCCCTAAAAAATCCTAAAGAAATATATTAATAGAGTAACATTTGACCATTGTTTGGAAAAAGTTCAAAAAATCTTCAAACAAAAGAAAAGTTGCAAAAATGGGTTTAACAAACAGCAAAGAACTCTCAACTAACCTGAAGTTTATGCTGAAGCATTTTCCAGGATAATTGCACATATATGAAATAGTGGAGGAAGAATAAAGACAAAGGGTGGGGGGAGAAAAGGGCAAAGCACATGTGAAGAAAAAATGGCTGAGCCAAGGACAAAGGAAAAATGGCGGCCAAATGGAGTGAAAAAAGCCTTCTTTCCCTAACCCATCCCAAAACTCGCCAGCATGACAGGTCTGATGGATGCCAGGCCTGCTAAATGACAGTGCCCCCCTACTATCCCCCCTCTCGTACCAGGCACGGGGGGGGGGGGGGGGGGGGGGGTCTCCTGGAATGCCAGACAAGATGTCTCAGGTTACCTCGCATCAACAAGAGCAGAGGGAGATAAGAATTTAGAAGCAGAGGAGACAGAAATGGCATTCATCCAAATTATTAATGATCTCAAACGAGAAGAAAACAATGCAGAAATGGCATTGATCTAAATTATTAGGAAAAGTTTAGATAAAATAATTAATTTAAGAAAAGCATGATTTATCTGGGATTATGTGAGCATCATAGATCATTCAGTGCACGGAATGATGTATCTCGCTCGCCTATCAACAGATGAGATATGCTTTAGCGCAAGTCATATTAATGACTATTAGAATATAACGGATTGCATAGGCATCAAACAATTGATGGCAACCAAATGCCATTAACCTCGTTCTTTTGAGAATGATTAGTGCTGATAGGACAGCAAAAGGTGGTTAGCTGCCAATAAGCCCTTTTCAGGGATGGCGCTCTCCACTAGTGATAAAAAAAAAAATGCAGACCACTGATGTCTGATTATGAATGCGTGTGAGCGTGAATGGTTGTTTGTCTTTTTGTGTTTTTGTGTTTTTGATTGGCCATCCACCAAGATATAATTGATCCCTTAGATATCAAGGTGGAAAAGGATTTAGCAAATTGGAATCAATTTCTGAAACTGCCAACAAGCCCTTTTCAGGGATGGCAGCGAAGGATTGGAAATTTGAAATCAATTTCTGAAATCGCCAATAAGCCTTTTTGGATGGCGATGAAAAATCAAGGAAAATTGTTTAGTCCAAAGAAATTTTTTGATGATAATGCATTGGATTGGAGAAACAAATCTGCAATGCGAGATTTTGAAGCACTGAAATGAAAAAACAAAAACAGTGCATCATATGAAATTCCAAAGTACCATTGATTTATAGGGATAATGGCATCCAAATTGTGTTAACAGATTAATTGACTGAATTGACAAAATGTTTCAGAATTTCGTTACCATACCAAACGCCATTATTCACTACACGATTGGAGCTGAATGATTAGACTAATCTAGCAATCCGCATAAAAGAAAAACTTCAAAGAAACGCACTAATTTTGAGTTAGCAGAAGAAGACTGTGTTTTTCAACAGGAAACATGGAGAAGACGCACGAGCAACCCAAAATGAGAACGTCCGTACAACTCTTGCTGACCAAACAGCAGACATGAAAATAGCGGAGGATGCAGATCCATCTTTGCACTGTAAGGAGGTTCTCTCAGTTGAAACGTTTGAGGAGACAGGTAAGATAAGCTTATTGACGAGATCAGACGTAATGGAAAGCATCCAATATTGATTGGAAAGATTATTGCTCGAGGAGCAATGCCATAAACCATAAGGAACTTTTTATATTGGTTTTATTGTCTCCATAAAAAGTGAAAGCGTTTCAATTGAGAACAAACCTTCTTACAGATTTTTAAAAGTAAACAATTAGAGAGAAAAAGAGACTACAATGGATAGATATGTAACTAAATTTTAATTTTATGCCTGACTACTGGAAAAGTATTGATTAGGGAAGTTTTAAAGGAGATGATTGGCAAACTCCAAAGACAATGGAATGTTACATTTGATAAAAAAGACTATTAGTTTGGGATATTTTAGAATTTGAAATAATTGAGTTTAATATGCAACGCGATACACATTGTTAATTGAATTGGGACTTGATTAGTATGCAATTAATAAGTAATGAGTTTTAATGGCTCTAAAAGACAATTATGCTAGAAAATATTAACCCTAATAAACAAGGGGTGGTTACAGTTTAGTGGGTTCAATTCTTTTCAGAATTATAAATGTCTACATTTGTTTCTGGATAATAATTGATGTGAATGTAACTTGCAGAGAGCGGGAAAGCTGTTTTCCTGAGGAGAAGGCAGCCTGGTTTGCTCTATGTATTCTTCATATTTTTAGCATGATTAGTTAATTTGTGTAAATTGCAGGAATGGAAAAATCAAATATAGTTATTGATCTTAACAAGGAAGCAGCAATCACAATAGAATAACAGCTAGTATATCTAATTTTGACTGATAAGGCATATAGTTAAGTAAGATTGGTATGATTTTTGTTCATTGGGATTTTAAGCCCAACCACATAGCGGTAAGAAAATGTTAAGCACAAGCTGAAGACAACGACAGAATACAGCAGCTAAAGCAGCAGCAGAAAACACCAAACAGCATACACAACAACAAAAACTGAGTCGATCTAAAAACTGTGTTAATTGATTTAAAAACACTGGACCATAGAAAGAAAAGATGCATAGATACATGAAGAAGCAGAACAGTCAGCCTATCCACAGCTAAAGACCTAGCGGGCCTACCAAAAAATATTCCAAAATTGAGCCATGGAAGGAGCCATGTCTCAACAGGGGGGAAGATGGACATGGCAGAGCATGTGTTCCATGTCCCAGAGGTCTAAATACCTACTTTAAAAAATTTTGTAGATACTGTTTAATTTGTTACAGAGGGTGTGCGGGATAGCCTCGGGCCCAAGCAGGTGCAACGGGGAGACAAAGTTGGAACCTTCACGAGGTGTCTCCTGAGAGGCCGCCCGTCGCCGCCTTCGAATTCGACTACTACACACCTTCGGCTAGCCCCCGGATGAACTAATGTGACTGAGGGTAACCCCTAGACGCCTGGATGGCCTAACAACAACAATAACAACAACAAGTGCAACGTCCATAAGAATGTGGGACTTGAAGAGCGAACAAATGGTACAATAAGACCAAGAAACCGATAAACTTGTCCAAAGAACATGTAAGCTGCCGTGATCTTTTTGTCTATCCTGCAGGAGGTGGTGAAGTCTGGTGACCAGAGCCTGATTTGAGTCATAAAAAGAAAGTCCTGGTCCTCGCCACATTGGGAAGGCCCCTTCGTGGTTTAACTCACCACCCCCACCGCAGTAAAGATTGCTGAGAGGTCGACGTGGATTCACCAATCCCAAATCAAAGTAGTTCGAGACAACGGTGACTCTGAGTAGACTGGAAATCGGGCGGTTGCAAAACCCTTGTCCGTGAAAAAATCATCTGACGTCTACTCACCTGCCACGAGCACCTTTCACCTAACCTTGACCTCTCATAGTTTTTACACCCTCACGCAGAAGCCAAAATGAAATCAGTTGCCACCCCCATCACTGTGACTGTACTATCAGTGGCAGCCTGGGTGTGGCTGAATGCCCCGCCCCCAGAGATTCGAGTCGAAAAACGAGACAATGCCGTGCTGCTGTCACAGAGGAAAGTGAAGTGGTATGAAAAGAGCAATCCAAATAACCACTTTGAAGAAAATATGTGGTATCATTTCATGGTATTTCAGACAAAAACTAACTGGTGTGAATGAAAGTTGTTATGTGTGTAGCCGTACACCCATTTCCACAGGTATCCTGATATCCTGAATTCACTGGGTCTAGGTGTCACATTTAGCACATCTGCAGTGATGCAGGTGGTCCAAGATGCATTCCTTTGAAGGGGAGTGAACATAACAGTAAGATATATAAGATCAAAGTCAGTGGAATTCAAACCACGTGATTCAATCTGGGGCAGTGATGTTCCTGGTGACCATAAGTTGTGGTCCACCCACCCAGAAAATCATTCTGTCACTAACTTCCCAACTTGGACATTGAATTGTTACATGAGTGTTCATTAACCAAACTTTCAAAGCCCTACAAGGTATAGCAGATGAATTAAAAGCCCTTAGAGAAATGGAGTTGCAAGACCGGACGGTCCTAGATTTGATAACAGCCAAGGATGGAGGTGAGTGTGCCATAGTTGGAGAGCACTGTTGCACCTTCATCCAAGATGGAACCGGTGACAAAGGTAACATAACTCGTGCCATAGCTGAAATGAAAATCTTAGCCAACACCATGGCCCAAGATCACTCAGCCGTAATTGGGTATCACTGTGGTCGTGGTTACCAACCGGATCATGGTTCTCTATTCAGATTAAATTTGCAACTCCCTTTCTTGCGGTTTTACTTCTATACTGTATCTTTTCAATGTGTGTAATCCTTGGTATGAAAGTTATGATTCAAAAACCTATGTATGTCGAGTCCTGCGGGTAATTGTACATGTCTTAACTTCAAAACTGTGTTCGCTCATAAAGAGGGACGCAGAGGAATTTTCTTAGATAACCTTGAATTACCTCACAATTTTCACCTTTGCCTTCACAAGTGATTTTGTTATTTTCCATACCCTGTTGAGTGACTATTGATGATATTTGTTTTCCAAAACCTGCAGAGGAGGGATATAGATTGATGAAAATGAAAATTCTTTCAAAGTAACTTCAGGGGGGAAATGTGAAATATATTTGAATTCTTATATTTAGTCTTGCACCCTTTTCACTATGATGTATTAAGTTACTAGAATAGAATTTAACTTACACCTATTGGTTAAAATGTGCACTACACCTTTTGCTTTCCACCTCCTTCATTTGTATTAACGCCTCCCATTTTTATGACTTGTCTCTAATAAAACCAGGTTGTTTGTAGGGAGTCGCCAGGAATTCCAAACGGTCATTCAGGAAGATAGACTATCTTTCTGCTCTGGCTACACTGGCGTCCTCCTTCATATGAAGTGGTTTAAATTCTCATCACGACTGGCTGTGTGTTTCCTCTGCTCCGATATTATTGAATGTATATGGTCTTAAACCTGACACACACATACACACACACACATGCACACACACATACACACACATACACACACATACACACATACACACACACATACACACACATGAAAAGAAAACTACTAAACATGTTCATTTTCTGAACCGCTTTATCCACTTTATCACTCGCGGGGGGTGCTGGAGCCTACCCCTGCTGACTTTGGGCCAGGGGCGGGAAACACCCTGTATCGGTGGCCAGCCAATCGCAGGGCACAAAGAGACGGACAGACATGCACACTCAGACCCATACCTATGGGCAATTTTAGTGTCCAATCAGCCTATAAAGCATCTTTTTGGGATGTGGGAGGAAAACGGAGTACTCAGAGAAAAGAATATAGAAATTCAACACAGGTGGACCAACCTGGATTTGAAACCACGACCCAAGAGCTGTGAGGCCGACGCGCGAACCACTCATCCGCCGGGCAGCCCATTCATAGATATTAATCATTACATTTTATTATTACTAAATAATTTATGTGTAGTAGACATCCACCTGTTTAAGGCAGGTGTGATACCTGGACGTTTGGTCACCGGACGTTTGGTCACCTGGACGTTTGGTCACCTGGACGTTTGGTCACCTGGACGTTTGGTCACTGGACGTTTGGTCACTGGACGTTTGGTCACTGGACGTTTGGTCACTGGACGTTTGGTCACTGGACGTTTGGTCGCCTGGACGTTTGGTCACCGGACATTTGGTCGCCTGAACGTTTGGTTGCCTGAATGTTTGGTTGCACCCTCCGCGATCCTAGTGAGGATAAAGCGGTTCAGATAATGAATGAATAAAATGGATGGTCATTAAGATTTCCCAACCTTCTCAAATGGTAGCCAAATTGATCAAATACGTGTTTCAGTTCTAATTCATATCTGTTAAACTCGTTTCAGGAAGGACTGAGTGGGTGCATGTTTTTGTTCCAACCCACCAAGATGACAATTTGCATTCTGTTCTCTTACCACTGTAATTGATTGCAAAAAAGGTGTTGCTTCTTGGACTGTAGTAAATCCTGAATCGACCTAGTCCACATGACAAAAATATTGTTTTCAAGTATTTTCTTGAATATCATCTATGATCTTCAAGCTTATAACTATATTAACGCTTGCAGAATTAATATAAGTTTCAGCTGGGAGAGGCTCCAGCACCCTCCGCGACCTTAGTGAGGATAAAGCCAACACCTGAGAAGGTATGGGCGGCCGGGCGGTTTAGTGATTAGAGTGTCAGCCTCACAGTGGGGGACCTGTGTTCAAATCCAGGTCAGTCCCCCTGTGTGGAGTTAGCATGTTCTCCCCGGGCCTGCATGGGTTTTCTCCGGGTACTCCACTTTCCTCCCACATGCCAAAGACCTGCATCGTAGGCTGATTGGACACTCTAAATTGCCCCAGGTATGAGTGTGAGCGTGAATGGTAGCTTGTCTCTTTGTGCCCTCCGATTGGCTGGCCACCAATTCAGGATGTCCCTTGTAGTCAGCCGGGATGGGCTCGAGCAGCCCCCGCAACCCTAGTGAGGATAGAGCGGTTCAGAAAGAGGTGAGATGAGATGACATTGGAATCGGGGATTGTATAACCCCCCCCCCCCCCCCCCCACACACACACACACACACACATACACACACACACACACACACACACTTAACTCAACACCCCTCAGAATACCCCGCCCACTCTTTTGCACTGTGTGTTCGGATAAGTGCCCAAGTGGCAGCGGTGCCGAGTCTTGTCACGCCTGTCGTCTAAGGACATAGCCCGGCTGGAACGCCGTGGTCATGGCAGCATCGACTACGGCCAAGGAGCAGGAGGACCGCAGACCGGTCCGGAGAGTCCGATCCAAGAGTGACACACCTTACATCAATGAAGCGAGGATCTCTTTGCACCTGGAGACAGGTATAGCAGTCGTCATTGAGCTACATCCTCACATCATATTGTTTGAACACTCACAGTCTTTGGGAATACCACAGTCCCATCGCCTTTTTGTTCATGACAGTGAGCGTGACTATGGGGTTTTATGCATGCATGGTTGAGGGTACCCATGATGCTTGGCTTCACGTTAAATGGTACGCTGCTAATCTCCCCGTGACTCATGCACAGTGAGATGCGCCAGGAGAGAATTATGTACACTTAACTGTTTTTATTTTAAATGAGTGAAACGCGAATCCCTTCTATGCAATCATTTCTCATAAGCGATTGCCGTTTACAAAAAGACTCGAAAGGGACTCTTTGTTGTAGCAAGCTGTCAAATATGCTGTATTAATCACCACATTGCGAGAATGTGACTAGCGCTCGTGTCAAATTGTGTTAAATGCTGTGATTGGAATACTGTTCTGTTGCCATGGCCACGATGGTACTGCAACAACGACTGTTGAGCTAAAACATCGGTCTTTCATCCATCCAGCAACACCAGAAAATCCTTGTCAACCTAATCGATGAATAAGATTTATAATGGTCTCTAGTAACCGTCTCTTGGTGCGGAATTGATAGCTACCAAAGCTTATACCAGCGGACACTCGTATTTTTGTGGTCAAATTAGCGTACATTCAAAATAACCCGCCTGCATAATCCTAGCATTACGGTAAAATCATTCAAAACAGACGTGTAACGAGGCAGTCGACTTCTGTGTGCTCGCCGCGCTTGTAAACCCTAAAAAATAGCACCTTTAAACCCACAAAAATACAACCAAGAGTGAAACTAACAGAATTATATAGCCTGAGCATTGTCGTAATTTAAAATGAAATAAAGTCGCACGATTACAAACACACACTTCAGTCCATGAGTACAATATTATGTGAATCCCCCGAATGGCAGTCTGTTTTATTAGAATAGCATTTTTGTGATACTGTAATTTTTTTTCTTCCTCATTTCCAGCCAAGGTGGGTCAATTGTAGTAACAAACCTCACTAACAACTCACATTCTCAAAATTATAATATTTCACAGGTTACATTTCTAGAAAAAAAATGAATTAAAATTACTACGTGTACTTTTGTCAAGATTACACTTCTCATTTTGTCTTATCTCATCTCATTTTCTGAACCGCTTTATCCTCACAAGGGTTGCAGGGGAGGGGGTTCTAACCCAGCTGACTTCGGGCCAAAAGCGGGAGAAACCCTGAACTGGTGGGCAGCCAATCACAGGGCACAAGGAGACAAACAACCATTCATGCTCACACTCATACCCAGGGGAAATTTAGCCAATCAGCCTGCCATGCATGTCTTTGGAATGTGGGAGGAAAGCGGAGTACCCGGAGAAAACCCACGCAGGCCCAGGGAAAACATAGAAAACTGCACAGGTGGAGCAACCTGGATTTGAACCCAGGTCTCCCACTTGTGAGGTCAAAGCGCTAACAACTTGAGCCGCCGGGCAGCCGCCCTTCTCCTTTTTGTGGTACTGTAAATCAAGGGTTTTTCATAAATTCCGGGCAAGGTGGGTCAATCCTTGTAGTAGACCTCCCTGACAACTCACATACTTAAAAACATGCAAATTGACAGGTTAAATTCCAAGAAAAATGTAATTTAAACCACTCGGGCAAAATAATTATAACTGAATCCAGGTAACGGCTTATATGCGCATCGAAAGACGACATCCACGAAACTGCAAGATGACGACGTCATGGCACGATGACATCTTGACACGATGACATCATGATGCAATGGCGCCGTGACATGACGCAAGCAAATGCGGCCGATACAGTCATTTATTTCAAAATAGAGAAAAGATAAACAGATAAAACGCTAAACAAAATGTATTTTGACGTCTATAAATGAAATTCAAGAAAAAAAATGTACGTATCTTGTATAAAACTCATTCGCCATTTATATACAGGAGAGCAGGAGCGGACTTGTTTCGTCAGGATTCCCGGACAAGTTCCCTGGTTTTGGAAATGTTCAGCGCCAAGTTGTTGAGAGCGCAGTAGTTTCTGAGTCTGAGGACCTTATCTCTGTAGGTGGTCTCATTCCCCTCTTTTATCAACCACACCACTGTTGTGTCATCCACAATTTTCACAATGATGTTCTAAGGGTGTGTGGGTCTGCAGTTGTGTGTGTAGCGTGAGTAGAGTAGTGGACTCAGCGTACAGCCTGGGGGCAAGCCGGTGCTGAATGTGCGGGAGGACGAGAGGTGGCAACCCAGTCCAGTCCATCATTACATCATTGATTTTTTTCTAAAAATTCCAAAATCCATGCTGAAAACTGTAACCGGAGGACCGTGAAAAATGGCTGTGAAAAATGGCGGAATTCAGGACACTGCTTCTACAGTTGCGCTGAAATGGTTGGTACTCAGCGCTGAAGAAGAAGCGATATACCATCGAAGAATGGGCGAGCCAAATCTTATAAAAAGTGCTGAGATGCACTGTGTCTTACCATTTTCATTTTTTTTGAGTGAATTTCGCATCCCCTCCACCTGTAGAGAAAGACTATTCTTTGAGTCGCCGTTGAAAATGACTTAAATATTGATATCCAATATTGATATTAAATATTGATATATGTTATTGGGATAGCATCGTATTGCTGCATAAATGAATCTACACTATGGTGTTCTTTTCTACATAATTCAGCTGGTAGGAACCGTGTTAATGTTATTGGGCTCGGCACTTCCCCTCTGGAAATGCACACGTGTTGTGCTGATCTGTATGCTGGGAATACAATGGGGATAATAAGTATTTAGTCAACCACCAATTGTACATGTTCTCCTACTTGAAAAGATTAGAGAGGTCTGTAATTGTCAACATGGGTAAACCGCAACCATGAGAGACAGAATGTGGAAAATCACATTGTTTGATTTATAAATTATTTATTAGTTACAAACTCTCCCACCTTGGACTATCCACTTCCATCTGCTGCTGGATAAAGAACTTCTTAACCAAATGATCACAAACTGTTAGACTTGGTCTCCACCTCTCTTCCTCTATTACATTGAGCACTGGCTCCCCTCAAGGCTGTGTACTGAGACCTCTTTTGTACTCCCGAACACATACGACTGTACACTGACCCACCAGTCTAATTCCATCATCAAATTTGCCGATGACACCACTGTGATCAGACTCATCTCAGAAGGGGATGAGTCGGCCTACAGAGAAACTGTCTTTGTGGTGATTGGTGAACAATCTCACACTTCCGTTTCACACCACGGAAACTGAGGAAATAATCATGGACACTCGCAAACGCAGCACAGATCTGGCCCCACTTTTCATAAGTGGAGTATGCGCAGACAGGGTCCAGTCTGTCAAATTCCTGGGGGTCCACGTCACGGACAAGCTCTCCTGGACTACCAACACCCATGCAGTCTTGAAGAAGGCCCAGAAACGACTCAATTTCCTGAGGGTACTCAGGAGGAAAAACTTGGACACTAAGCTTCTGGTAACCTTCTATAGAGCCACTGTAGAGAGCACCCTGGGATACTGCATTACAGTGTCGTACGCTGGAAGCACGGCAGCAGACAAAAAGGCCATGCAGAGAGGGATCAACACTCTCCAGACGATCATTGGCTGCTGTCTGCCCTCACTGGAAGATATTGCCAGCCCTCGCTACCTAAGCCGAGCCAGGAATATTGTCAGGGACCCATACTACCTTGGTCACAACCTGTTCCAGCTGCTGCTATCTGGCGGACGTGGCAGGTCTCACAAAGCACGGACAAATAGACTTAAGAACATTTTTTTTCACAGCCAACAGGACTCTGAACTTGCAGCAGCACGACACAATCTCTTCTGTGCAATAACTTCAGGATCAGGTAACATGAAAGACGTTGGGCGTCCGACGCTGAGGAATAAAAACATGAACCAACATTGTGAGGGATTTGGGCCGTAGATACACTCGTGAAGTTGGCATGATGATAGGACATCAACACTGCATGGAGCCACTCAAAAGGGGACCGATGGCAACATGGCCAATGCCATTGAATTAGGCAATTCTCTTGAAAGTGTCAAGACAGCAACAACAGCAATCAAGCGGTAAGGAACTACTTTCCCTGAGTACAGCAGTAAATTTGAGTACATTTGTTTAATTTATAGATTGCCGTATTTTCCTGCATATAAGTCGTATTTGTTGCAAAAAAATTATGACTTAATCCAGGGCATGGCTTATAACCACATAAATTAGACTTGACATGAAGAAACTGCAAGGTGACAAAGACAAAATGCCATAACGCAAGACAATGCGGCCGATATGGCCATTTATTTCAAAATAGAGACAAGATAAACAGATAAAACGCTAAACAAAATTTCTTCTGATGTTCATGAATGAAATTTAAAAAAAGTATCTTTCATAAAACATGAAATAACAAACTCACTCATTATGGCATTGCACGCTCAGGGCGCCGCCATATTACTGTAGTTAAACATGCTTTGACTGGCCAGACACGAGTAGCCTTGATAGATGTGTTCATAGTGTTTACCATGTCAGCACATCCCAATAGTTGTTAAGGCTGATCGAAGATCTTACAGTCGCTCATTAAAATATCAGCTTAGATATCTTCGTAATGTGTATCTAATGCTTTTATTGCACCAGAGTCTTAGTGAACACTAGACCGCTACTGACACATGATAGGTTCACCACTAGGCATTCCCCAAATGCACGCACAAATGAAGAGGAAAATACTGTCTTCTGGAATTTTCACTTGCAAAAAGAACAAACAGTTGGGGTCAAGTGATAGGTCTGAAAATACAACTTCAGGAGCAGGTTGAGAAAGAGTGAGATGAATTTAAATAGGAAATAGGTTTATTACCGGACTGCAGGATGGTTGGAGAATGCTCCGACAGCTGTGAACCTCTCACAGCCTGCCTTCCTCGCAATTCTCTCTTAATGAACGCTCGGTCAGTCTTTATATAGGAACTATAGGGTAATATTTCTAAGACAGTGATGTAGGACAGAGCTTATGTAAACAAAACTTTGGGCTAATATGGTTAGACACGAGCAGGTTCAAGTTGTATGCAAACACGATATTTTTATAGCACACACAAACTGCCGCAGCCTATCTTATATTGCGCGTTTCGAACAAACAGTTCCAAAGTTAGTTGGCCATATACCAAAATACAAGAAAACAATTGCAAGGCCAGCTAGTTAGCTATCTTACAATTTGTGGTGCGAACAAACAATTGCAAGGCCAGCTAGTTGGCTTATCCTACATTCCACGGTCCTAACAAACAATTGTAAAACCAGTTTGGCCACATTGGCTCGACATGAACAAACAATTATTAAGCCAGTTGGCAGATCTACCCCAATACCAAGTCCCAACTCCGTTCTGATCGTACGCATATTTTCGGTTGTTCATCACATTCGAGGGCCGTGATTACAATGTACACCTCGACGTCAAAACAAATGAAGGTCTGGAAGTCTTTAGTGGACGAATGTGCAGTTCGAGGCATTTTGGATCCGATTTGTTTTGTCCATCCCAAGCAGGCGTTTTGGCTTCTCTTTGTTTAGTCTAACTAAGGTTCTCAGGAGCAAAGCATTTACTTTGTCACAAGCAAACATACAATAATATGATTGAATTCCTCTTGTAGTGCTTCTTCATTGAAATGGCAGTCACCTGCTATGGCCCTGAACTCATCCGCGAATTCGACAACTCGGCAGCCACTCTAACATGTACAAGATAGTCAAAGATTCTTCTCAATTCCACGGTAAACCACACGTAAGTGTCACAAGCAGGGACATTTTACTCCCACACTAAAGTCGGTCACTCCAAACTGTCACCATGGAGACAGTCAATAGGATAGGCAGTTTTAGTTCGAGTGTCCTGGTAAATTCACGACTGGTGCTCAAAACCAGGCTGCACTCCAAGATCGCTATCCTAAGGTGACGCGGTTGGAACGTGAGGTTCGCGAAATTCAGACATGGCTGGGGTATTGTGTGAGGCTCGACAAGGGTGTGACAACCGGGGAGGTCTGCGGAAGAGGTGTAGGAAGCGTTCCGATAGCAGTCAGGTATTGTCTAAAATTATAGATCTTTCCTTAAAGATATTCAAGGGGTTGATGCTGTTTGACCAGCCATGGGTACGTTTACGCTGTTGTTAGCGGGATCCATGCGTGCCCCATCAAACTGTTGGGTATCGCAGAGGTAGGGGATCCCAAAGCAGACATGGAAGTGGAAAGCTACAGTTCTTTATCATATTTCATAATCTCTCCATATGGCAATGAAGATTCTCTTGGGGAACAAGGACGGTTCAGTGTGTTTTGTTTTAGTTAAGCTTTGGTGAAATGTAAAATGTTTTTTTTTATTTTATTATTATTATTATTTTTATTAATGAAGATCTTTTTAAAAGACATTTTTCATTTTATATTGCAGCTGAAGAAGTAGAAAAGTTAGCAGCGATGCGCTCCGATTCATTGGTACCTGGCACACACACACCTCCCATACGTCGACGAAGTAAATTTGCCAATCTTGGGCGACTCTTAAAACCCTGGAAATGGAGAAAGAAGAAGAGTGAAAAGTTCAAGCAGACCTCTGCCGGTGAGGACTAAAATTAATGTTCATTGTTTTTACTATTTTATCATCATCTTCTGCCTCTACTTTGAATCGCATAGGTTAGCACAATATGTTCAATATTTTCAGAAAATTCCATCACCACCTTATCTACTGTGGAATATAATAAATACTACTTGATACAACAGCACCGTCCAGTGGTCACAGTCAATAAAATATAATGTTTTATGTAATATTCCACTACTGGGGCCAAGTCTACAAATTCAATGCAATCAATAGAAATCTATTTCAACACAATCAGTCAATAAGATACCACATTGGCCCAAATGCTGTCGGTCTCAAAATACAGTGAGTCCAAAAATTAAGAATGTTTGATCTTGTGATGGCTGGATTCAGCACAAATTGACCTCTGTTGCTCAGTAAATAGCTTGTGCCCCACAAACTTCATGATTTGTTACTAGTATGCTTTCTGCTATTATATTTCTTAGCACTTGAGCGAAAAATGTCTACAAGACAGAGCAGAGAGGAGCTTATCAAGAAGGGCGTGCTGAAGGAAGTTTATGAGAAGGGTGAGTCTTGATGCTATGTCGTTCATTAATCTTCTATACCTTGAGGAATACTGGGTCGATAGAGTGTATACCAGATAACAATGGGCTGGTCTATACTATTAACACTACTAACATTGAGTTAAAGGAGTATGAAATATACAGTTGTAGTGTTTTTTTGTCTTGTATATCAATCTGCATCTCTGTCCCACATATTCATGTCATGCTCTTGTGCTGCGCTTGTGTAGAGAGTACATCACCATCTGTGCTGGAGGAGGAGAAGCTGCAAAATGGATGTTCTCTGGTTCTCAGATGTAACTTGTCACAATCTGAAGGTGCTGAGCCAATGGAAGGAGCAGCTGAAACTGAGGGTAGGCACCAGGAATTTTCTATCATTAACTGCTCAACCTCTGTCTAATCCATTTATTTATTATAAGTACTACTTATTCTAGAACCACATTCTGTATTTCGAGCCAAATTTTCAAATTTTAATAGAATTAAAAAAAATAGAGTTACTGACTAAAACCAAGAATTTTAAGTAAACCAGACTTATTTTAAGTAGTATGAAATGAACCCTATGTAATCTGGACTAATGTTTATGTGCATACAGATTTTTTTCTGAACATGACATTTCAAATTAACGGGTACACTTGTGGTTTCAAATATTGATTGAAATTTAAAGCCAAAATCTTCCCTTTTTAATAGTGCCATAAAAAATATTGTCATCATATCTGATGCATTTTCCCTGGTAAGCATGACACTTTGCTTTAAAAATGCCAAAAAATGTTTATGTGCCATTTTAGGTGGTCCTTTTCTTATCCTTCTGGAAAATCCTGTTTCTCTTTAACATGCAGCTGACTTTGTACCTTTTGTTCTGATTGGCCATCTCTGGCTTGGCTGTTTTATTGGGAAGCTCATGGGAATTGGCAATGTGTGTTGAAACTTGACACATCACAGAGTTGTGAGCTACAATCTTCTTTAAAAAAATATTACAGCCACCTTTCATGGTCTTCCGGTTGCAGGTTTCCGCATGGATTTTGACATTTTTAGAAAAAATCAACGATGTAATGATGCCGCGATAGCATTGTTGTTTCAATATTATACAAAACTAACGTTGGCGTGAGTGGTTAGCACATCGGCCTCACAGAGGGAGTTCAAATCCAGGTCGGTTGACCTGTGTGGAGTTTGCAGGGTACAAGGAGACGAACAGCCATGTACACTCCGACCCATACCTAGGGGCAAATTTATTGTGTCCAATCAGCCTACAATGCATCTTTTTGGGATGTGGGAGGAAAAGAGAGTACTCAGAGAAAACCCACGCAGGCCCAGGGAGAATATGGTAAATCAACACAGGTGGACCGACCTGGATTTGAACCGAACTGCGAACTGTCTGGTCAGCGAACTGCCGGGCCGGCGAATTGCCCGGGCGGCAAAATGCCCGGGCGGCGAACTGCCCGGTCGTCGTACTGCCCGGTCGGCGAACTGCCCGGTCGGTGAACTGCCCGGTCGGCGAACTGCCCGGTCGGCGAACTGCCCGGTCGGCGAACTCTCCGGTGCCCAAACGTCTTTCAGCGAATCGTCCGGTCACGTTATTTTTGACCCAGCAGATTTGATAACTTTTTTCAGTTCACCCATAATAAAGTCATAAAAGAACCAAACATCATGAATGTTTTTTTGTGACAAAGAAGTATCTGTTCCAATCTCTCAATCTGGGCTGTATTGGTCACCCTTGGCGGGCTTTTCCAGTCAGCTTCTGTGCAGCTTGAGCGCCAAACTGATACAGCGTAGGTCAGCATGGTCTCAATGGCAGACCGGTAGAAGGTCTCCAGCAAGTTGGTGTTCAGTTTCTCCTTCCTGAGTACTCTCAGGAAATGTATCCTCTGCTACGCCTTCTTGATGAGTGCTGTGGTGTTTGCCAGCCAAGTGAGATCAACAGAGATGTGGTTTCCTAGGAATTTGAAAGTCTCTTCTTGCTCCACACATTCCTTATTAATATACAGTGGCGACGGAGCAGCTTTGTTCCGTCGAAAGTCCCGGATGAGTTTCCTGGTTTTGAAGACGTTCAGTGCCAAGTTGTTGAGAGCGCACCATTTGCTGAGTTTGTGGACCTCATCTCTGTAGGCCGTCTCATTCTCCCCTGTGATCATCCCCACCACCGTTGTATCATCTGCAAATTTCACAATGATGTTCTCATGGTGCGTGGGTCTGCATTCGTGTGTGTAGAGGTGCTGGGTTCGATTGATCAGAAAGTCCTCAATCCAGGAGCATGTGGAAGGTGGAAGCCCCAAGTTGGCCAACTTGGGGATAAGAATGTCCGGTCTCATGGGGTTAAAGGCTGAGCTGTAGTCGCTGAAAAGCATCCTGACATAGCTGCCTCTATTCTTAAGGTGGCTCAGTGCAGCGTGAAGGGCGGTGTTTTTTGCGTTTTCGGTGCATCTGTTCGGCCGTTATGCAAACTGATGTGGGTCGTGGATGAGGGTAAGACAGGCTTTGATATGTTTCAGTATTTTAAGTAATTGTGCGGAGATGTGTACTTAAGTTAAGATCCAAGCTTTTCTTGTGAATGCCTGGTAACAACATCCACATTTCTATTTAAATAAACCATTCACTCACTGAATGCCAACACACTTGCGTGGAAAGGACCCGAATCCAGGACACTTGGTGTCAGAAGGCAAGGCACAGGAGATGAGAGGTGGTGGGTTAAAGTAAATCATTGTCCAGGTTTGTAAATCGACTATAGCTTGTGCACAAGCCAAGAAAAGTGCCCGTTGGCTGACAAGATACATTAGAGCATTGCAAGACTGGAAGACAATAAAAACACATTGAGCGAGAGCCAGATGAGGAGGTGAATTTTATTTTTTGAGAAGCAAGTAAGTTGTTAGAAGTGTTTCTAAACTGGGAACACAGTGAATACCAGTAAACAAGGTACACAGCTTAAGGCTAATATAAGGTGACAACTAGTCAACCTAGTGGAACTAGTCCTCAAGCAAAGGTATTGCACTAAAACTACAGCAAATCCACACTTATTTATTCAAATAATGCAATAATTATAGGATGTATGCATGTTTAACGTGGCACATTTTCCAACTAGGAAGTGGCAACCTGCAGAAAGCTTTTCCCAGTGCTTATTGCTCCCGATATTAGTGGGCTTCAAAGAACAACAAAGAGGTCAGGTACTTTTTTTACTTGCATGAGTTGGTTGTTGCTCAGTCACCACCAAAGGGCGTCAAATTGAAGTGTGTAATTGCGGCACACGTTCACGTGTCCAAGGCCAATGTATCACTTACCGAGCAGCTGTAACCGCTCGTTTACGTCAGGTAAAGCAGCTTTAAGAAGTTGTTGTTGGTAGAGTCTGAAGCTCGAAAAAAACAAGCTATGTCTCGCAAGTAATTGATCTCTGATAATAAAAGTCCTGCAAGTCCTGCAATGTGAGTATCGTGCATGTGCACATCCTGGTGACACGGTTCAAACAAGACATTGTTCAGGCCTAGTCTATTGTCCCCTAGGTATGAGTGTGAGCAGGATGATTATTTGTCTCTTTGTGCCCTGCGACTGGCTGGAAACCAATTCAGAGTGTCAGAGTCTGGTCCTAGGTGGGACTTTGAGGCTTCGGTGGCCTCCTGTATTGCATATCTGCTTTTTATAGGTGATGTAGTTCTGTTCGATTCCGCGATTTTCAACCCCAGTGCAATGATTGGCTCTTTCTCTCTACGTTTCTACCCTCATGTATGGTCACAAGCTGTAGGTCGCGATCAAAAGAACAAGATGCCAGATACAAGCAGCCAAAATTAGTTTCTTACACAAGGGTCAAGATTCTCCCTTAGAGATAAGGTGAGAAACTTCGTTATCCTGAAGAGAATCTATGGAGGTAGAATCATGGTAAAACTAAGGACAGAACAAAATGTTTTTTGCAAATGCAGTGTCTTTCAAAAGTGAAAAAAAGCAGTTTGCAAACACAATAGGTCTTTTGAAAATAGATACAACTGTGGTCTGCAAATAAAAACTTACTGATCAAACAAATAGAAGTGGCAACGATTTCTCTCTTAGGAATATGATTGCATTTGTTTACAGATCAAAAGGAATGACAATAACGCATACCAGTAATCCCTCTTCCTGTCAGCCGATAGTGCTTTCTTAATGTTCAAAGGCCATTGGGGTGACCCCACATCAAAACCTGAAAATGCACTACAGGTTTATCCATCTGCTCGATGCGAGACGGGGGTTTGGTTAATTAAACCCTCATTATGTCTCGATTACCATGAAAAATCGAGTTGGATGTTAAAATAGGTAAAGATTAAGATATTTATCACAACTAAATTATTATAGTTTTAAATAATGTCTATTTTCCCATGCTTTATTTACCTGTGTGTGGTTTGTGGTTGATTGAAAAGCAGCGTAATGTAATCCATTCAACACTCGACATCTGATGAAGCAGGATTTGACCAACCATAAACAATTCGAAGACTATGCCTTAATTTCCATAATAATATAATGTTTGTATCAAATATATTAACAAATATAAAATAATTACCATTCGAGCAATGAAGTATTTTTTATTGAATAATTGTTTAACCAACAAAGAACAAATGTGTGTATGCATTGTAATATTCAATTTAAATCAGTGTGGGGTTCCTCTTCCTTTATTATGGTTCCACTTTAAAAGTCGATGAAAGAAAGTAGTTTCAACGGACACAGCAAGAAGTTCTGTGATGTTCAATCGTGCCATGATTACTTACAGTATGTATATGAGCAAATATGCGACAATTAATACCCCAAAATATGTATAAAACATTCGGATGTAAAAAAAAAGCTTGTAATACACTTATTTGGTACTCTTTGATAAGGGTGATATGCTCACAGCTTTGCAAAAGAGTATATTTGAAAGCCAGTCATCTACCAATACTAACAAATACAATTAAATGTATGGATCACAAAGGGACTCTTTTATAATAATAAAAGTTTACAATTTAAATGAGGTAGCTATCAATTTATCCGTGGAGATGTCATCCCAATTAGCAGCAGTGACCTTGAAAAAGGAGAAAATCACTTGTCAATCAATATTTTAAAAATATATGTAAATATGCCAAGCACCTATAAATAATGCTCAACATATACACCATAAAGAGCCTCTGATAAAATATAGAGTTGAAAATTCAAAAGAGGTAGCTATTCAGTCGAATTATCTCCAAAGATATTTGACAGCCGGCCATTCAAACGAATGGCGCCCATTCTCGTCAAAGCTGTATTTAAAACTATTTGAGCCTCGATCTGCAACAGAAAACACTTCTTTCCACAGGAGAAAAAAAAGATCTGTAAACAAAAACAATCAGATTCATGAAAGAGCACTTGTAGCCACTTTTATTTATTTAATGGGTACATTTTCTAATTGCAAACCTGACTTTTATCTTTTTTGAAAGACATTTCACTTGCAAAATAGACTATTTTCTCATGAAAGACACATTTAATTTGCAAAACACATTTTGTTCTCTCTTCAGTTGTGGCGTGATTCTACCTCCATAAGAAACAGATGAGGTCGCTTGAGCATCTGACTAGTAGGCCTCCTTGATGAAGTGTTCCGGGCACTTCTCAATGGGAGGAGGGCGCAGGGCCGACACAGGACATGCTGGGGAGTCTCCTAGATGGCCCAGGAATGCCTTTGGATTCTACCAAAAGACCTGGATGACCTGGTGAGGCAAGCCTGGTCTTCCCTGCTGAAACTGCTAACCTGTGAACCAACTTCAGACTAAGAGGAGAAAAATGGATGGATCACAGATATGACTTTACAGGGGCTTGAAAGCTAGCAATGGTAACTAATATTGTTTTTTTCTCCTCTTGCTTCATCCTCTCAGGTTCACTGGAGTTTGAGATCCATGAAGATTCTACAAGTCAACTGGAACTCGTGCAAAAATTAAACCAAGCGCCATCTCCAAAAAAACCTGCGTACCCAGAGGATGATACTGAATCAACACTACACACACCTCGTACGTTCCAAAATAAACCCCCAGCCCTCGCCCCCAAACCCATCACGAGCATGCAAAATCACAGTATGTGTGTGGTCTATATCACATTTCTACTTAATTTTGATCTTTTAGGAGATAATTTTGTCCATTTTACAGATAGCGCCCTTGTAAAGTTGCCAAGCTTGTCGGTGAAGTTGTCTCCTCCTCTACCTCCAAAGAAGCTTATGATCTCTGTACCTGTAGAAGGCATGGAACCCTTGGCGCACATGCTCGCCTTTCAGAAGTGCTCCGCTCTCCCCAGCCATTCTACTGTAGGTGGGCATTCACTGCAATATGGGACCCTTCCAGTTCCTATTCACCCACCCAGCCGAATTATTGAGGAGCTCAATAAAACCCTGGCTCTTACTATGCAGAGATTTGAGAGGTGAGAATCAAAAAGAAACAAAGCAGATTCTGCTCTAACGGATCATGATAATTCAGATGGAATATCATGGATAGCTGTCTAGCTACTGCAGATTATTTATGGCTTCTGTAAATATAATTAATAACAGGTAATGGTTTTACTTGATGCAAATCCTATTTTGTAAAGTTGTACCTCTACTTAAGAAAGCTTTTACAGATACATTTTCAAGTTATGAATGTGATGTGTTCAATATTCCTAGATATAAGATGTACATGGCTTCAGCACATTGCGGTTTTTATATTACTCTCATTACGATTTATATTATATTAAAGTATAAAAAAAGTTAATAAAAAAGTTAAAATATTACAATTCCTCTTGAAACTCACAAATTAAGACAGTTCCTTGTCATCCGCTTGCCGCTGAGAAAATGGCGGAAGACGGGATTGTCACTTAAATCAACACCGGAAAATAAAATTGGCTGGCAGCGGGTGGGGACCATCCTTTTTATCCAAGATGTGTGTTTTCATAATGAAGAATTTAACCAATCACATTTCAGCCCTTATTTATTGCCAGGATCAGAAATCTGCCTCAAGGCCTTCACAATCAGTTCTGCGGGCTCTGCTGCATTAGACAAGCGTCAATGAGTCTATTGCTTTAACCAATCAGATTTTGAGTTGGCAACACCACAATGCCTTGGCGCAAGCGTAGGGATACGTCATTGCCTTCTCGCGGGTGTAGGGATACGTCATCGCTTTCACCAACTATGATTGGCTAGTGATCGAGTAGGCGGGCCAAAGCTACCAAACTTTATCTGGAGCGAGCTGCACAAGCAAGTATATTGTTGTTTTGATTTAAAGCCATTTTCAAGACAGACTATGACAGAAGTTCAACAGTACAGGCTCGACTTTCAGAATTAGCTTCGAAAGCGATATAAACGAAGGAAGAAAGAAAGGAGGATGGATATTCTGTACAGTTAAAAAGGATTTTTGGAAAGTAAAATATGCCTAAATACCTAAATAATATTTCAATTGTGGGCCAAGTTCTGATATCTGAAGTGTTTGTATTTAAGCTCCAGTGTTTGTATTTAAACTCCAGTGTTTTTATTTAAGCTCCAGTGTTTGTATTTAAGATCCAGTGTTTGTATTTAAGATCCAGTGTTTGTATTTAATCACTAAATGCTGCTAGGAAGTGGATTTTTACGTATATGGACGTATCGACGTACATCGCTGTCTTTTTCAAGGGAAAATCACCCCCCAGCCTGGTTGTAATGTCTGAAAAGCTTCAGTATTTGTATTTAATCATTAAATGCTGCTAGGAAGTGGATTTTACCCATTGAAGGCGCAATGAGAAAATGCACGGACGGCCACTAGGTTCATAGTAATAAAATGTGTTTAATAGTATATTAAAATTGGACAAAGAGAGAGATATCCTTTGTAGCCAGGATAGGTTTATACCCCAAGTTGTGCCTTCTCCTCTGCCATGATGAAAAGCATGTCTTTATATCCTTTGTAGCCAGGATAGGTTTATACCCTCTCCTCTGCTATGATGAATGTCCGCCTGGGCATCTTCTTCCAAAAAGGACCAGTTTCGTTGCAGTTGAACACTTGTTGGGAGACATGACTTTCCTGGGTGATAATTGAGGTCAATGTGTTGATAAATTCCACTGCAGCTTTAGAATTGGGTCTTGCTGCTTCCCTGTGTCTAATAACTGAGTGTATTCCAGATCTTTTTTTTTTTTTTTTTTTTTACATATTTTGAACCAGCCTCCATCTTGTCATAAATGTCACTGCACTGGGCGGGAATTATAGTTAGTCCTTTGGAAGGCCATTATCCTTAATTGCGTACTTCTGCTTCAGGATGGTGCATATGGTTGACATATTCCTCTTGTATTGCCGAGCATGCTCTTTGACACGTACTCCACATATTTTTCAATTATTTCTCGCTTAATATTGATTGTCAACGTTCGCCTTTTCTTTGCACAACTCTTCTTTCCACCTGTTTGCTTTGGATCCATTGTTGTTGACTTTGTATTATTCATTAACTAACGAGGAAAAGAACACAGGAAAATGCAACACTCCACCCAGTGCTCGTAGATATGTTATACACGAGAGAGATGCGACAAAAAGACTGCACTACAATGATTAACTGCCTCATGTCTTAGCCACCTGGCTTTTTTGTATCTCGAATTTTTTCTCGTACCTAGAGATAATTATTTGCTTGTATGTCGGGGGTGCTCGTATGCCGAGGTACCTCTGTAATCCGTTTCCCCCATCTAGAAAAAAAACCCAAAATAGCGTTTTACAATCAAAAAACATGTTTTAATTGTTCTAATTCACCACGTACGCTCACAAAGTAACAAATACCTATCTAGAGGTTATGCTCTACAATAAAATGACATTGGGTACAGTACTGTATGGATATTTTGCTTTTGGGACAGATGGTAGCATCTAAAAGCGGTGTGTGCTGCGGCAGAGCAGGGAAACTTGGTGGCAACACGTTCAGTTCGCTACACTTTTGTGACACTACATAACATATAAACTTTAAATTTAACTTAAAAGAACTTGGCTTCCAAGAAACACTTTTTTTTGCTAAAACTGAGGCAAAGGTGTTAATGTATTCCGCCGCAGCTTTCAATTCAGAACTTGCTGCTTTCGAATGTCTCACAGCCGAGAGAATCCCAGTTTGTATTTGTAAAGTTATCTATCCAGCCACAACTCGCTTTGAAGGTTTTCGCTGGCTTTTCCGGTAACCATTTCTCCTTTATCCATATTAAAAGAAACCCTTTCCTCTCTTCATGAATATCACGGCACACCTTGAAAAGGACCGCCGTGTCGCATGGTATGCTTGTACGTCAAATTTGTCTATCTCAGGGCAAAAATTTGCTTGGAATTTTCTTTATCTCAAATTTCTCGTCTGTTGGGTAACCCGTATGTCAAGGTAATACTGTACTTATATTTCTGTACAGGCGCGAAAACTTGTAGTAATGTAGGCGGAATTTGCATTTTTTTTCTATTACCGCGGCCAAGTCTGGTCTACATTATCCACGTGATTCATGACTACTTTAGTTATTTTAAACTTCCAAGCAACACTTCCAGTTTACAAATAAGAGCTTAAAGGAAAAATAAAACTTGAGTCAAGGTACCATGGCTTATCAGAAACTAATGCTATTCTGTGCATGCCATGCAGTCCTGTCTACCCTTCATCTTTGCGTAGTTTTACACACCTCTGCATCTGGACTGCAAATGAATTGTGATTGCACGTTTATTGAGCCATATCGGCTCATTTTAATAGTACTTTTACATATTTTCTTTTCTGATACAATATTATTGTCACTACCCACACATTTTATACATACATAGAAGCCTATTTCTTTTGATAAATTCCAGTTAGTCGTTTTATGTGCATATCTCAGTTGAGGTACTTGGTCGGTTAAAGCTTGATCACAACTGTGAAACCCATCGGATACCCCCTCCAGGAAATGTTAGACATTTTGTTTGCTGTCTTTGGAAATTAACTGTGGGATGTGCTTCTATTTATATGTGTCATCTCACAACTTTTGACACTGTTGATCTGGGTGCTCGGACATTTGGTCGCCTGTCTTTTAGTCCCTTTTGGTCACCGGTCTTTTGGTCGCTGGTCTTTTGGTCACCGGTCTTTTGGTCCATTTTGGTCGCCGGTATTTTGGTCCCTTTTGGACGCCGGTCAAATGGTGACAGAGAGTTTACTGTTGTGACCAGCTCTCAAATTTACATTCATGAGAGTTTCATATCTTAAAATATAGTTTATTATCCAAGTACTGTTTAATATCTAAGTACATTTGACCGGCGACCAAAAGATCGGCAACCAAACGTCCGGTCACGGTTGTTCTGTGTTTTTTTTCCTTTGCCCATCAGTTCTATGATGCGTGCTGCTCCAACATTGATGATGGAATGTGACAACAAAGAGAATCTTCCCAACGATGCTGAATACGAGCAGCTACCTGGTTTTTATCGGGATTATTACCATGAAGAAGAGGAATTAGAGGAAGAAGTGGAGGAGGAAGATGATAATGAGGATGACGAAGCATTGTTTACAAGTATGTGATTTTCTTAAACTTTGTTACGTATCCACCTCATATACACACATTAACAATGAGAACTACCATATAGTACTGCCAGCTACAGCTGAGTGATAAGTGCTTTTGGCCTCTCAGTGGGGCTGAGGGTTCAATCCCAGGTGGTTCCTCACTGCCTGCAGTTTGCTGGGTTTTCTCTGGGTACTCCGTTTCCTTCGATATTCTAAACACATGCATGGTTGGCTGGTTGAGCTCTCTAAATTGCCCCAAGGTATGAGTGTGTGCATGAATGATTGTCCGGTTCCTCGTGCCCATTGTTAGGTGGGATAGGCTCCAACATCTCCCGCAACCCTTATGAGGCTGTTCATGAAGTGAGACAGGTACTACGGACTGTGAACACCAGCAAGGCTGCTGACCCTGACGGAGTACCGGGGAAGGTGCTTGAAGCCTGTGCTGGCCAGCTGACTGGTGTTTTCACAAAGATTTTCAATTGTTCCAAGCAACAATCCATCATCCCTTCCTGCCTGAAATCTGCCACCATTATCCTTATCTCTAAAAAGCCAACCGTTGACAGCCTGAATTATTATAGGCCTGTTGCACTTATGCCTGTGATCATGAAGTGATTTCAATAGTTGGTCGCCCGCCACATTAGGGATATAATCCCTGATCAGTTGACCTTCACCAGTTTGCTTACAGAGCAAATAGGTCCACAAAGGACGCCATCTCCGTAGCTCTACACATAACTGAGCTACCTGGAGCACCATGGGAACTATGTGAGGATGCTTTTCATTAACCATAACTCAGCCTTCAACACTATAATACCGGATATTCTGGTTGACAAACTCTCGCACCTTGGACTATCCTCTTCCATCTGCTGCTGGATTAAGAACTTCTTGACCAACCATCCACAAACTGTTAGACTTGGTCCCCACCTCTCTTCCTCCATTACACTGAGCACTGGCTTCCCCCATGGCTGTGTACTCTTCTGTACTCCCTGTCCCTGTACACATACGACTGTACACTGACCCACCAGTCTAACTCCATCATCAAATTTGCCGATGACAACACTGTGCTGCCAACAGAGATGGGGTCAACAGACTGTCTTTGTGGTGTTTTGTGAACAATCAATCTCACACTAAACCGCACGAAAACCAAAGAAATAATCCTGAACTTTCGCAAACGCAGCACATATCTGGCCACATTCCTCATAAATGGAGTATGCGTAGACAGGGCCTAGTCCTTCAAATTCATGGTGGTCCACGTCATAGCTCTCCTGATCTACCAACACCACAACAGTGGTGAAGAAGGCCCAGAAACGACTCCATTTCCTGAGGGTATTCAGGAGGAACAACTGGGACACTAAGATTCTGGTAACCTTCTATAGAGCCAGTGTGGAGAGCATCCTGGCATACTGCATTATAATGTGTTACCCTTGAAGCACGGCAGCTGACAGAAAGGCCATGCAGAGAGTGATCAACACCGCCCAGAAGATCATCGGCTGCTCTCTGCCCTCACAGGAACACATTGCCAGCCCTCGCTAGCTACCTCAGCAGAGCTGGGAACATTGTCAAGGACCCATACCACCGCGGTCACCTGTTCCAGCTGCTGCCCACTGGCAGACACTACAGGTCTCACAAAGCACGGACAAATAGACTTGAGGACACTTTATATTTTTATATTACTTATTTATGTTTTTTACTGGGAAAATGCACTTTGTGGAGTAGCACCACCAATTTCGTTATACGCCGCTGTGTATGATGACGATACAGACGTTTGATTAGATTTGATTGATTTGAAGATAAGTGAATCAGACAATGAATGTTTACCTTTCAACTTTTTCTTTTTCCTGTATTTTTTGTTCATTTCAAATTGGGTACGCCGTATAACAACTTTTGTACAGGATTTTTTGTAAGTACTTTTTTTGTAAGATCGATCTCGTTTACCCGTTTCGGCTCTAATCCACATCGTAGCAGATCGTCGACTCCTAATAGTCATGCTTTAAGCATGATATTGGTACGCCATTACCTTTTCACAATGTACACAGACAGTCAAGCTGGCAATTTCATACGGCGACATCCACAGAAACTGATTTAGGAATTTAGTGCGTACATCATGGGCACACCGTCTACTTTTGAGAAAATCTTAGACTTTCAAGCGCGCCCTGTGTTTTTTATTAAGGGGAATTGCAATTATTGGGGAGCAATTGGCAGAGGTTGACAAGTATGTAGAATGAATGTTGGGTCCTCAAGAGCCCCTGTTTTCCATATCTCCCTCTACCAACACACCTGAATCAAATAATCTAGATCAGTATCAAGCTTCTGGAGACCTTGCTGATGAGTTGGTGATTTGAATCAGGTGTTAGAGGAGGGAGATATGGAAAACAGACTGGATAGGGGCTCTTGAGGACCGGACTTGGCCACCCCTGTGCTACAGCAGAGCAAAGCTGTACATATCACAGAGCTGCCAACCTCTGTCGACCCCATTTTAGGAGTACCCGAGTGTCCGATTTCCGAAGTTTATCCGGAATGAATATGGTTCACGCAAAATCGATATGCGGTGAAGTCACACAAGACATATCAGCCCCCCCTAGACATATCATTCGTCAGAACTTGCAACTCGGATGATTCACAATGCACTCGTATTATCGAATACTTCCAGTTTACAATGGAGTTAAATCAAGATGGTGGAAGCCGTAGCGCTAGTGTGAATTTCGAGGCACTTGAATTGGAAATTTGTTCTTTTCCGAAATGGTTAAATAAAAAAAAAAATCTAAGTGACATTTTTTGGGGATTTCCAGAGTTTAGGGATGTTGTCCGGAGTCCCGCAGTTTGCCTTGCCTAAACTCCCGAAATTGCAGAGTAGTTGGCAGCTCTGATATCAGCTCCAGGTCCTGCGGGCATTCATTTTCATTCTCGCCTGGCCCGAGCAATTAACATGATTTGCAGCCCCGAGCCCGTGGGTCGGGAACCTATGGCTCATGAGCCAGATGTGGCTTTTTTGATGATTGCATATGGCTCTCAGATAAAACAAAATATTCTCACTTGTTTTAATCCATTCATCGTTTTTTCACTGCGCATGTCCTGTTCAGGGCTGCAGGAGCGATTGTCCATTATTTTAATTGGATGATACTTGCCTACTATTGCTGTTGCTGGGTGAAACAGATAAAAGTCTCCTTTTGAATCAGTTTGAGACTGTCTGCTCGGTAATTAGCTCAAAGCTAACCCTTCGACGAAGAAGATGGCAAAAATAAAAATAGACGAGTGTCATACATTTCAGGACGAATGGACCAAAAAAATCGCCTTTGTGGAGAGAGCGGGTTCTGCGGTAGGTATGATTTGTAATTACAAAATTAAATAGTTGACATGGTCGAATGTAGAGCGGCACTTCGACATGCGCCACGCTACTTTTGCATCAAAATACCCTGCGAGAGACAGCAAAGCGTGCCAAGACCTTCTGATTAGGGTGCAAGCTAGCCAACAGCAACTCCGCGTATGGACCCGGCAAGGTGACTATAATTCTGCTAGCTTTGCTGGTTCTTTAGCAATAGTGAGGAATGGAAAATCGTTCACAGATGGCGAGTATGCTAAAATTTTCATGCTGAATGTAGCCAATGAACTTTTTAATGATCTCCCGAACAAAGACAAGATAATCAAACGTATAAAAGACATGCCTCTGTCGACAAGAACTGTTCATGATCGTACCATCGTGATGGCAAACAAAGTGGAGGAAACGCACGTGAAAGACATCGATGCAGCGCCGTTCTTTTCTCTGGCTTTGGATGAGTCAACAGACGTGAGCCATTTGTCACAGTTCAGTGTGATTGCTAGATATCCTGTTGGTGACACACTGCGCGGAGAAAGTCTTGCTGTTGTTGGCATTAAAAAGGTCCACAAGAGGTGAGGATTTATTCCAGTCTTTCATGGAGTTTTCTCAAGAAAAAAGTCTACCTAGGATAAACTTGTGCATGGTGGGGAAAACCAAAGGATTTGTGGCGCTTCTCTGTGAACATGAAAATAGACCCATCCTAAGTTTCCATTGTATTATGCACCAGGAGGCACTTTGTACTCAGATGTGTGACAGGCAGTTTGGGGAAGGGATGTCGCTGGTCATTCGTGTGATCAACATTATTGTTGCCCGAGCCTTAAATGATCGCCAGTTTAAAACACTGCTGGATGAAGTTGAAAATAACTATCCTGGTCTGCTTTTGCACAGCAATGTGCATTGGTCGTCAAGAGGGAAGGTGCTTAGCCGTTTTGTGGCTTGCCTGAACTAAATCCGGACTTTCCTTGAAATGAAAGGCGTCGGGCATCCTGAGCTAGCCGAGACTGAGTGCCTGCTCAAGTTTTACTATCTCGTAGATCTGACTGAACATCTGAACCAGCTGAACGTGAAAATGCAAGGCATTGGAAACACAGTGTTATCCCTTCAACAAGCTGTCTTTGCTTTTGAAAACAAGCTGGAGCTTTTCATCGCAGATCTTGAAACCGGTCGTTTTCCTACATTTTGAAAATTGAGCCAATTTGAAGATGCATGCACAGCAAGTGAGCCCATTCAAAACCTTTATCTCCACCAGCTCGCTGGCTGCCCACCCAGTCTCCAACAGTCCTTCAAAGCACGCTTTGGATAATTTCGTGAGCACACTCGTCTTCTTAAGTTCATCACCCATCCAAACGAGTGTTCACTGAACACAGCCGACCTGAATTACATCCCTGGTGTCTCCTTCAGAGATTTTGAAGCAGAAGTGGCTGACCTGAAGGCCTCAGACATGTGGGTAAATAAGTTCAAGTCACTGAATGAATATTTGGAAACAATCACACGAAAGAAAGCGGAGTTGGCAAGCAAGCACATGTGGACAGAAATAAAAAAAACTCCAACCCGAAGACCAGCTGATTCTTAAAACTTGGAACGCTCTTCTTGTCACATACCACACTCTGCAGCGTGAGTATTGCTGTATTTACCATGTTTGGATCTACGTATGCATGTGAGCAGTCATTCTCACATCTTAAAAACGTCAAGTCCAACCTACGATCACGTTTAACGGATGAAAGCCTCAACGTTTGCATGAAGCTTAACCTCACCAAGTACCAACCCGACTACAAAGACATCAGCAAATCCATGCAGAACCAGAAGTCTCATTAATGGTGAGTGTTATAACAACATTACTTAAAAGAATAAATTCAGAGGCTTATTATACTGACATTTAGTTGAATTCACTTTTGAAATATATTATATGGCTCTCACTGAAATAAATCACAATTCACAACAATACTACTACCGAGTGGGATTAAATTCCACGCTTTCGGTAAAAAAATGTTTGGTTATTCTGCTACACTATATATAAATATGTACATATTTGTGATCTACATGGCATGAGCTCTATTGGTTGTACTGTACATGATGAAAATAACACCCACATAAGGCTGTTTTTGTCTAAGCCCTACTCTTTACAGTTTAAAGATTTGCTATTATTTTACTATATAGTATTCGCATTCATTACCCTTTTGAAAGTGCAATCTTGATTGTTCTGGTCACAATACATGCTATTGCAAGAACAGTCAGTTTTTTCATTGTTTACATCTAAAATTTGTTTACATACACATTCGTTATTCAATTATTTGATTGAATCAGATATAATGTTACGACATGTTCTATATGTGGTATTGTCTTGAAGATCATTGAAATATCCCAGGGTTAGATTTATGATATATGAATAAATGTTGAAAATTATTTTGTCACGATAGGCACACTGGCCCTGAAGGTGTTACGAAAGGACTCGCTAGCCATTAAAATCAGTAACCGTCCTTCAAAGAGAGAGCTGGAGGACAAGAACATTCTACCTCTCAAGTCTGACCAGGACAGACTCAGATTTCGACAGCAAACAGCAACCAAACTCACACGGTGAGGTTGTTGATGTTGTTTTTGGTCTATTATTTTCAATGCTATATTGATTCAAAGAATATTTTTTTTTACATTTTATGCTATGTAAGAGGATATTCCATTTTCTAACCTGGTCGACATTTCACTTTTGTTTTTGTAGCCATTTTGTCTAATTTTTACATATTTTTACATATACATTTTTACGTGTTCAATAAGATCAATATTTGTATATTTTATTATTGACAATTTAAACATGGTACCTTCCCCTTTTGGTAAATGAATCCCCAATTGATCTAAATTGGAACTTAAACCAATATTCTTTGACTCCTAGACGGTTGAGTCAGCGGCCAACTGCTGAAGAACTCGAACAGAGGAATATACTGAAACGTATGTGCATGTTTCATGCTAAAAATAAGATACAAAATACCTAAAATAAATAAATAAATAGAATAAACTAGGTGTATTTTTTTTCTCTTTTAGCGCGGAACGATCTTGAGGAGCAGGAGGAGAAGAGGGAGATCAAGAGACATTTATCCAAAAAAGTAAGAGGGCTTACTGATTTTGTAAAGCATTTCCCCTATGCAGATTATAAATTCGGTCATTCTCAGTCATTAACATTGAAATAATGATATATTGTTAAGCCGCCACTCGAAGGTGCAGTGTTTTTTTTCCGCCTGACTTCGGTGCAGTGGCTCTAGGCTCGATTCTCACTCAGTGGTAGTGTGATTGTTAGCGGGTGTCTGTTTCATCCTGCCCTGTGATTTGCGATTGGCTGGCAACTACTACAAGGTGTCCCTTGCCCGCTGCCCGTGGTGGGCTGGGATAGGCTCCAGCACCACCGGGAAACCTTGTGAGGATAATAGGTATGAAAGATGAATCAATCAATGTAGTACGTCAATGTTAAAATTGCAGTGCATTCTTTTTGAAGTAATGATTTGAGTGTGAGGGTAATTTTCTTAGAACAAAAGACCTGTGTCAATATGAATCTGATTATTGCTGGAAAATGAGATAAACAAACCAAATGAGGACCATGTGTTTCGCTTGATTTAAAGCTTTGCAATTAGTGTGAAAGATGCCTCCACAAAGTATTTTCTGACTTCAGTTATAACCAGGCACATTTGGTATTGGCAATTAATGATGCCATGAGACAGGACGGAAGATCACATTTGATTGGCCAAAATTGCACTGGCTTTCAAAGATGTCTATTTCCAACAGTCACTTTATGGACTTTTATTAACATTTAGCAACAGTTAGTAAGTATAATTCAATCGTTCATTCATTTTCTGAACAGGTGATTCTCAAAAGGCTCTTTGGCAGTGCTGGAGCCTATCCCGGCCAAGTTTCGGCTGCAGGCCAGGAACACCGTGAATTGGTGGCCAGCCAACTGCAGGGCACAATTCAGCATCAGAAAATTTTAAAATTGTTTTGGTCAATGTATCAAAAGCAAGAGTCTTTACTGAAAAATAAATGATAAAGGTGTTGTCTTTAATTCAAGCTAGTTTGTGGTTCACATATCCTCACAAATCCTCACCCTCTTGCTACTTGCGACAAAGAATTTTCCCGAATACGGGATGAATAAAGTTATCCAATCCAACATATGGCCCCTCCGTTTCTTCCCTAGCTCAGCCAGAGACCAACAGTAGAAGAGCTGAGAGAAGCAAAGATTCTCATTCGTTTTAGTGACTACGTGGAGGTTGCCGAAGCTCAGGACTATGACAGGAGAGCAGATAAGCCCTGGACGAGACTAACAGCTGCTGACAAGGTTCCAAAATAAATTTAACAAGTCCAATTCTGTGTTGTTGTTTTTTTTGTAATGCATTCCAATCTACTAACCGCCTAAAAGATAATGTGGTAGTACATTAATTATTTTCTCAATATAGTGACGTTTGATTAATCTGTTTTACTTGTGTCATTCAGGCTGCTATCAGGAAGGAGCTGAATGAGTTTAAAAGCACAGAAATGGATGTGCATGAGTCGAGTCGTCATCTGACAAGGTACAAAGAAAAAAAAAACACTGTTAATTAAAATGTTCACATGACCCGAGCGAAATACGGACAAGCAGGGAAATATGGTTCTGTCCACACCAAAACTTTTTTTTTAAAAATTTAAACAATAAAACAATGCAAACACATTCTGTTTCTCGGTAGTCATTATGGGTTCACCAAATTCCCCAAATGCATGCACAAATAAAGAGGAAAAGACAGTTCTGGAATTTTCACTTGCAAGGAGTCAAGTACAAGTCCCAAATCCGTTCTGACCTTACACATATTTTCTGTTGTTTATCACATTCGGGAAATAGAGCCAATGGGAGAAGAAATGTATCAAAATTTAAAACAAAATTAGAATTACGTTTAGTGTAAAGTTAGATTCAACTTATTTTTGAGCGTAACTGCCTCGTAATCCAAGTTCATTTAGATTTGTTTTGTTACGTGCAAAAAGTCCACCCCCCTCTCTCTGTCCCTTTCTCTTTAGCCTCAGCGAAATCTGTCTAATTTTAGTTCTATTACCCACATTTTAGTATATGATTTAACCACCAGTAATTTGTTAATAGTTTGCTAATTAGAACAAATTTAAAAAAATCCAATCCAATATCTTGTTTTTGGTGTTTTTTCAGAGGGTTGGAACAAATTAATTTGTTTTTAGTTCATTTTTATGGGAAACGTTTATTTCAGTTACGAGAAAATCGACATACGACCTCAGTCCCTGAACGAATTAAGCTTGTATCTCGAGGTACCACTACTTCGTTGCCAACATACAATAAAATGAGAGTCAATGATGAGCAAAGTAAGTTTAATAGTAAAGCAAATAATTTTCTTCATTGCAAGCAAATGTATGATAATAATATGAAATAAGATCTTGTTTAGTCACTTACAATTTTAGTTGCTGGTTTATGACATATGACATGATTGGACGAATACTTGAATCCGTCAAACATTTGAGGTAGACATCCTGGCAGAATCCGGCCGATTTGTCTTACAAGTCTGAATGAGTCGTACAAAATATTCTTCCTATTTTCGCTTATTAATATTTACCAATTTTTATTTTTTACCGTGTTCTCGTACCACATTTCACCATTCCAAATTCGTGCTCTTTCAACTTTAAATATTAAACTTTCCCATTATCGTTCCAAGTTTTTTTTTGCTCGATTCACCTTTTTGTACATCAAGCCACCCTATTCTACATTATTCTATTTCAATCTTCTGATTCTACATAATTGGATCATTCCATATATCGTATTTTCACACCTATGGGCCGTTCCTAAAAGTCTAAAATGTTGTCAAATGAACAGGCCACCCAATCAGTCGGTATGCCTTGCTTATACACAAAATTTAAAATTTTGTATGACCGTGACCTCTTGACTGATTGGTTTAATTACTTGCCAACACGCTCTTTATTGCGATTAACCCAGCGGACGGTCACGCCAAAAATTGCCTCTCCGCGTGTTCCAAGCATTACGGTAAATCCATTCAAATCATCTCAGGGAAGTGGCATGGCAGTTGACTTTGTGTATTCTTAGTGCTTTTAACCCTCCATACAAAGATGGGCAGGCACTGCCGAACGAGTTACGTGACAATTTGGAATGGATTGTCGATACCTCGGCCAAAGTGCCGGCAAGCTCTGTAGTTTGAGCTTTCGTCAAAGCTGGAATCACTATTACGAAACCCCTCGGCAACAACTCTGACCGTGGCAATGAGATGAAACCCATTGTTGGCCACCTTGCCATAACGCAACACAATGCGGCCGATACGGTCATTTATTTCAAAATAGAGAAAATATAAACAGATAAAATGCTTAACAAAAACGGGGAAAAAAACTCACTTCTACCTGTCACTTTTAGCTCAGGGTGTCGCCATCTTACTTATGGCACCGCCTTCCTACCTCGTTAAACATGCTCTGACTGGCCAGATGCAAGATGTGCTCATAGTGTTTACCATGTCACCACATCCCAATGGTTATTAAGGCTGATCAAAGGTCTTGCAGTTAATCGTTAAAATATGAACCTTGATACATGCGTAATCTGTATCCCATGCTATTATTGCACCCAGGGGGTATTTAAATGCGAGTAAATACGGTCTTAAAACATATTTATTCTTCAGTAATTTCAATTTGACCTAAACATTGACTTTAAGTTTCTGTACACTCCTACATGTACACGGAAAAAAAATCTAAAGACCCAAAGAACTTATTTAACCATATAGGTTCTCTGGGTGTTTAGATTTAAACATAAACAATATAAACAATCCTAATAACCCAAACAGACCTTATTTGTTTGAATATGCAGTTTGTCAGTTGTTTTCCATCTTTTTCTGATATTTGTGAATTGAGGGTGGAGAAAAAGGTAGCATTTGTGTCATTAAAAAGAAAAAGCCTTGTACCCTAATCATCAAATTTCTTCGCCAGGTTTCATAGACCATAAAAAGCCCCTTCAAGTTCATATGCCAGCACAAGAAACAGCTTTCTGCTGCCCACATACTGCAGAAGTCCTCACCTGTGATCATGATCCGTAGACTACACATGTTGCAACTCTCCCTTTTGGGTCCCGTTTGAGCGTAATTTATAAAGTGATTCAAACGTAAAAAGATTTTGTATAAACAAAATTTGCACTTTTGTCACATCAAATCTGTGCCAATTTTGATAAATGTTACGAACACGGACCGGTCTGAAAACCATGATTACTGTATTGGCCCAAATATAAGAGGACCCTGATTATAAGATGACCATCTTTCTTTCAAGACTAAAGTTTGAAAAAAGAATTCTTAAACACCAAATTCAATTTTTATACAGAAATGAATTACAGTACATCTGAAACAAATGATTATAACAATATATAGACCATTTATAAGCAAGCTCTGAAAGTATTGGACAGAACACCAAAAAAACAACCCTTGCTGTCAGATAACGAAAAGACAAACACCTGACCTGGGAGAAAAGTTAAATATGCTGATGCCATATAGGTTTACAAAATCTTCCATCACAAAGGTTCTCCAGTTTGAGAATTTGTAAAAAAAAATTCAAGAGATCAACAAGAGCTAGTTATAGAGCTGACTGTGTAGTTCCCTTCAGAAAGAGTGCATTGAGCCAAATCGTCTTTTCTGTTCGTGCCTTACATACCTGAAACTCAATTCCAATTACCATACGTGAACTACCGTCTCTGAACCTCTTTGCCAATCATTGTAAAGCAGAGGTGAGAAAACCAGTCCCCGAGGACTGCTGTGGGTGCAGGTTTTTGTTCCAACCGATCCAACACACAGTTTCTGCTGAAACGAGAAGACCCTGACTGCAATCCACCGATTGCACTTCTAACATACCAGATTGGTGTAAAGGATTCTGCTTTATAGGTTGGAACAAAAACACGCATCCGGTGTGGCTCTTTCTGGAATAACTTGCCCATCCCTGTCCTAAATCCTTGCTGCTGGATGAAGAACATCGTGATTACAATGCTGCTTAGACCTGTGCTACTTGGGCAACTTTCAAGTATTTTGTCCCGTATTGCCTTATTGATTTTATCTTCAACCTGCACTAGGGACTAAAGATGGAAATGAGCCTTTGGCTATAATTCTACACATTTCCTTATACAGTGGTGCAAATAAGTATTTAGTCAACCACCAATTGTGCAGGTTCTCCTACTTGCAACGATTAGATAGGCCTGTAATTGTTAACATGGATAAATCTCAACCATGAGACAGAATGTCACAATCACATTGTTCGATTTTTAAGGAATTTATTTCCAAATTAGAGTGGAAAATAAGTATTTGGTCCCCTACACGCAATGAACATTTCTGGCGGTCGAAGAGGTCTAACTTCTAACGAGGTCTCCACTTGTTACCTGTATTAATAGCAACTGTTTTAACTCATTATCAATATAAAAGACACCTATCCACAATCTTAATCTCTCACACTCCAAACTCCACTATGGCCAAGACCAAGGGGCTGTCTGGGAAGACTGAATCTGCGATAGGTAAAACGCTTGGTGTAAAGAAATCAACTGTGGGAGCAATTATTAGAAAAGGGAAAACATACAGGACCACTGACAATCTCCCTGGATCTGAGGCTTCGTGAAAGATCTCACCCTATGGCGTCAAAATGATAACAAGAACGTGGGCAAAAATCCCAGAACCACACGGGGATGAATGACCTACCGAGTGATGGGAAACATCATGCTTTGGGGCTGTTTTTCTGCAAAGGGACCAGGACAACTGATCTGTGTAAAGGAAAGAATGAATGGGGCCATGTATCGAGAGATTTTGAGTGAAAATCTCCTTCCATCAGGAAGGACATCTAAAATGAGATGTGTCGGGGTCTTTCAGCATGACAATGATCCCAAACACACAGCCAGGGCAACAAAGGAGTGGCTTCGTAAGAAGCATTTTAAGGTGTTGGAGTGGTTTAGCCAGTTTCCAGATCCAAAAACCCATAGAAGTTGAAAGTCAGTGTTGCCCAACAACAGCCCCAAAACATCACTGCTCTAGAGGAGCTCTGCATGGAGGAATGGGCCAAAATACCAGCAACAGGGTGTGAAAAGTTTGTGAAGAGTTACAGAAAACGTTTGGCCTCCATTATTGCCAACAAGGGGTACATAAAGTATTGAGATGAACTTTTGGTGTTGACCAAATACTTATTTTTCACCATGATTTGCAAATTCATTCTTTCAAAATTACACTGGAATTTTCATCCTGTCTCTCATGGTTGAGGTTTACCCATGTTGACAATTAAAGGCCTCTCTCATCTTTTCATGTAGAATAACTTGCACAATTTGTGGTTGACTTAATACTTATTTGCCCCACTATCTAAACATTTAATAATGTAAACTACAGTGCAATCCAATATGTAAATGAATGGCATGTTTTTTTTAATGTAAATTAACCAATCTACAGTGATAAAACAGAGAAATTGCATTAAGCATCAGTGTTCTGCATTTGCTTTAAAGATATCTCGCGCCATCTATTGTTGTGAATGGGTATTATGGCTTGACCCCGAATTTAAGACGACCAACACTTTTTCCAGTCTTATTTCAATGCAAAAAAATAGTCTTATAAAAGGGCCAATATGGTGCATGAAAAACCCTTATTTATTTTTTGTATGGAAATGCTGAATTTGTTTTTGATGTCATTTATGCTTTACTTTATTTTTTGAAATTGCATTAGATTTGTATAAACCCATCAATGTACCATTATCTTCAGGTAACAAGACACTTAGCAGCACGTAATAATTTCATTCTTGGTGTGAAGCTGAGAAATGTAAAAAAGTGCAATGTTCACGCTGTAACATAATGAAATGAATGACGTGAAATAGAAAAGGGGCAGTATCTAGTGAGATTTGAGTGTGGGACTGTTGTGACCTTTAATACTTAATGCGTACATTTAGATGTTTCATGTCAATATTTGTCAGGATCTTTTCAACGCTTCCAGGTAAATTCAGTCACCTAAATGTGTGGTTCCCTCAAAAATGAATTTCTTTAAATTTGTGTATCAAAAGTGCAATAATGTCATATTCATCTTTAATTTTTAGTCTGTTTATGGTTTGCATTCAGAAGCTTCTAAACCCTCCAGATTTGGTTCCCCAATTTTAACCAAAGCAATATGACTAGCCGTCAAGTTTCAAATCATCCTGCAATGCTGAACACAGTCACCCTCCAGCTCCTGTGCCGACACACAGGTGACAAGAATACAACATCTTATTTAAACACATTCAGTCAAATCAAACTAAAGTACCACACATAGCTATTGCAGGAAGTGCCTTCAAATACAATAAAATTAACATTTTAGAGCTGTAGCTACCAGTGAGGCAAATATCACTCACGTAACTTCTCAACTCACAGAAAAGGATAATGTAATCCCCAAAACCCCTTTTTTGGGAAGCAAAGTTTTGCTCACCATCTCCTGAGCAAAACACAACCCTTGCAATCATATTTGTGTCAAGGCTACGTTGTTTCAATTAAAAAATGTAGCGTGATGGAAGGAGAATTCACAGCATACTAATATGTTAGAGTATACGTGGGATAGCCGGCAAACTACTTGTTTCTATGTCTGGAATTCCTGGTAATAGAAGACTTGTTAACTTTCAAATGTTGTTTTGTAAAGCAGAAATGCATGATGTATTCATTGTGAGTTTCTCAAAGAAAGAAATGTGAATCTGTCAGGTTGTCTTTTTTCAAATGCTAGCATCTCACCATGTATGTTCATTTTGCTACTTGCAATATCTACTTCCTCCTTTTATTAGCAAAAAGGTCAGCAATTGCAGTCCAGTTGTAAGTCTCTTTAGATATGAGAAGTAAAGAAGTATGGCACACGGTCTACTTGCCGAAAGACATTTAGCCGACTGACGTCTGGCCAAGGGCCAACTCGCCAAGGGAGCATCTGGCTGAACGTAGAATTAGCCGAACGACTAGTTAGCCGACCAACTATCCAGCTAAAGGACATTTGGCCGACGCACTTGCCCCGCCCCCGGTCGTGTTTGTGTACAAGTTTTTCAACTTCAGTGCGCGGGCCATATACGGCCCGTTACTGATAACATTTAGAATAACAAGTTACAGATAACACATTCAATTAGAATAACAAGTTACGGATAACAACATTCAGTTAGAATAACAAGTTACAGATATCAACATTCAATTAGACTAACAAGTTATAGATAACAACATTCATTTAGAATAACAAGTTACAGATAACAACATTCATTTAGAATAACAAGTTACAGATAACATTCATTTAGAAGGGCATTTCTTCACGGTCAAACAAAGTAGTCATAATAGTAAGTACTGTAATTATATAAGAAAAAAATTAGTTATAACAGTAGATACTGTAATTTACACCAGCATAGAAAACTGAGATTAATCTTTGAATTAAGGTTCTCAGCAAATCATTTGGAATATATATTTCCTAAAATATTGGGAAATTATTTAAAATAAAAATGTTGTTCTTATTTGAATCGGCAGAACACTTCCACCTAATGGACAAATAATTTTACAGCAATTGGGTCCGGTCCCGGATTAAAAGTGCACCTTTTACCGGGGAAATCACTACTCTGGGCTCGATTTAAGCTTCCAAAGAGCTCTAGTATCTGTATTTAATCAATAAATGCCGTTTTCCGCATGATTTTAGCACATTATAAATATACAAAATATTCCTGAATACACTTGTCACAGGAAGAGTATTCAGGAATATTTTTATTAAGCAGCAACACCATATTTGGACTCTGTAAGACATGCATTTGTCAATGTAAAAATGAAAGATATTTCCCCATCAATTTCTTTGCACTGTGGAATCATTTCTTGCAGCCGTGAGAACAAATGAAGACAAAGTAGCAGTTGTTTATTTGATAACTCTTTGGATTTCGAGATACGCAGAAATATATTTTAATTTGAAATAATTTCCCATTATTTTAGGAAATATATATTCAAAATGATTTGCCAAGAACCTTAATTTCTATGATGGTGTAAATTACAGTATTTACTGTTATAAATCTTCTGTCATAGTACTTACTGTTATGATTACAGTGGGCCCTCGCTACTTCGCGGTTCAACCACCGCGGATTCAGAGCTTTGCGTTTTTTTTGGGGTGAAAAAAAATATTACATTGAAATTCACCGGGGCTTTCGCTCCGAGCCGATCTGGGGACTGTGCACCAGGTCGGACTTATTCTTATGAGACACCGCCGTTTGACATAGTCTTTTTTTCATCCTTTTTTTCTGAGAACCAGGAAATTCAGCGGGACCTTTGCCCGAGCCTATCCGAGGATAGTGAATGCTTCGGACTGAACCATTCTGACGCCCCGCCGTTTGGCTTAGAAAAAGTTTCGGACTTAGAAAATTTTCGAGAACCAGGAAATTCAGCGGGACATTCGAGTCTATCCAAGGATAGTGCATCTTCGGATACATTTCTCTGAGACAGCCCCGTTTTACTTAGTCGTTTTTTCGACACTTTTCATGAGAACCAGGAAATCCACTTTAATTACACTTTCACGTTTTCTGGAGGTCTATTCTAATACACTTTGACGTTTTCTGGAGGTCTATTCTAATACACTTTGACGTTTTCTGGAGGTCTATTCTAATACACTGACGTTTTCTGGAGGTCTATTTTAATACACTGACGTTTTCTGGAGGTCTATTTTAATACACTTTGACGTTTCCTGGAGGTCTATTTTAATACACTGACGTTTCCTGGAGGTCTATTTTAATACACTGACGTTTCCTGGAGGTCTATTTTAATACACTGACGTTTCCTGGAGGTCTATTTTAATACACTGACGTTTTCTGGAGGTCTATTTTAATACACTGACGTTTTCTGGAGGTCTATTTTAATACACTGACGTTTTCTGGAGGTCTATTTTAATACACTGACGTTTTCTGGAGGTCTATTTTAATAGTTTCAGGTTAGATGGAGGTCTAATTTAATACAGTAAATTCTTCAGTAGAACAGTGTTCTAGACCAACAATTGTTTTGTAAACAGACAACATATTTTACATTTTTTTTTGTTTTCACATGAATTTCACTCTCTTTCTACCCGTATTCTATATGGTGTACTGTATACAGGGGGGTAAAAAAATAAAAAAAATAATTAAAAAATAAAATAAAAATTAAGCCTTTTTGAAGGGGCACCCCTACTTCGCGGAAATTCACTTATCGCGGGTGGTCCCAGTCCCCATTAACCACGATAACCGAGGGATTACTGTACTTAGTTTGGCCGTTGATAGAAGCCCTTGTTATCAGTAACGGGCCGTATATGGCCCGTGGGCCGAGGTTGAAAAACTTGTACACACACGACCGGGGGCGGGGCGAGGGCATCGGCAAAATGTCCTTGGCTGGATAGTCGGTCGGCTAATTAGTCGTTCAGCTAATTCTTCGTTCGGCCAGATGCCCCCTCGGCGAGTGGCCAAATGTCAGTCAGCTAAATGTCTTTCGGCAAGTAGACCGGCCACGGAGATTTATCGCTGGCTGATCAGGCAATAAACAGACCCTCCACCCCTGTTTACATGGCATGTAGAAGGGTACCACAATGTTTGTGCCACAGGTCAATAGCTTTAGTTACGATGGCATCAGTGTTCTCCTGCGGTATCTACAAGGAAAACACAAGGTAAGACAAGAAATCCAGACGCTTTGTTAGGGAGCAAAATGCTTGTTGTTGATGCAATGCAGTTTTTCACTCACATTGCACAGAAACTTGACCACGCCTTCTGGCTGGCTGATTCCCAGCAAGATAATCTTGTAGCTGAGAAGTATCTCTAGTGCAACAAACACCAGGATCTTGCAAGAACCACTGATCACTTTGTCCCAGACTCTTTAAAACAAATTCATACAGATGGTATCGTGTATCATCCAAGAAAAACCTTTCAATCGACAAGACCCATGAACAGTGAATTAAAAGAAATAAATGTGCATGCCCGTGGAAACACTATCACTTAATAAAGTGAAGATACAATTTTTAATTCATCTTTACAATTTTCTGAAAGTGAAGAAAAATCAATTATATAGACAGCATTACCCGGGTATAGCCGTTTTCAGACCATTTCAAATGCCAGTACACTAATCCCTCATTTAAACTACACACGGGCGCTTCGTGGCCATTGTTTTATGGTATATTGCTGAAATGGTTGGCACTCAGCGCTGAAAAAGTAATACCCAGACTTCTGCCATTTTCACTGCCATTTTTTCATTGTCTTCCTCTTGCAAGTTTCAGGTAGATTTTGACATTTTAAGAACTTATTTTCTAATTCAGAAAAAAAATCTGTGATGTAGTGAAGCAGCGAAATTTGATTCCGCGAAGTGACAGAAGACAACGATACTAGTTTAGCCAATTAAAAGCAAAAATCTCAAATGATCCGGAATAATCGTCAAGCACCACCTACCCAATGTGTTGTGCTCAGCTATTGGGAAAAAAATGGGGAAAAAAAAATAAAAAATATATAATTAAATAATAATAATAAAAGAATTGGAAGAAATCGATTGATTGGAATTGGCTGAGGCGAACCAGTGGACGAGTGATTAGAGTGTCGGCCTAGTGATTAGACCGTTGGCCTCACAGGTCTGGGGTCGAGAGTTCTATTCCAGGTCGGTCTTCAATGTGTAGAGTTTGCATGTTCTTGCGTGGGTTTTCTTCAGGTACTCTGGTACCCCTGTAGTTATCTGGGATTGGCTCCAGCACCCCTGCAAACCTTGTTAGGATAAGTGATTCAGAAAATGAATGAATAAATGGACTTGGACATGAGGTGCTTGGACATTTGGTCGCCGGTCCTTTGGTCGCAGGTAAAATGGTGACAGAGTTTACTGTTGAAGCCAGCTCTCAAAATTATAATCATGAGTGAGTTTAATATCTAAGTACATTTGACCGGCAACCAAAAGGGACCAAAAGACCAGCAACCAAACGTCCAGTCACCGGCTATGGAGACGGACCTCCAATCTTGTTTACACATCAAATTTAGTGTTCAACTAGCCTAGCAAACATTTTTTGGGAGGAATCCAGAGTACCTGGGATCTTTGGAACCCACCGGGATTGAACCCTAAATCTCAGAACTGTGTGGTATATGTGCTTACCACTTAAACCACTGTGCCACCCGCCCATAATCATGTGCTATGTAAAATAAACAACAACAAAAAACACCAAAGTCCTTTCAAAACCCTAGTTTTAATCCATACCTGTCAACCTCAGCCAATTGCTCCCTTTATTAATGACTGCAATTCCCCTTTAGCGATTTAATAAAATAAATAAAACAACACAAATGCAACATCGCAAAAAAAGCTGGACATCATTAAGAAAGGTCGGACAACTCCAAAGCAAGCACGCCTGTCACAACCGGGAAAGATTTCAGCATTATATCGAAGGATAGGCTCGACTTTCAGCATTAGCTTCGATGGCAATACAAAAAGAGGAAAGAAAGGAGGATGGATATTGTGTACAGGTAAAAAGGATTTTTGGTGAATAAAACATGGCTATATTCCTAAATAATATTTCAATTTAATGTGGTCAATATTGATGATTTTTTACGTGTCCCAAGCTGTAGCCTTAATTTTGATATTACAAATGTTTCAAAGGGGAACGATCTGGACTTTAGGCTGGCCATTTAAATATATGGCTCCTCTTCCAAAACAGCCATGTTTAGGAAGGAAGATCAGACTAGACAGCCTCCAGCCCAGTTTTGTGAGAACTCAGTCAATCTGTTAACACTACTTCACAAACACAGGCACTGCATTCTTTATTCAACAAATATGGCGGCACATAGCATGTGCGCTTTAGAAACTGTTTTAGTAGCAGTGCCAACCTTGCTCAATGTGAAATGAATAGCACCATCAGCTTTTTATTCACAATATATAAAACACTGTAACTTCTTTTCATCTCATTTTATGAACCACTTTATCTTCATTAGGGTCGCGTGGGTGCTGAAGCCTTTCCCAAATCATTCCGGGCCAGAGGCGGGGGACACACTGAATCGATGGCTAGCCGATCGCAGGGAACAGGCAGACAGACAACCATGCACACTTACATCCATACCTAGGGGTAATTTAGTGACGAATCAGCCTATCATGCACGATTTTGGAATTTGGGAGGAAAAGCAGGGTACTCGGAGAAAACCCACACAGGCCCAAGGAGAACATACAAACTCCACACAGATGGACATAACCTGGATTTGAACCAAGGACACCAGAGCTGTGAGAACAACGCGCTAACCACTCGCTCCACCAGGCCGCCCTCGTAACTTCTTAGAAATTAGATTTGTTCTTGGTGCATTTGTCTCTTAAATGGTAGTAATTTACACAGGGGTTTGTCTAAAGTTTTAATTCATAATATTACTTTAGTGGCATTTTTGTTATGGATTTCTGCTGCATCACCAACTTATTATGGACTACAAACTCACCTCTGCAAACTTGACTCAGGCAAACAGCCAGCAAAGCAGTGCCTGAACCAAAGGTTATATGGAAGTTGTGCCAATGCACCAGTGTTCTTCAAATGGCTCAGAAGGCCAGGCTCCTCCTGACTCAGGTAGTGCTCCAGGCTTTTGGGCTAAAACAGCAGGAAAAGGACAGCATGGCACATAACTATTTAAACCTATGCCACCATAAACCATTTTCCTAAATTCATGCAAGGGCATAAAAAGAAACACATGGGAAATTTAGCCTGGATTTATACTGAATGGCTTCTGTCAAAAAACTAATTTTATACTCAAGTGGCATATACAACAGAATTCAACTATGGGAAAAAATTAGAATTGTCTTAAGGAACAGCATTGTAAATGTAGCATTTGGCAATGTAGTGACACCTACAAGATGCGGAACAGAGTCTCCAAACTTGGTGTGGAACTGGGTGATAAAATTTTTAATTAGCCAGTAGCAGTCAACGGGATTTTCTGCTATCTCCTCCATTACTTGACTGATGGATAAGAAGTCCTCGTTTTCATCAGTCTGAAACCACATCAATATAGATTGAGTTTTGAAGGCCCAGGCTGTTAATCATTACTGATTAATCTATCAATTCAGTCGTTGAGTAATCAAATAACAAAGATTTAATGAGTTGTGGAATAATTTCAGGAGCTGTAAAACAAATAAACTAGTACTTGCATTAACTTTTATTTTGACCATCAGCACCAAGGTTGCCTTTTTAGAAAAGTTTCATTAAATTAGAAATAATTGTATTCTTCTGAAATGAAAGTTTTCCTTCATTTGATTTTCAGCATCGCTTATCCTTGTCAAGGCCCTAGACCAGGGGTGAGCAAACCGGACCTCGAGGGCCGCTGTGGGTACAGGTTTTTGTTGCGACATATATAGCAAAGGTACTTTAACAAATTATATTTCTGCAGAAAACAAGAACCACCTGACCGCAATCCTCTGATTGCATTTGCAGGGCAACAGATTGGTGAAAAGGTGGCCTGTTTATGGGTTGGAATGAAAACCTCCACCCACTGCAGCGTTTTGTGTAATAGTTTACCCACCCCTGTCCTAGACTGGTCACCAGTTAGTTGTAAGGTACACATAAAGACAATCAATAGAAGAAAAGATTTACAAATGCAAACAAAAAGACAATCAGTAAAAGAGGACATTCGAAAATGGATCCCCATTTTGCTATAGCTCATTCGGTTTTGTTATTGCTTGTATTCGAATTCCTCACATTGTCCCAGAAAAACAAAAGACCTGCCCATAAAAATTACTTTGAACATTTATCTTTCTGATTGTATGATGCCATGCCTCCGCTGTTATACACAAAAGATCAGCTGTTAGCGCTACGCAACAACTGGATTCCCCTGGACCCCAGTCTCTGCTTCTTATCTCTGGTGATTTTAACCATGCTCCCTTGGCTTCTACTCTCTCAACCGTCACTCAGTATGTGAAGTGCCACACCAGGGAACAAAAAACTCTGGACGTGCTGTATGCCAACACAAAATAGGCAT